>NC_036841.1:17071631-17076603 GCF_002910315.2 Salvelinus sp. IW2-2015
CCCGGATAGACCCCAGTACAGTCTGAACGGGATATGAAAACAGAACTTGGTGTTATGCATTCCGCTGGATATGTAAGTGGATGGACTGTGCGCCGTAGAGTTGCATATGCATTGAAGTGGTCCCCGTTTTTTGTGTTTGTTTTTTTCAAAAGGGAAGGGGGGGGGGGAGCTAAAACAATTATTATACCATTAGTTTTCCTCGGGTTACAATTGTGGCATAATGCAATCGGATTCATCTATTTCCTTCATTTTCTTTCTTAGAGAGCGACATGCAATTTAATTACCCATGCTCCTCTTTGGCTGCCTGAGCGAGGGCGAGCGTCTCTTCGCAAAGACTGCAGAGCGGCCCCCTCGCGTCTCTCACTCACTTCTCGTAAAGGATCGAGGGTGGCGAAACAATGATGGATAGACTCTGAAAAGTGCATTATTTCTGATGCATTTTTGATTATTTTTACCCTTTCCCTTTTTTCACGTAATGCAATAAGCATGATATACCCTGAGTTCTGTCAAATGCATGGATATTGCAACGGCTCGGGCCGCTACCCGTTCCCTTTACTGTTAAGAAAGGAACTGTGCAGGCAACTCCTATTGTCTCTGAAACTCTGGGTTTCATAGGGTTCTCTTCCTCTCTTTTCTTTTTCTTTCTCTCTCACATACACTCTCACTCTCTCTCCTCATGCCTCTTTCTCTCTCCCTCTCTTTTTTCACCCATCTCTCTACATATCACTCTCTCTTTTTGCCTCGCTCTCTGTCTCGCTCTCACTCTCTCTCTCTCTTTGTCTTCTCTCTCTCTCTTTGTCTCTCTCGCTCTCTCTTGCCTGTAGCATGCTTGGAGACATTCACAGTTGGACCAGTGCCTCCACTCTCCCTGAAGAATGGGCTATATCGTTCCCTATCTGAAGCATTTCAAGGGCCTCTTTAAAGTCAACAAATCGATAATGCTCATATGAGGGGTGAAAGCTGAGGTTATATTCATATGAGATAAAAATGTTTCAGACACATTCCCCGCTCCTCCACCCTACCCTGGAGATCCCGTGACCTCTTGTTTTGTTTACATAATGCATGCTGTGAATGAAATCATTTCAAAAAAAAATGTTGTTTAACATTCTCTACCTCATACGCGTATGTGTGTGCAGTAGATAGTCCAGGTCAGTATCTGTAATTGAGCTGCTAATTTCACTATCCATCGTGCTAATGTGGCGTGGCCTCCCTCCCATCCACACAGTCAAAGACATGCTGTAGGACTAGGAGACGCTTGACTACTGTTCTACACTGTTGTTGCCACAATATTGATTAGCAAAGCACTGCCTCCTCAACTGAATAACCAGAATTGAACACAAGCCCCAAATTCTAATGCCATCAAGATATTAAGAAGATCATGTTCATTCCACTTCAATTCTGTTCAAACTAGCTTTATGCCATACGGAGAACCCAATGTTCGCCAAAGCAATACAGCATCACTGAAATGAATCAAGTCAATATGTAATATACGGATGATAATCTTACTGAAATGATGTGAAAAGAGAGTGGTTGTGTGTGGCTGGTTGATCGGTCACATCCTATGGTATGGTGTCCTGGACAGTCAGGAAAGCCCATCACGGTAAGTTCAAATGCTTTCATAAACCATGTTGCCATCCTCCCAAGTCTTGTTCATCACTCAGCTTTGAGGCTGTCCTAATATGGACACCATATTGGGGAGCTGAAGGTACAGAAACCATCAAATGGAGTTGCTCTTCCCAGACGTTTGTTGTGGAACCCGTGGTGTTTGCGGAGCCTCCTCCAACCATGTATCTTCTTTCAGGTAGAGAGAACTGCTTTGATTCGACAGAGGGCCTTACCAAGACAGGTGCTGATAGGCCTTTGTGCTAGAGGGAGGGGTCAGGTCTACAGGTGAAGGCGGTACAGGTGAGTTTGGCAGCGGAGCGGAGGCTCGTCTGTCGAACATGTCGCTGGGATCAGCTCCAAAGGCTTTTCTTGGCATGGAACTTCCCTCACAAAGAACGACAATGTAGCAACTCTGGGAAGGAAACGTCTTGGCTAACTCCTCAGCAGGAAATGACCAAAAAGGACAGCTGCTTATATTTTTGGGTTATGAATTACACATAGCCATGTCATCGACCATTATGAAAGATAATCATATATCGCCATAGTGTATCCTAACTTGAGATTGGGGCCTGTATTCATAAATCGTCTCACAGTAGGAGCGCTGATCTAGCCATTTAGATCATAATGAATGAGATTATATGGACAGATCCTAGATCAGCCCTCCTACTCTGAAACACTTTATAAATACGGGCCTTACATAGTAACTCATGTACTACCTAATGGTGCGTTGATGTCAATAAGAGATTTGGTGGGAAAGGTAGATTGATAGATCTGACGTTAGGATTCATTGAAATGTATAATTTGAGTATGTGTAAAGTGTAAAGTTTTTTGCTTTAACAGGCTCTTCATACAAGCAATACGAAGCAGTAGAAACCTATCCATCTCATATCTCCAAAACTCTCTCTTCTCTTAAATGTACACACACGGGTGCAGCCCCCGTGCACCCGTGTGGTTTCCTGACACGGCCTCTCCTGTGACATTTCATCAGCAGGTGTGTGAGTGTCCGGTCTTGTCGGTGTGATTGGCTTTGTGCTTTGCTGTCGGTGACGAGGGGGGGGGGGGGAGATTGAATCGTCCCCCTGCAGCTGAGCTCTGGGAGGACCTGGCTGGCTGCTGTGAAAGGTCAGCCACCAGAGGTGAGGGCTTTGATATTGACTCCACAAAGGTTCTGTCTGATGAGACTATTATGTCTGCGACGCTAGGACACAGACCCACACACAGTGACACAGACCCACACACAGTGACACACCCACACCTCGATGACAACCTCATCCACAAATATTACACACACAGATAGGAATATGTACACGCACGCATGCGTGCACAAACACACACACAAGCAGGCATGGGCCCTAGTCAAAAGTAGTGCACTATATAGGGAATAGGGTGTCATTTGGAGGAAAAAAACAACTTACTGTATGTTGGCTGGTTGCTCAGAGACAGGACTCTCCATTTCCTCATCTAGTCTGACCCTTTTCACATCAGGACATAATACAGACTCATAGGAGATACACTCTGTCATGCTTCCAAAATAAAGGTCTCTTCCATATTACATGCCAGTCTGGATTCAACTTGTAGTCTGCACTGGTTTTCCAGCACTTTCCCCCTCTCCCTTTTCCTCTTTTTTGATTTCCCTCCCTCCCTCTCTTTAAGTCTCTCCCTCTGTCAGCACCACTGCAGCTGCTGCCTTTTCTCTCTCTCTCTCGCTCTCTCTCAATTCCTTTTTATTCCTTTACCTCTCTCCTTTTCTCCATTTCCCTCTCTCTCAGCACAACGGCTACTGCTGTTTTCTCCTGGACGTTTCCTATCATTGTGCCTAATTTCGCTGCGCCAGGCTGTATGTTTCCTGAGCCGTCTCCATCTGTGTCCCGCGCCCATTCGTCTTACGCCCACCTGTTAATGAATGCTGGAACTAAACGGTTCCTCTCTGCCCTGTTTCTGTGGCCCGGGCCTACGTTGGCCCCTTGCTTCGGGAACCGAGCTACCTAATTAAAGGAAAACAAACGCTAGCGCTTTTCACCGCTCCCCGCTAGCTGCAAAACAGATGTTATTAGCATGTACATGTCAAACTTCATGATTCATTAAGAAGAGGAAGTGAGAGCTGGTTGGATTAATCTGGTAGAATGCAAGTAACGTACGGGAGGATGGAAGGAGGGAGGGTAAATAAGGAAAGAGGAAAAGAAGGAGTGTGTGTGTGTGCGATGTGTGCAGGTGTTGTGAGGACAAGGGTTATTGATTGTGTTTAAAGAGGGCCATCAGAGTGTAAATCTGTGCCGAGCAGTCTGAGGCTCATACCTCTAATTATTACCATTCTTCTGAGTGTGTCTGTATTGACGGGAGGGGGGGAGAGAATGACAGGAACGATGGTGAGGATGATGAGCGAGAGAGGGGTGAGAGTGACAGGAGTTAGGTAAAGAAATGTTTTTTTTTGGGGGGGAGGTTTGACGAAGTGAGGAATGAGGAAGTAAAATGTGAGATGGGAGGTTGTGGGAATAATGAGGACTGTGTATTCGCAGCAACGACGATATGGATAGCAGTGATAGGGCATGGCGAACAGCGAAATGGAATAGTAAAGTTGAGATGCAGTATGTTCCCCACTCTAGTAAAATCCTGATCTGTTCTACAGCACAGTTGTTGTGTTTTGAGTGGAGCTGCGGGAATACTGGGCTGCAGCCATGTGTGTCTGTGAACAAGTACGCATTATTGAGCCCAGTAAACACACACACACACACCTGTCTCTTATACACATCTAGATGTGTATAAGAGACAGGTCGAACATGTCGCTGGGATCAGCTCCAAAGGCTTTTCTTGGCATGGAACTTCCCTCACAAAGAACGACAATGTAGCAACTCTGGGAAGGACACGCTCTAGCACACACTGGACTCTAGCCAACACACTGGACTCTACCCAAACACCTGGACTCGACCCACCACTGCGACTCGACACTGACACACCAACGCACTGGAAGCTCTACCACACTCATCTACCCAACACACTGGACTTCTAACCCACTGACCTACCACACACTGGACTCTACCCAACACACTGGACTTACCAACACACTGGACTCTACCCAACACACTGGACCTAACCCTAACACACTGGAAACTCTACCCAACACACTGACACATACAGTACTTAGCTGAGACCCCAACCCACACATACTAACTACTACCCCCACGCATACCACAAATCAATCACGAGCCACACCACACACATACACACCACACACACATCACACACACACACACACACACACACACACACACACACACACACACACACACACACACACACACACACACACACACACACACACACACACACACACACACACACACACAAACACCCTCCAACTTCAAACCAG
>NC_036841.1:17076628-17138189 GCF_002910315.2 Salvelinus sp. IW2-2015
AAACAAGCTAATAGTCAGGGTCTGGTGCTGGGCTGCCACACTGTAAAAAAGTAATTGCCTAAATCATTAAAGCAATTGAATAGCGGCTACTCAAACATCTCCATTTGCCTGTAGAATTCAAATCATACACTACATGACCAAAAGTATGTGGACACCTGCTCATCAAATATCTCATTCCAAAATCATGTGGTTTAATATGGAGTTAGCCCCCCCTTTGCCGCTATAACAGCCTCCACTCTTCTGGAAAGGCTTTCCACTAGATGTTGGAACATTGCTGCAGGGACTTGCTTCCATTCAGCCACAAGAGCATTAGAGAGGTCGGGCACTGATGTTGGGCGATTAGGCCTGGCTCGCAGTCGGCGTTCCAATTCATCCCAAAGGTGTTCGATGGGGTTGAGGTCAGGGCTATATGCAGCCTAGTCAAGTTCTTCCACACAGATCTCAATAAACCATTTCTGTATAAACCTCATTTTTTTTGCACGGAGGAATTGTCATGCTGAAACAGGAAAGAGCCTTCCCCAAACTGTTGCCACAATCGTTTAGAATGTCATTGTATTCTGCAGCGTTAAGATTTCCCTTCACTGGAAGTAAGGGGCCTAGCCCGAACCATGAAAAACAGCTAGACCATTATTCCTCATCTACCAAATTTTACAGTTGGCACTATGCATTGGGGCGTTCTCCTTGCATCCGGTAGAGTTCTCCTTGCATCCGCCAGACCCAGATTTGTCCGTAGGACTGCCAGATGGTGAAGCGTGACTCATCACTCCAGAGAACAAATTTCCACTCCTCCAGAGTCCAATGGTGGCGAGCTTTACACCATTCCAGCCAAGGCTTGACATTGCGCATGGTGATCTTAGGCTTGTGAAGCTCTCGACGAACAGTTTGTGTGCTGACGTTGCTTCCAGAGGCAGTTTGGAACTCGGTAGTGAGTGTTGCAACCAAGTACAGACAATTTTTACACGATACGCGCTTCAGCACTCGCCGGTCCCGTTCTGTGAGCTTGTGTAGCCTACCACTTCCCGGCTGAGTCGTTGTTGTTGGAAAGGTGGCAGTATTCAGACCCCTTGACTTTTTCCACATTTTGTTACGTTACAGCCTTATTCTAAAGTGGATACAATAATTTTCCTACATACAATACCCCATAATGACGAAGTGAAAACAGGTTTTTAGACATTTTTGCTAATCTATTAAAAATAAAAAACAGAAATACCTTATTTACATAAGTATTCAGTAAGTAAGACTCTTTGCTTTGAGACTCGAAACTTAGCTCAGGTGCATCTGGTTTCCATTGATCATCCATGAGATGTTTACTACAACTTGAATGGAGTCCACCTGAGGTAAATGAACTTGATTGGACATGATTTGGAAAGGCACACACCTGTCTATATAAGGTCCCACAATTGACAGTGCATGTCAGAGCAAAAACCAAGCCTTCAGGTCGAAGGACTTGTCCGTAGAGCTCCGAGACAGGTTTGTGTAGTGGCACCGATCTGGGGAAGAGTACCAAAACTTTTCTGCAGCATTTAAGGCCTCTAAGAACGCAGTGGCCTCCATCATTCTTAAATGGACGAAGTTTGGAACCACCAAGACTCTTCCTGGAGCTTCTAAGGGGGGGAAGGGCCTTGGTCAGGGAGGGAACCAAGAATCAGAAGCCACTCTTCAGTAAAAGGCACATGACAGCCCGCTTGGAGTTTGCCAAAAGGCACCTAAAGACTCTCAGATCATGAGAAACAAGACTCTCTGGTCTGATGAAACCATGATTGAACTATTTGGCCTGAATGCCAAACGTCACGTCTGGAGGAAACCTGGCATCTTCCTTAAGGTGAAGGATGGTGGTGGCAGCATCATTCGGTGGGGATGTTTTTCAGCGGCAGGGACTGGGAGACTAGTCAGGATCAAGGGAAAGATGAATAGAGCAAAGTACAGAGAGATCCTTGATGAAAATCCGTTCCAGAGCACTCAGGACCTCAGACTGGGGTGAAGGTTCACCTTCCAACAGGGCAACGACCCTAAGCATACAGCCAAGACAACGCAGGAGTGGCTTCAGAACAAGTCTCTGAATGTCCTTGAGTGCCACGGCCAGAGCCCGGACTTGAACCCGAGAGACCTGAAAATAGCTGTGCAGCAACGCTCCCCATCCAACTTGACAGAGCTTGAGAGGATCTGCAGAGAATAATGGTAGATACACCCCAAATACAGGTGTGCCAAGCTTGTAGTGTCATAGGTAAGAAGACTTGAGGCTGTAATTGCTGCCAAAGGTGCTTCGTCAAAGTACTGAATAAAGGATCTGCATAACATTTTTTGCTTTGTCATTATGGGGTATTGTGTGTAGATTGATGAGGGAAAAACTATTTAATCATATATAGAATAAGGCTGCAATGTAACAAAATGTGGAAAAAGTCAAGGGGCTGAATATTTTCCGAATGCACTGTATAAGTGGTACTCACTCAGATGTCAATCAGATGTTCTTGTCTGTAAGGACAGACGCTGGGAGACAAGAAGTGAGTACAGGGAGTGAATATTTAATGAATAAACAGACAGGAAACTAACCACAAACAGCGTCTGGACAAGGGACACATAACGACATTAACGCTGACTCGGGAAAGAAACTGAGGAAGTGACAGATATAGGGGAGGTAATTAATAACGTGATAAGGTGAGTCTGATGAAGCGCTGATGCGCGTAAAGATGGTGACAGCTGTGCGTAATGATAAGCAGCCTGGCGACCTCGAGCTCCAGCGACGGGGAGCGGGAGCAGATGTGACATTTATCACTTCATGTTTTTCAGTACTGTTCAGAAATATTAGTTTATTGAGTAAATGCAACTTTATATATCTGTGTTCTACTAATCTGAAGTTATTGAGTTTTTACAAATTATGATTATTTAATATTTTAAAGTCAGATGTTCTTACTTGATTCTATTATGTTTTACGTCTACTTAAAATAATAAAGTAGTAGTCAGACACATTGATATTTGACTAAAAATCACTTGATATATGGGTGTTGGC
Source organism: Salvelinus sp. IW2-2015 (assembly GCF_002910315.2). Classification (NCBI taxonomy): domain Eukaryota; kingdom Metazoa; phylum Chordata; class Actinopteri; order Salmoniformes; family Salmonidae; genus Salvelinus; species Salvelinus sp. IW2-2015. The sequence goes on from NC_036841.1 coordinate 17,079,636, forward strand.
TGACGGTTTTCAAGTTATGAATACTTAATAGTTCCATGTGCCACTGTTTTTAGAGGATTGTGGGTCATTTAAAAAAAATCACTTTATGACACATTTACATCATGTTCTATGCATGTTTGAAGAAAGAAAAGTATATTTCTAGAATAGTATTCAGCAGTTTCTTGTGCTATGAGGTGTAATTGTTCATGATGAATGGATATCAAAAAATGTCAACTCGTCAAATACAGAAAACAATGTTAAACATTAAAACACGACCACTGAAAATTACTAATCAGAACTACTTACACTTGACAAAATGTGCAATGAAGGTTAGTCATTTAAGTAGAAGGGACACTACATTTTTATGTTCACTATAACAAATATTCATGTTCAAGTAACTTAAATTGTTACAGTTCTATCACGTTTTGGGGAAGACCTAGATGCAGACAGTGTCAAAGTAACAAAAGTTTATTACTAAAACAGGGGGCAGGCAAAACGACAGGTCAAGGGCAGGCAGAGGTCGGTAATCCAGATCAGAGTCCAAAAGGTACAGAACGGCAGGCAGGTTTAGGGTCAGGGCAGGCAGAGGTCAATAATCCAGTGTGATGTGACAAGGTACAGAACGACAGGTAGGGTCAGGGCAGGCAGAATGGTCAAAACCGGGAAAACAAGAAAACAGGAACTAGAAACAGACAGGAGCAAAGGGAAAACCGCTGGTAGACTTGAACAAAACGAACTGGCAACAGACAAACAGAGAACACAGGTATAAATACACTGGGGATAATGAGGAAGATGGGCGACACCTGGAAAGGGGTGGAGACAAGCACAAAGACAGGTGAAACAGATCAAGTTCAGAATACACAATGCAATTTAGTGTCAAAAAGTTAATAAAACAAAAAACAGATAAATATTTAGAACTTAAAAGATAACCATATGGGTGGTAATGTTATTACCTGTGTAGGGTGCCGTCTTTCGGATGGGACGTTAAACGGGTGTCCTGACTCTCTGAGGTCATTAAAGATCCCATGGCACTTATCGTAAGAGTAGGGGTGTTAACCCCGGTGTCCTGGCTAAATTCCCAATCTGGCCCTCAAACCATCATGGTCACCTAATAATCCCCAGTTTATAATTGGCTCATTCATCCCCCTCCTCTCCCCTGTAACTATTCCCCAGGTCGTTGCTGCAAATGAGAACGTGTTCTCAGTCAACTTACCTGGTAAAATAACGGTAAAATAAAAAAATAAAAAAATAAATTACTTTAACTGACAAACTTTGAGTTGGGTTACTCAAATAGTTCTAGGCAACGGGTTTCTACAAAAAAAAGAGTTAACGGAACTAATTGCATTTTACAGTGCATAGCCCACCCCTCACTACGCTCAATGTGTTTGTTTTCTACTTTCTGACAACCCTAAATATGTTTTTATGAATGTCTAATGATGATTGTGTGTGTGCACACAATGCGCTTGTAAACTCAGCAAAAAAAGAAACGTCCCTTTTTCAGGACCCTATCTTTCAAAGATAATTTGTGAAAATCAAAATAACTTCACAGATCTTCATTGTAAAGAGTTTAAACACTGTTTCCCATGTTTGTTCAATGACCCATAAGCAATTAATGAACATGCACCTGTGGAACGGTCGTTAAGACACTAACAGCTTACAGACGGTAGGCAATTAAGGTCACAGTTATGAAAACTTAGGACACTAAAGAGGCCTTTCCACTGACTCTGAAAGACACCAACACCTGCACAGGTACAGAATGGCAACGACTGCCCGAGTTACACCAGGAACGCACAATCCCTCCATCAGTGCTCAGACTGTCCGCAATAGGCTAAGAGAGAGGCTGGACTGAGGGCTTGTATGCCTGTTGTAAGGCAAGTCCTCACCAGACATCACTGGCAACAACGTCGCAAACCCACCGTCGCTGGACCAGACAGGACTGGCAAAAGTGCTCTTCACTGACGAGTCGCAGTTTTGTCTCACCATGGGTGATGGGCGGATTCGCGTTTATCGTCAAAGGAATGAGCGTTACACCAAGGCCTGTACTCTGGAGCTGGATTAATTTGGAGGTGGAGGGTCCGTCATAGTCTGGGGTGGTGTGTTACAGCATCATCGGACTGAGCTTGTTGTCATTGCAGGCAATCTCAACACTGTGCGTTACAGTGAAGACATCCTCCTCCCTCATGTGGTACCCTTCCTGCAGGCTCATCCTGACATGACCCTCCAGCATGACAATGCCACCAGCCATACTGCTCATTCTGTGTGTGATTTCCTGCAAGACAGGAATGTCAGTGTTCTGCAAGGCCAGCGAAGAGCCCAGATCTCAATCCCATTGAGCACGTCTGGGACCTGTTGGATTGGAGGGTGAGGACGAGGGCCATTCCCCCCAGAAATGTCCGGGAACTTGCAGGTGCCTTGGTGGAAGAGTGGGGTAACATCTCACAGCAAGAACTGGCAAATCTGGTGCAGTCCATGAGGAGGAGAGGCACTGCAGTACTTATTGCATCTGGTGGCCACACCAGATACTGACGGTTACTTTTGATTTTGACCTCCCCTTTGTTCATGGACACATTATTCCATTTCTGTTAGTCACATGCATGTGGAACTTGTTCAGTTTATGTCTCAGTTGTTGAATCTTGTTATGTTCATACAAATATTTACACATGTTAAGTTTGCTGAAAATAAACGCAGTTGACAGTGAGAGGACGTTTCTTTTTTTGCTGAGTTTACATGACCTTGTGTTAGTGTATTAGCTTGCGTAGACTGCATGTGTGTGGACTGTGGACATATGTGCGTTCCCCTCTCCTTCATCTCCACCAGCTCCTCAGTGTGATGTTTTCCTTTAGCTCTAATGAGTTCTAAGTGGCCAATACTTTCTTCTGCAGGAAACTCGTGTCAAACTAATTAACTTTTAATGAGAGGAAACCAAGTGATTAGAGTGTTTTTCTTGGTAAATGAGCCAATTAATTCTCTGTTGGTCTGAGCTGGGGCGAGAAGCAGGGCTCTCTTTGGGCAGAGAACACTCATCCAACAGGCCATGGCCAGCTCTCTGTCTATCTGTCTGTCTGTATGCCCTGTTTACATAATCATTGAACACTGGTCACTTTAATAATGTTTACATACTGTTTTACCCACTTCATACCTATATATTGTATTCTATTTAAGGCTCATCCTATTTAACTATTGCTGTACACACCTTTACTGTTCATATACTGTCCATACTGTTTTTACACACCGTTATATATACTATATTTCAGACTCTTACATAGCTTTCTTGTTATTTTGGGGATTTGTGTGCATTGTTTTGTATTGTTCGGTATTACTGCACTGTTGGAACTAGAAACATAAGTATCTCGCTGCATCTGCGATAAACTCGATATGTCTGTCTGTCTGTCTAGCTGCGTGCTAGCCTGTTTGTCCATCCATCAGTCTGGGCAGCTTGGTGGGTGTCTGGTATACTGAGGGCTACGACCGACTGCCTGTACCACTCACCACCTCCCTGCCTCTCTGCCTGTTTGGCCAAGAGTGCTCTCTAGTGATCACTGTATTTGTCTTTAATGTAACCAAGTCAAGGCTACCCGTGAAGGCAGGTAGCCTAGTGGTTAGAGCGTTGGACTAGTAACTGAAAGGTTGCAAGATCGAATCCTTGAGCTGACAAGGTAAAAATGTGTCGTTCTGCTCCTGAACAAGACAGTTAACCCACTGTTCCTAGGCCATCATTGAAAATAAGAATTTGTTCTTAACTAACTTGCCTAGTAAAATAAAAATATTCATGGACTGCACTAAGTAGTGCCTGCAATACACACTGGTTTTAGTAGAAAAGTCACTGCCAAGAAACGCTAGCATTACTTTACTCAGCATAGAGTGTGTTTAAAGTTACAATTCATACTACTACAACAGTGTGATTGTTTTGGAATCCTCTGAATTGTGTGCTTATTGTTTTTTCTCAATTTTCGCCTGATTGACGTGCCCAAAGTAAACTGCCTGTTGCTCAGGCCCTGAAGCCAGGATATTCATATAATTGGTACCAATGGAAAGAAAACACTTTGAATTTTGTATAAATGTTACAATAATGTAGGAGAATATAACACAAAAGATATGGTAGGAGAAAATCCAAAGAAAAACCAACCTGATTTATTTTTGTGGGAGAGACCATCCTCTTACAATGGCAAGTATAAGGGCATACTGAAAATTAGCTCCCTGGATGCAATTCCTATGGCTTCCACAGAGTGTCAGCAGTCTATGTTCAAGGTTTCAGGCTTGTAACTTCCAAAACGAATAAAAAAGTTCAGTTTTAGTACAGGGACACAGTCTTTCGTGTTGGCGCGCACGTGTCGTGTTGGCGCGCGCCATGAAGACAGGACGCACCTACTAAAATCGGTTTCCTATTGACAATACGTCTTTCCATAAGAAATATTATAATTTGATTACATTTTTGGGTATCCAATGAGTAAATAGAAACTTATTTTGACTTGTTGAAACAAAGTTTAGGGGTAGATTTTCGGATTCCTTTCTCTGTATGTTGAACTAGTGGATTACTCAAATCAATGGCGCCAACTAAACTGACTTTTTGGGATATAAATACGAATTTTATCTAAAAAAACGACCCTACATGTTATAGCTGGGACCCTTTGGATGACAAATCAGAGGACGATTTTCAAAAAGTAAGTGAATATTTAATTGCTACTTCCGACCCACTGGAATTGTGATACAGTGAATTATAATTGAAATAATCTGTCTGTAAACAATTGTTGGGAAAATGACTTGTGTCACGCACAAAGTAGATGTCCTAACCAACTTGCCAAAACTATAGTTTGTTAACAGGAAATTTGTGGAGTGGTTGAAAAACGAGTTTTAATGACTCCAACCTAAGTGTATGTAAACTTCAACTGTATTTCAGTATAACTGTGCTTCATCATCATCACATAATATTGTTGTAAAAGTATGACAGTACAGCAGAATATATTTACTTAACACTGCTGTGTTCTGGTCGATTTGGACCAATTTACAAGTTTTCTCTCTGAAAAAGGTATTTAATTTAATCGTCATAAGGTTCCATGACTTTGTCCACACAGGGCATCTGAACACATAAAATACATTTTGATGATTTTCATTACATTTTGGGTGTTGTATTTAACTTTTGTACACCTGTGGTGTTCCCAGTCAAAAAGATTGGTCATTAGAAATGAATGGGTGCGACTACAATTAGTGTATAAAATTGAGTTCAGGCACATGCCCCTTCATCAGATGGACACACTTCCTCTCCCAGACCCCCACATGCATGTGTTTTTCAGCACACACACACACACCTCACTCCCCTTCTTGGCATCCCCCATGGCATGCTCACAAACAATCGCAACATTGTTTAAATAATATATAGAACTTTTCTTGCAGCTCTGGTATAAAGCTTTTTTGAGGCCTTGCTCACAATTCACTCTGTGGCAGCACAATGACCAAACGATATACTGTATGTGAGGATCTTGATCATATATTTTATCATGACACTATCAAAATACTTTAACTTCAGTAGCCATACAGTGGTAGAGACATTACTTATGTACAGTCTATAAAACAGAGTCTGATTATTGATAAGATCTAAGAATGTGTCACGCCCTGACCATAGAGAGCCCTTGTTTCTCTATGGTGTAGGAGGTCAGGGCGTGACTAGGGGGTGTTCTAGTTAAAATTTTCTATGTTGGTGTTTTGTATGGTTCCCAATTAGAGGCAGCTGGTAATCGTTGCCTCTGATTGGGGATCATATTTAAGTAGCCCTTTTTCCCACCTGTGTTTGTGGGATATTGTTTGTGTTTAGTTGCCTGTGTGCACGTCATAACGTCACGTTTCGTTGTTTCTTTATTGTTTTGCTTGTTTCACGGAGATGAATAAATATGTGTAACTATACTCACGCTGCGCCTTTGTCCGTCTCTCAAAACGATCGTGACAGAATGAAAAGCTCAGCAGACACTGTACGGTTGCTGTAGTTTGAGTGCTAGTAATATGTTTATATCAATGTTCAGATCAGTCCAGTGGTGCCCAATAGACGTCTACCACACACAGGGTCAGGTACTCCTTCCTCTCTGGAATGACCACATTGATGTATTATCCCTCCATGCCGTTACACTGGAAGCCCGCTGGTGTAGAAGGGATTATTATAATGTTTTTTAAACCTTAAATTAACTAGGCAAGTCAGTTATGAACAAATTCTTATTTACAATGACAGCCTACCCCGGCCAAACCCTGACGACGGTGGGCCAATTGTGCGCCGCCCTATGGGACTCCCAATCACGGCCGGATGTGATACAGCCTGGATTAGAACCAGGGACTGTAGTGACGCCTCCTGCACTGAGATGCAGTGCCTTAGACCGCTGCGCCACTCGGGATCAAAGCACATCTGCAGGATGAGGCTGCAGAAATAGTAACTATGACTCCTTTAGCACACAGTCCCATGTGAACTCACTATAACGCTGACAAATTGTACAATTTTCCCAGTTTAGCAACTCTGTTGGACTACAACTCCCATAGTTCACCTGGGATTGTTGTTGCCATTGTTGTCATCCACGGAGTACAAGGGCACAAGGCGAGACCCAAATGCAGACACAGGAGGCAGATGGTTGAGCTCCGATATTTATCACCAAAAGGGGTAGGCAAAAGGCAGGTCGGGGACAGACGAGAGTTCATAAACCAGGTCAGAGTCCAAACAGTACCAGGGGATAGGCAGACTCGAGGTCAGGTCAGGGTTCAGTGAACAGGTCAGAGTCCAAACAGTACCAGGGGATAGGCAGGCTCGAGGTCAGAACAGGCAGAGTGGTCAGGATAGGCAAGGGTCAAAACCAGGAGGGCAGGGAAACGACAGCGATTGGGAAAAATAGGCGCTAGAAGAAACGCTGGTTGACTTGGCAAAACAAGACGAGGAAACACAGGGATAAATACACCGGGGACTAATGAGGAAAACAGGAGACACCTGGAGGTGGGTGGAGGCAATCACCGAGACAGGTGAAACAGATCAGGGCGTGACACAGAGTCTCCGATGCAGATCTCAGTTCCATTCAGTCTGCTGGAACAACAATCAATTATGTTGGAGACGGTGATGGAGAACACTGAAAGGTATTAAACAGGTCCAATCACCACCATGGGTTAGATTCAATCTTAGTGTGATTGCAGGAGCAATGTGCCAAAACACTGTCACGGTTCCCAACAATGGCGTTTAGAGCGTAATAAAAGGCCAATATTGATGACTGGGTGCCTTTAACCCTTAAAGACATATTCTTTCCTGGAAAAGATGCAAAACGAGTTGTAAGAAACAACTTAATTGTAGTTACACATTTAAATTACTTTATATAAGAGCTGATTTATCTGAATTAGTCACTAATGAACCTGTACCATTACTTCAATAATACTCAAATGCAATTTAAAGTTATTGGCCTTGTCCTTACCAGTTGGAGAGGGTTATTCAGTCGCGCCAACAGAGTCTGCCAGTCCGAGGAGTCTGCCAGTCCGAGGAGTCTGCCAGTTCGAGGAGTCTGCCAGTCCGAGGAATCTGCCAGTCCGAGGAGAATCAACAACAGGAACATCATGATCGATCTCATCATCCTGAAGAGATAACACAGAGCAAATTCAACAAGGGTTTGAATAGGAACAAGTCCACAGAAACATTGACACAAAGACTGAAACAATCTTTTAGGCTGTAATTCAATCACAATGTTATCATTATTATAAGTTATCATTTTAGCTCACTAATAAATAACAATACTATCTAAGCAATAAGCACACCGGTTTTACCAACAGGGGTGGAGCATGGAAATAACAAGCAAACAACAAGATTGCAAATATTGTTTTCTGCAGCAGCAATTCATCGTTTTTAGTATCAGCTTCATTCTTATATTCAATCAATCAGTATTTTCACACATCAATAATCAAACAATGGAGTGCTCCGGCGTGTATAAAATCTTCAGCTCTGTCGCTCGTGAAAGTACTATCATACTTGCTTGATACTAATCAAAACATACAAAGTGCATAGCTGAGGAGGCGTGCCTAGGGAGAAGAGTGGATCCTGGCTGAAGGGCACAGTCTTGGCAACGACATAGTGCCTTCAGAAAGTATTCACACCCCTTGACTTTTCCCACATTTTGTTGTGTTACAAAGTGGGATTCAAATGGATTTATTTGTCGTTTTTTTTTGTCAACGATCTACACAACATACTCTGTCATGTCAAAGTGGGGAAAAAAATCAAACATTTGTCAAAAAATATATGAAAAATAAAACACTAATATATCTTGATTAAATAACTATTCAACCCTCTGTGGCAATGTTAGAATCACCTTTGACAGTGATTACAGTCTTTCTGGGTAAATCTCTAAGAGCTGTCCACACCTGGATTGTGCAACATTTGCCCATTGTTGTTTACAAAATTATTCAAGCTCTGTCAAATTGGTTGTTGATACTTGCGAAACAACCATTTCCAGGTCTTGTCATACATTTTCGAGCAGATTTCAGTCAAAACTGTATCATGGTCACTCATGAACATTCATTATCTTCTTGGTAAGCAACTCCAGTGTAGATTTTTTCTTTCACCTTTATTTAACCAGGTAGGCCAGTTGAGAACAAGTTCTCATTTACAACTGCGACCTGTCCAAGATAAAGCAAAGCAGTGAGACAAAAACAACAACACAGAGTTACACATATACAAACGTACAGTCAATAACACAATAGAAAAATATATGTACAGTGTGTGCAAATGTAGAAGAGTCGGGAGGTAAGGCAGTACATAGGCCATAGAGGCGAAATAATTACAATTTAGCATTAACACTGGAGTGATAGATGTGCAGATGATGATGTGCAAGTAGAGATACTGGGGTGCAAAAGAGCAAGAGGGTAAGAAATAATATGGGGATGATGTAGTTGGGTGTGCACTTCCAAAGGAAGTGTTGGCTTTGGGGATGACCAGTGAAATATACCTGCCGGAGCTCGTGCTACGGGTGGGTGTTGCTATGGTGACCCGTGAGCTGAGATAAGTCGGAGCTTCTAGCAAAGACTTATAGATGACCTGGAGCCAGTGGGTTTGGCGACGAATATGTAGTGAAGACCAGCCAACGAGAGCATACAGGTCGCAGTGGTGGGTAGTATATGGGGCTTTGGTGACAAAACGGATGGCACTGTGATAGACTACATCCAGTTTGCTGAGTAGAGTGTTGGAGGCTATTTTGTAAATGACATCGCCGAAGTCCTTTAGTTTTACTAGCGTTTAAAAGCAGTTGGAGGCCACGGAAGGAGAGTTGTATGGCATTGAAGCTCGTCTGGAGGTTTGTTAGCACAGTGACCAAAGAAGTGTCAGATGTATACAAAATGGTGTCGTCTGCATCGATTTGGATCAGAGAATCACCAGCAGCAAGAACAACGTCATTGATAAATAAAGAGAAAAGAGTCTGCCTGAGAATTGAACCATGTGGCACCCCCATAGAGACTGTCAGAGGTCCGGACAACAGGCCCTCCGATTTGACACACTGAACTCTATCTGAGAGGTAGTTGGTGAACCAGGCAAGGCAGTCATTTGAGAAGCCAAGGCTATTTGGCCTTGTGTTTCGATGCAATTTATTATGTGACTTGTTAAGCAAATGTTTACTCCTGATCTTATTTAGGCTTGCCATAACAAAGGGGTTGTATATTTATTTGACTCAAGACATTTCAGCTTTTCATAATAATTCCACTTTGACATTATGGGGCTACTGGTGTGTAGGCCAGTGACCCAAAAAATCTACATTTTATCAATTGTAAATTCAGGCTGTAACACAACAAAATATGGAACAAGTCCAAGTGTACTTTCTGAAGGCACTGTACATTACGATTAGGGTGCCACACTGGAATTTGTACTAAAGGCACATTCGCCGCTCTTGTCCTCATAAGGCATGCCAGCCTTCACAGGTAAAGGTCATTTCCTGGCACAGGGAAACACTGGAATAAAAAAAAAAAGGCAAACTCCACCCTCCAATAACAAGGACCTGAACGCAATCATAGAAAAAAAGTGAGCTGGCGTGCCGACAGATATGACAGCTCTGCTTCTAGCTCCTAAGAAACTTTTTGCTGTATTTTTGTGTGTGTGTGTGTGTTATCTCTTACGTTATTAGCCCAGATTGTTTTGTGTTATTACATTCAGACAGAAATAACTTTTGTATAGCAGAGCGACGGAAACTCACCAGCATTATGAGCAGGAATACGACTTTCCCGAATAGTTCGTACCCCCCAGGGCAATTGAACTTATTCCAGAGGCTGCTCCAAAACACCGCCGGCGGAGAAGAAGTATTCAGGGTTGACTTCTAGTCCGACTCAAGGGGCGTGTACACCATCCACCGCTTCCGAGTATATTACTCGCTAATGTTCAGTCTCTGGACAATAAAGCAGATGAGCTCAGGGCGAGGATCTCCTTCCAGAGAGACATCAGGGATTGTAACATACTCTGTTTCACAGAAACATGGCTCTCTCGGGATATACTGTCCCCGTCCATTCAGCCAGCTGGGTTCACAGTACATCGCACAGACAGGAATAAAGAACTCTGCAGGAAGAAGAAAGACGGGGATGCATGTTTCATGATTAACTACTCATGGTGTGATTGTGATAACATACAGAAACTCAAGTCCATTTACATTTTTTATTTTATTTTATTTAGTAAACATTTTCTTAACTCTATTTCTTGAACTGCATTGTTGGTTAAGGGCTTGTAAGCATTTCACGGTAAGGTCTACACCTGTTGTATTCGGTGCATGTGACAAATTACATTTTATTTGATTTCACCCGACCTAGAATAACTCACAATCAAATGCTGACCGTATTACCTCCCAAGATAATTATCTTCGGTTATCGTCCCAGCCGTGTATATTCTCCCTCAAGCCGATACCACGATGGCCCTCAAAGAATTACACTGGACTTTATGCAAACTGGAAACCCCATATTCTGAGGCCGCATTTATTGTGGCTGGGGATTTTAACAAGGCAAATTTTAGGAAAACGCTACCAAAGTTCTACCAACACATTGACTGTAGTACTCGCTCTGGAAAAACAGCTTTGCACACAAAAAGCTTTGCACACTCTTGGCATTCTCTCAACCGGCTTCATGAGGAATGCTTTTCCAAAAGTCTTGAAGGAGTTCCCACATAGGCTGCTTTTCCTTCACTCTGCGCTCCAACTCATCCCAAACCATCTCAATTGGGTTGAGGTCGGGTGATTGTGAAGGCCAGGTCATCTGATGCTGTCACGCCCTGGCCTTAGTATTCTTTGTTTTCTTAATTATTTTGGTTAGGTCAGGGTGTGACATGGGGAATGTATGTGGTTTTTGTAGTGTCTAGGGTGGTTGTAAGGTTTAGGGGGTTTATTAGAGTAGTTGGGTTTATGTTTAGTATAGTAGTCTAGCTGTGTCTATGGTTGAGTGTAGGTATCTAGGAAAGTCTATGGTTGCCTGAATTGGGTCTCAATTAGAGACAGCTGGTTATTGTTGTCTCTGATTGGGAGCCATATTTAAGGCAACCATAGGCTTTAGCTGGTTGTGGGGAATTGTCTATGTTGAACGTTTGTAGCGTGTGTGTGTGCACTACGTTTATAGCTTCACGGTCGTTTGTTGTTTTTGTATAGTTTGTAATAGTGTTTCGTTTCATGTTCATCTTCGTAGAAAAAATAAAAGAAGATGGCTTATTTTCCACATGCTGCGTTTTGGTCCGTCTCTCCTCCACACGATCGTGACAGATGCAGCACTCCATCACTCTCCTTCTTGGTCAAATAGCCTTTACACAGCCTGGAAGTGTGTTTTGGGTCATTGTCCTGTTGAAAAACAAATGATCGTCCCACTAAGTGCAAACCAGATGGGATGAAGTATCGCTGCAGAATTATGTGGTAGCCATGCTGGTTAAGTGTTCCTTGAATTCTAAATAAATCACTGACAGTTTCACCAGCAAAGCACCCCCACACCATCTCCTCTCTGCTTCATGGTATCACGTTTCAAGGTAAGACCCAGATGCAGACAACGTCGAATTAACAACAGTTTATTAATCCAACCGTGGCAGGCAAAAGACAGGTCCAGGACAGGCATGGGTCAATAATCCAGATAGGTGGGGCAAAGGTACCGGACGGCAGGCAGGCTCAGGGTCAGGGTAGGCAGAGGTCAGTAATCCAGACACGTGGGGCAAAGGTACAGGACGGCAGGCAGGCTCAGGGTCAGGGCAGGCCAAAAAGGTCAAACCGGGAAAACTAGAGAACAGGAACAATCAAGAGACAGGAACAGAGGGAAAACCGCTGGTAGACATGACGAAACAAAACAAACTGGCAACAAACAAACAGAGAACACAGGTATAAATACACATGGGATAATGAGGAAGATGGGCAACACCTGGAGAGGGGTGGAGACAATCACAAAGACAGGTGAAACAGATCAGGGTGTGACACACGGTGGGAACCACACATGCACAGATCATACGTTCACCTACTCTGCATCTCAAATAAAATAAAATCAAATTTTATTGGTCACATACACATGGTTAGCAGATGTTAATGCGAGTGTCGCGAAATGGTTCCAACACGGTGGTTGGAACCAAAAATCTCAAATTTGGACTCATCAGACCAAAGGACAGATTTCCACCAGTCTAATATCCATTGCTCGTGTTTCTTGGTCCAAACAAGACTCCTCTTCTTATTGGTGTCCTTTAGTAGTGGTTTCTTTGCAGCAACTTGACCATGAAGGCCTGATTCACGCAGTCACCTCTGAACAGTTGATGTTGAGATGTGTATGTCATTTGAACTCTGTGAAGCCCTTAATAGGGCTGCAATCTGAGGTGCAGTTAATACTATTGAACTTATCCTCTGCAGCAGAGGTAATTCTGGGTCTTCCTTTCCTGTGGCGGTCCTCATGAGAGCCAGTCTGTATTGACTGACCTTGGACTGTCGTTTCTCTTTGCTTATTTGAGCCGTTCTTGCCATATTAGGGACTTGGTCTTTTACCAAATAGGGATATCTTCTGTATACCACCCCTTCCTTGTCACAACACAACTGATTGGACAGAAATTCCACAAATTAACTTTTAACAAGGCACAACTGTTAATTGAAATGCATTACAGGTGACCACCTCATGAAGCTGGTTGAGAGAATGCCAAAAGTTTGCAAAGCTGTCATCAAGGCAAAGGGTGGCTACCTGGAAGAATCTCAAATTTCAAATATATTTTGATTTGTTTAACACTTTTTTGCTTTCTACATGATTCCATATGTGTTATTTCATAGTTTTGATGTCTTCACTCTTATTATACAATGTAGAAAATAGTACAAATAAAGAGTGAGTAGGTGTGTCCAAACTTTTGACTGGTACTGTATATATCCAGAATATATGTTCTGATATTGCTTAATTTTTTTGTTTGAACTTTTTGTATTATGTGAGTATTGTTTTGTATTTCTAGGTATTATTACTGTTGGAGCCAGAAACACAAGCATTTCACTTCACCTGCAATAATATCTCCAAATCTCTGTACGCGGCCAATAAACTTTGATTTGATTTAAATGTCTTATTTCACGAAACTACACATATCCTCCACTTCAGGCAAACATGATATGCTTTAGCTCATGGGTGTGGGGAATGTGCCCCTTTCTGTCCAATGAGGTTATTTCTGGACAATATTTCTGCAAGTAAAAATAGGGTTACACTTTAGAATAGGGAACACATTTTAAGGTACTATGTCCTTATTAGTCCCACATTGAGACAGCTTACTTAGAATCTGTTTCTTGCGTAACTTGCTCTTTATTAAATACTAATATGTATTTATTATGGCTAACAAATAGGTTATTAAGGATTGGCCAGTAACGCAGTAGTTATAATGTTTTAATAAGAAAACACTTACAGTAATTAAGGCCTAATACACGGCTAATAAGACATAACAGAGACCTTATTAGCTACTTATATACACCCTTATATTCAACAAATGAATGGCTAATATGTGTCATGTGTCACCGTGTGTTTTATTATTTGCTTGTTTTGTTTATTACGATCATTTCCAGTGATGATCGTAATGATAAGCCTTTATTGTAACAAGTGCGCTCCCCAAAAAATAAACACAAAGATAAAAACAATTGTTTTTATTGTATCAATTAATTTATTGTATCAATTAATTAGATATGATAGTTGATATGATTGTTTAATGTGGCATATGACTTGATTCATGTCTGTTATGACCATTTATTAGGACTGTGTTATAGTACTTGCATGTGTTTGACATTGTAGTTGTCTGTAGAGGTGTGTGATTCAAATGGCCACCAGAGGGCCACAAACTGTTCATCTAAGGAGAGGCAGGGACTGAGAGACAGTAGGCCTAGATGTTCCATGTGAATACAGTAGCGTGAAATCACCCCTGGTAGAATCAGTGGCCTGTACTCGTAAAGCATCTGACTAGGAGTGCTGATCTAGGATCAGGGCCCTCCTGTCCATGTCATCTTATTCCTTAGGATGTTAACGGTAAAACTAATCCTAGATAAGCACGCCTACTCTGAGGTGCTTTATGAATACAGGGCAGCATGCCCTTGACTAATACTGTATCCTGTATCCCATTTAAGTAATATTTACATAGGCTATTGTGCAACTGTGCTCAAATCCTCTAGGAGCCGCACAATGCCCTGTGTCACTCCCCGGCAGGGCTCATTGACGTTCCCGGTCCGACCGGGACTCTCAGAACCTGCAAAATGTGTCTGATTCAACTCTCAATTACAAAATGAGTTTGAAGTACTAACGTTCAGGTCTTTATCTGTCACAATATGGCTCAAGTTTGTTGAAGTGTTTAAAAAGAAAAGTCATGCATCACCGGCAGCTGGTGCTGTTTCAAAGCAGACCCATCCCCTTAAAGATGAAATACATTTTGTTTCAAGTCCTGTACCTCTGCTGGATGATGAGAGCTCTATCAATTTCGTTTCAAGTCCTGTACCTCTGCTGGATGATGAGGGCTCTAGGGGTGGGGTTTTTATTGGGAGTGAAGAGGGGAGAGAGAAAAAAAATCTGTTTGATTTGTCAGAACTTCTTTAGATTAATATACAGCTGTCACTATACTGAGGAACCAGACCTCATCATCACCTTTCATCTGGCTGATTTAACCCCAGGCACCAGACACACCTTTCACACACACACACACGCACGCTCACAAACACGCACATGCATGTGTACGTGTGTGAGTATGGTTATGTCTTTGGTGTGTGTCTCTGTCGTTGAATGTCAATGTGTTGCCACACTCGACCAAAGACAACCCTAGTTGTCTATCTGTCTAGTCCACACGTTTACAGGGTCACATGAGCACGTCGTCAGAGTGGCAGTCTAATTGAGTGCGATGGGCTTTTGAAGGACCAGTTGCACTCCCAGGCTTGGGCTCTAATGCAAACAGAGACATCAAGAGTCTCTCTGTGATTTGAGAGTGTTTAAATAACACATTGTGTTCAATCACCAGCCAGGCAGGCCTCACAATGCACATAAAGAGAGAGGGGGTAGGGTGGAGGGAGAGAAATACAGAGAGAGTTGGGGAGAGAGAAGGAGAGAGAAAAGAGGTTACATTCTAATACGAGTATGATGAATTGTTTACACATGTGGATCTCTCAGTACAGTGATCAAGTATTCTAGACTCGGATATTACAGTTGTGCTGTACAAACAGGCACACGCACACATGAAACACATTCATACACACACACACACACACACACACACACTCAGCATGTTTAAGAAACATACTGTAGCTGATCTCTGTACCAGTACTATTGTACACTCAGGGTAGTTTGGAGACTCGGTGAGCGACAAGAGCACTTATGCATGAAACCCTTTGGCTCTGAGGAACACTAATCAGTCAAGCCCGTACTCTGAGAAACAAGCAGGGCTGCCTGAGTGGGACAGGAGTGGGATCATTATTAATTAACACGTTTAAAAGTGAAGGCACACTCTGAGACATCACTAATTACTGCTGCTGGTGCTGCACTTAAAACACATCTGAGACTCAGCACACACTGTAGCGTGTGTGTGGATGTGTGTGTGTGTTTGCTTAACTGTAATGTCATAACGCACACTTTGGTTCCTCCTCTGTGTGTTCCATGCTCCTACCCCAGTGCACATTCCTCCACCTCGGCTTAANCACACGCATGCGCACACACCGTTCACACGCACACAAACCTCTGCAGCACAGGACAACCGCCTCTCCCTGATTAGAGCAGAGAGCAAAAGGGTGTCACTCAGGTGAGTATGATAGTGACACAGAGGACAGAAACCAGTCAAATATTCTGCTTTTCCCTGTTAGAGTCGTTTGGCACTGATCTATTTCCATATGTTTGTATGTGTACGTGTGTCAGTATGGGCATGTCTGTGGAGTGTGTCTCTGTCTCTGAATGTCAATGTATTGCCACACTCGACCAAAGACTACACTAGTTGTCTATCTGTCTAGTCCACACGTGAACAGGGCCACATGAGCACGTCGTCAGAATGGCAGTCTAATTGAGTGCGATCGGCATTCGAAGGCCCATTTGCATTCCCAGGCTCGGGCTCTAATGCAAACAGAGACAGCGAGAGTCTCTCTGTGATTTGAGTCTTTAAAATAACACATTTTGTTCAATCACCAGCCAAGCAGAGCGTTGGGGGAGAGAGAAAAAGAGAGAGAGAGCGGGAGAGAGAGAAAAGAGGTCACATTCTAGTACGAGTGTGATGATTTGATTACACGTGGATCCTTCAGTATATTAATCAAGTATTCTAGACTCAGATATTACAGTAGTGCTGTACAAACACGCACACGCACACACTAAGCATGTTTAAGAAACATAGCTTATCTCTGTACCAGTACCCTCAGGGCTGGTTGGAGACTCGGTAGGTGACAAGAACACTTATGCATGAATCCCTTTGGCTCTGAGGAACACTAATCAGGCAAGCCCGTACCCTGAGAAACAAACAGGGCTGGGACGGGAGTGGGATTATTATTAATTAACACGTTTAAAAGTGAAGGCACACTCTGAGACATCCCTAATTACCGCTGCTGGTGCTGGAGTTAAAACACACCTGAGACTCAGTGCACACTGGAGTGGATGTGTGTGTGTGTTTGCTTAACCTTACTGTCATAACCCACACTTTGGTTCCTCTCCTGTGTGTTCTATGCTGCTATCCCTGCTCCTGAGTGGCGCAGTGGTCTAAGACACTGCATCTCAGTGCAAGAGGAATCCATGCTGCATCACATCCGGCCCGTGATTGGGAGTCCCATAGGGCGGCACACAATTGGCCCAGCGTCGTCTGGGTTCGGCTGGGGAAGGCCATCGTCGTTAATAAGAATTTGTTCTTAACTGACTTGCCTAGTTAAATAAAGGTTAAGTATAAAATAAATCCCAGTGCACATTTCTCCACATCTGGCTTGGCTCACAGACACACAGACTTCAGGGATTTTCTGCTTAGCCTTGAAATACCTCTTCACCTGTGTGTGTTCAGGATTAATTGAGTCCCTCAATGAGTTCCACAGAGACAGAGGAGTACTGAAGTATTTGTCTGTTGACGGCCTCAGTTTAATGCATAGAGCAGGACTAGGGTGTGGGCTGTGTTATTATTACATTACAGTAAGACAATGATTTACAATTCATTCCATTCCATTTTAACACACACAGATGGTCATGGACTCAAACTGGGTGATGAAGTAAAACAATAGACCTATAGCATATTCATAGTTATTAGAAAAATTGGTTTGTTATTCATTTTAAAAAATGCACCATGTACTGTTAAAAGTGCTCATATTGCTGGTTGCAATTCCTCATATTGCAGCCAGGAGGCGCTCTTAAAAAAAGAGTGGATTATTCATTATCAATAAAAAGAGAGGTAAACCCATTGAATTATACTATCTCCATGGGTAAACCTTCCATCCTAAAGTTTGCTCATCTAAATGCTGTAATTTAGGTCAATACAGCTAAGTATCCCAATTACCTTCATACAAACATTTTTTTGTCTTCTTTTAACTGAACACCAACTTTATTATTTAAATACTTATCTGTCTCTTCTATATTTATTCAGAGTATGGAATCACATACACACACCTCTCCCGTGTTGACACACTTTCATTCATCCCCATCCCATTCCTAAGTGGAAAAGCAGGTCTATGGGTTGTTCACAGTCTGTCTGTGCTGTTTTAGGGACATTAGAAGATTCTGAAATGTGCAACTCAGCATTGAGAGGAACGTGGAAGTCTTAAACCCTGGCATTTTATCTAGCCTCCCCTCTTCCACATGGGTTGTTGATGAAAATGCAGGTGATAATACCTGTCCAGGAGAAGTAGGTTCTGTCTTAAATGGCACCCTATTTATTCCCTATATAGTGCACTACAATTGACCAAAGCCCTTTGCTCCCTGGTCAAAAGTAGTGCACTATATAGGGTATAGGGTTCCATTAGGGATGGGATGCAGAAGTAGAGAGATCCAACAGGCTCCTTAGAAAAATGAAGGGGCCTGACTTTCTCAATTTTGCTAAAATAATAAGCATCCGCTACAAGACCATGGTGCTTGCCTACGGAGCTGTGAGGGGAACGGCACCTCAGTACCTCCAGGCTCTGATCAGGCCCTACACCCAAACAAGGGCACTGCGTTCATCCACCTCTGGCCTGCTCGCCTCCCTACCACTGAGGAAGTACAGTTCCCGCTCAGCCCAGTCAAAACTGTTCGCTGCTCTGGCCCCCCAATGGTGGAACAAACTCCCTCACGACGCCAGGACAGCGGAGTCAATCACCACCTTCCGGAGACACCTGAAACCCCACCTCTTTAAGGAATACCTAGGATAGGATAAAGTAATCCCTCTCACCCCCCCCCCGCCCCCTTAAAAGATTTAGATGCACTATTGTAAAGTGGCTGTTCCACTGGATGTCATAAGGTGAATGCACCAATTTGTAAGTCGCTCTGGATAAGAGCGTCTGCTAAATGACTTAAATGTAAATGTAAATGTAATTWTGATTCAAAATACTAAATTGAAATCTAAAATCTAAATCCACTCTCTTATCTTTTACCTTCCCATAACCTAAATTTAATTTTGCATGACTATGTACAAATGTTTTGTACAACTGGTGCTATGTCTACTGATAGGATGTGCAGGTGAGAGACCCTCCAGCCAGTCTGTGTAGGAGTGTTGCTCAACTCTGACACACTCCTACCACCATGTTGGCCTCAGGTGTGAGACAATAGACTACATGATCTGTCTCGCTTTCTTTCTAATTCTCTCCCTCTCAATCTCAATCCCTTTGTCTCTCCCTCTCTATTTCCATATGCCTCTTTGCCTCGCTCTCCCTTCTCACCTTTGTCTCGCTCCCCCTCTCCCTCGCTCTAGGGTCGTATATCCACCATCAGCTTGTCTTTCTCTGGCAGCGCTGCACACCCTCTCTCCTTCTCTCCCTCCCATTCTCACTCACACTCTCCGGACTGGGTGGGAGGACAACATTGCTCTCAGTCAGACACACAATCCTGTTTTGTTACCTTGTAAATTATTTTCCTGGGAGGATGTTGGGCTTGGAGGAGGAAATGAGATGGAAGGCTCCTCCACCACGTGAGAAATTAGCCCAGAGATATGTGATCCTGCCTGGGCTCCCTCGGGCCCCAGCCTCCCCTCCTCCTCCTCTCCCTCTTCCTCCCCTGGAGGCTAGCTGCTGGCCTGGCTCTGTCCTCAACGCTGGGGTGAGACTAGATGGCCTGTCAGACTGCACATGTTCATGTGATACCTCCCAATAAAACATCTGGTGTATTAGAGAGAGAGATAGAAAGAGAGAGAGAGAGAGAGAGTGTGTGTTCGTGCATATATATATATGAGAGAGAGAGAGAGAGAGAGAGTGAGAGAGTGAGAGGGTGAGAGGGTGAGAGAGTGAGAGAGTGAGAGAGTGAGAGAGTGAGAGAGTGAGAGAGTGAGAGTGTATGTGTGTGCTCAGACATGCAGGAAAAACAGCCGATAGGAGCAAGGTTAATTTTAGGACAGTACATCTCTCCGTCTTCTTTATTTGACTAAGACTCTTTCTCTAATACAAATCATGGAAGGAAACACTCTAGTGTAGCTGTATAGTTACACTGTCCGTTATGGTGCTAAATGCATTCCAGCAAAGGACACACAAGCCTATTCATTACTTTTATGTGCAAACAAGTTGCTATACTTCACATACTGAAATGAGTTACAGCAACCTGTAGTAGTAACATTCCTGTATGTTTGAGAATCTATTTCCATTTTGATGTGTCCATTTCCTTTACTCTGTCTCCATCTTGTGGCCAACACTGTGCTGTAACATTGATGTCAAAAAAGGTCAACTATAGATGGAAACAGAGAAGGAATGCTTATTAGGGTATCTATTAGGGTATCTATCTCTTTTTTATGGTAGTTAAATTGTTATCGACTAATTATTAAAGGTTTAATTTAAGCTGAGGAGAACCTGAAACAGTTATATGTAGTAAAACAAGAGGTCTATTTCCTGTAGTAAGCCTAGATTCCATTACCAAAGTGCGTACGTGTAACAGTATAGCTTCCGTCCCTCTCCTCGCCCCTACCTGGGCTCGATCCAGGGACTCTCTGCACACATCGACAACAGCCACCCTCGAAGCATCGTTACCCATCGCTCCACAAAAGCCACGGCTCTTGCAGAGCAAGGGGAACAACTACTTCAAGGTCTCAGAGCGAGTGACGTCACCGATTGAAATGCTATTAGCGCGCACCACCGCTAACTAGCTAGCCATTTCACATCAGTTACATACGCATAATGGCGGACTTGATAGTGACAATGACAGAAGACATGGAGCTCGAGACTCGAAAATTAGCCTACACACAAAAACAAATCTTCTTTCTTGTGAGTGTTGCAGGTGTTCGTGCACTTGAACATCGCATCAACTTATCTTGGAGCATTGCAAACGGGTAAATGAATGAATTGAAATGTTTCACGGAAATACGAGAAGAAGCAGAAGCACGTTTCCACAACACATTAGACTTGCGCATGGTAAATACTCATGATACTGGCAATTTTTTAAAATAAAAACAAAATATGTAGCCTGCTTTGGGGAAACAAAATACTAAATAGATAAGAATGCGCCCAAACAGTATAAGTGAAATTATAAACTATGTGGTTCTAGCCCTGAATGCTGATTGGCTGATAGCCGTGGTATATTAGACCGTATACCACAGGTATGACAAAACCATTTATTTTAACTGCTCTAATTACATTGGTAGCCACTTTATAATAGCAATAAGGCACCTCGGGGGTTTGTGATATATGGCCAATATACCGCGGCTAAGGGCTGTGTCCAGGCACTCCGCGTTGCATCACAAATTAAAGCTAGCTAGACTAACTAAATTAAATCAGGGGGCGGGGGCTTAGGCTACTGTCGAAGGTCATCTGTTGAAGAGTTAAACCAAAAGATCTTAGGCTACTGTCGAAGGTCATCTGTTGAAGAGTTAAACCAAAAGATCTTAGGCTACTGTCGAAGGTCATCTGTTGAAGAGTTAAACCAAAAGATCTTAGGCTACTTTATTCTGCAGGCCTATTTCCTGATGTTTTTTAAATAGCTTATTAGGCTAGTGTTATGATTCTCTTATGGTTTTGAATAGGAGTATATTACTAAATAAGAAAGTGTTAAATACCCTAAACTCTGCCTGTTTTTGTAAAAAAAAAATGCAATCAGAACCTTTGGCTGCTGGCTATAGAATTATGATAATTAGGCCTATCATACAATAGTTGGTGCGTCAACTTCTCAATCAAGAGCCCAACATTCTTTGACAATGGGTTTAATTTCATAATCTGTGTCAACGCAGTTGGACATCATTTTGACTGTTAGGGCCTTCCATCCATTTAAATGGGAAACGCGATTCGCAGGAAAAAAGTGTCTGACCTCGCAACAGTAACTAAGGGGCGCGGCTGGATAATGGCTCTATTAGGACGTTACATGGCATGCAGGTGAAAATTATAGTCTTGTGTATTTTGGTTCAGTCATCGATATGGATGTGTATGAAGAAGTAGGTGTACCAGAGTGTGGTGCTCCTTAGCCCGCCATGACGATGCCCGACCAAGGAATGATTGACCAATTTACCTTTTTCTTCACGCTTTTTCTTGGAGGACTAAAGGATTTAGGCATACTGTAAGTACAAAACTAGACAAGCACATTTCCTGAATATAATGTATGTGCTTGCTTGTCGGCTATTAGCGGTAGTAATATAAAACTAATTTTATTGAAATCAAATGTTATTTGTCACATGCGCGGAATACAACAGGTGTAGACCTTACCGTGAAATGCTTACTTACATTGGCGATTTAAGCATGTAAACCTTGATGGGGCAAAAACATTTAAAGTGGGATGCATGCCAGCAAAGCCACTACACAACACAACACTAAACAATACATTAAATGCACTATAACGGTGCCCACAAACTGTTAGGGCCTACATAAAGCTGTCCCAACAACAGTCCCCAACACCTTACCACTGCTACACCTGGCTATCAGTCGAGCTTTGTCTGGCAGCGAAACAGTTCATTGAGCCTCATTTACTGCCTTTTAAAAAACATAGCTGATATGACTGACTTGCTTAAACAAATGTGGTTTCTACTGACAATTGAGATGTACAATTGAGATGTACAAACTATGGCATAAGGGGATGATAAGAGGATAAGAGGCAATCTGTAATTTTGGTAAGACATTAATGAGCGAGCTAGGACGGACGTAGTCAATATAACTATTTGTTTAGCACTTTTGAAATGTACAGAGACAGAATTCAGAACACGGGCGTTCTTACAGTGTTCACCCTGTACATCAAGTCAGAACCGTTGGATAAATAAAGGGGGCATTTAAGCAGACAATGAAAGCTCTTTCAATATTCAATGATTACATTTCTCAAAAACAGGTTATAGGCTACATGTACACCACCAAGTCAGAACAGTATGCAAAGTTAAGAGTGGTAAATAGACCAAATTATTAGGGTGAGGCACATGGGCTACTAACATCTTACTACACAACATACACTTAGTATTACTGTAACGGCTTTCTTCCTGGGATGAAGGAGAGGACCAAAATGCAGCGCAGTTAGTGTTCAACATGTTTAATTTGACGAACTGTGAACACTTACAACAATACAAAACAACAAACGTGAAAACCGAGACAGTCCTATCTGGTGCAGAACACAAACAACACTATATATGATTCTCAATCAGGAACAACGATTGACAGCTGCCTCTGATTGAGAACCATATTAGGCTGGACACAGGAAACAGACGAACTAGACACACAACATAGAATTCCCACCCAGCTCACGTCCTGACCAACACTAAACAAGCAAAACACATAAGAACTCTGGCGCGGCGGTCCTTCGTGGGCAAATTTTGTCATCAAAGTCTGGCATTCTCTGGATTTATGGTGCTTTCAAAACAACCTGGAACTCTGAAAAAAACCAAGGTTGCATCATGATGACGTCATTGATCTCCAGGTCGTAGCTCTAGAAAGAGGATGGATTTACAATTCCGAGTTAGATGACCGTTCAAAACGCATCTTACCAGTCAGGGCTCGTTTATTCTCGACTTCCCAGTTGTCTTGAACTCACTGAAGTCAAGTTTTCGCAGGTCTGAGGTAACAGTTTTTTTGAGCATGGCACAAATCATGCTTCATTGACAGCATGGCTAATGTTGAATGTTTACCATTTTAAACATGGAAAGCGCCTCTTAATCCCAGATGTGGGACCACACAGCCAGTCACTGATTCCTTCCAAACCACTCATTGCTGAATTTGACATTTCCAACATTTTGTGTAATGTTTATGTCCAATGGCCGAGGAGCACCGATATGTTTTGTCTATAATTTCTTGTCATTATTAAAAAGGATTTACCAGTAGATTGTTGACATGATTCATGATGATGACTGCTAGCTAAGATTTTGAAAGTATGATGTTGACATGATCAGTTCAATCAAAGCTACTGTACATATAACGTGATTTGATGTCATTTTATCTGTGGCCAATGACCTTGAGCCTTCTTGGATTGGCAATTCTGATGTAACTCTATGGCAGCACCCAGGGCGCTAGAATTTTCGAGGTCTACCCTTAGACTTGGCGGTGACTTAGTGTCCCCATGAGTGACAGAACACTGAGCCAATCACGGCGCAACGCTCTGTATTTTCTGCTGGCTTGCCCCAACATCACAGAAAGCACAGAGCTAGGCTGAAACACCTGCAGCCTCATAACGTTACAGCCTCATTCTAAAATTGATTCAATAAATAAATAATCCTCATCAATCTACCCACAATACTCCATAATGACAAAGCGAAAACAGGTTTATAAAAATGTTTGCAAATGGCCTGAATTTGTAAGTCGCTCTGGATAAGAGCGTCTGCTAAATGACATAAATGTAAATGTAAATGTATATATATAAAAAAGAAATACCTTCCAGAAGGACAACCATCTCTGCAGCTCTCCACCAATCAGGCCTTTATGGTAGAGTGGCCAGACGGAAGCCACTCCTCAGTAAAAGGCACCTAAAGGACTCTCAGACCATGAGAAACAAGATTATCTGGTCTGATGAAACCAAGGTTGAACTCTTTGACCTGAATGCCAAGCGTCACATCTAGAGGAAACCTGGCACCATCCCTACGGTGAAGCATGGTAATGGCAGCATCAGGCTGTGGGGATGTTTTTTAGTGGCAGGGAATGGGAGACTAGTCAGGATCAAGGGAAAGATGAATGGAGCAAAATACAGAGAGATACTTGATGAAAACCTGCTCCAGAGCGCTCAGGACCTCAGACTGGGGCGAAGGGTGTGGTAGTTATTGTCACATATAGGGACAGATATAATACTATAGAGCAAAAACATATGTACATCAGACCACAGGAGGAGAAGGCGACACTTAAGTGCATAGGACAGCTGGACATACTAATGTTAGAGGGACACATAGTCTGCTGATCCTAATAAGGGCAAACATACCGAAGACCACACCAAGCTAAACATAAGTACGAAGGCCAAAGACATAGGCCCATAGGATAGATGGACATATATTATTTTAAGGACATGAAGGGGTCCTGCCACCATTATAACCTAACTGAAAGCAGATATGGGCGTTATTGGGCGTGAACAAGCAGGAAGCTAAAACTAAAAGATAATGGTGGCAGATGGACTGAGGGAAGTAACTTCATTTGCATATAGGGTGGACTCATATGCTGTATGTGTATAAGACCAGAGCCAGTGCTTAGGGAAGTGAGTTGTTCCGCGGACAAGCACGGCTTCTGATATTTTGTATTAAAAGCTTTTATTGAATTCACAAGTTCTTGTAAGTGTTATATTTGTAAGACGATTTTCCACCACAAGGGTCACCTTCCAACAGGACAATGACCCTAAGCACACAGCCAAGACAACGCAGGAGTGGCTTCGGGACAAGTCCTTGAGTGGCCCAGCCAGAGCCCGGACTTCAACCCGATCTAAAATCTCTGGAGTGACCTGAAAATAGATGTGCAGGCACTCCCCATCCAACCTGACAGAGCTTGAGAGGATCTGCAGAGAAGAATGGGAGAAACTCCCGAAATACAGGTGTGCCAAGCTTGTAGCGTCATACCCAAGAAGACGCAAAGCTGTAATCGCTTCCAAAGGTGCTTCAACAAAGTACTGAGTAAAGGGTCTGAATACTTACAGTACCCAGTCAAAAGTTTGGACACACCTACTCATTCAAGATTTTGTCTTTATTTGTACTATTTTCTACATTGTAGAATAATAGTGAAGACACCAAAACTATGAAATAACACATACGGAATCATGTAGTAACCAAAAAGTGTTAAAAAAATCAAATTAGATTTTAGATTCCTCAAAGTAGCCACCCTTTGCATTGATGACAGCTTTGCACACTCTTGGCATTCTCTTAACCAGCTTTGTGAGGTAGTCACCTGGAATGCATTTCAATTAACAGGTGTGCCGTGCCTTGTTAAAAGTTAATTTGGGGAATTTCTTTCCTTCTTAAAGTGTTAAATCAAGTGTTATTTTTTGTAGCAGTTCATAAACCATGTGCCATGGAATTGGTACATCGAAAATCTCTTCCAATTTATTTTGCAACCTCTATGGCGCAGCTGTCAACATTTTTGTACTCAAATGAAACTGGTATATTTTTCTATTTATGTGTAACGTCCTGACCAGAGTTCTTATGTGTTGTGCTTGTTTTAGTGTTGGTCAGGACGTGAGCTGGGTGGGAATTCTATGTTGTGTGTCTAGTTTGTCTGTTTCCTGTGTCAGTGTTTGTGCCACACGGGACTGTTACGGTTAGTTCGTTTGTTATTTTGTATTGTGTTGTGTTTTCGTGTTATTAAATCATGGAAACTTACCACGCTGCACATTGGTCCTCCGATCCTTCTCGCTTCTCCTCGTCCGAGGAAAACTTAGACTGCCGTTACATTATGCCAATTTTTTTCAGCCAATTTGTATCTTTAATATATGGCAGACAAACAAATTCCCTACCTTCTCCCTTTTCCACGTGCCTCCTACATTTTTGTGATTATCCTGCAATCAGTTGGTTATAAGTTTGGATTGAGCAAACATTCTGATATATTTTCGATAACTCCACCGTTTCTATTCCTAATATCGTTAATAAGTATATTACTTTTTTTAAATTCCATAAAGAATGTTTTTTCAATTCATCACTATATTTGAGTTTAACCATAACATTTGTTGTAATATTTGTTCTATCTTTTATGGAGGATAAAACTGCAATTTTAACCAGCTTTTTACGGGCTTGTTTTCAATAAATCAGTAATAAGGAGTTGTAATCTGTATAAAGGGTTCTAGTCACGACTCGGTGTCTGTCCGTGTCCTTCCTCTCGGTCTTCATCTACATACCTGTCTCTCTCTAGCTTCTAATTCCTACTACAGAAGGAGATCGGACCACCCGGTCTCCTTTAAAAAAACGATTATTGATGAGTGTACATTTGAATGGATCCTATAGAAAGGGATTTCATCCCATCTTTAACCCGAAAACGTACTTTACATTATATGAGACTTAAACCTACAGCAACAACCCATTTTGGGGCTGTTGAGTGTTTATGCCGAGCTCACGTGCTCGTCGGAAACTTCCTACTTTCTAGTTGTGATGTCGAAAATACGACTTTGTTTCATTCCTGTGCTTTTTGGTCGGAATAATTATTCAACCAATACGACTTTAGTTAGCTTGACAAGCTAGGTGACGTTGGTAATAATAAAGTTAGCTAGCTTGCTTAACATTGACAGTATGGCCAAACTAGCTACATTATCAAATGTAGCCTAATTATCCATATTGATAAGGTTGTAGTTATCTTTTGGTTGAAAAGGTAAAAGGACAGTGGTGAAACGTCACAACTCTGAAAACATACCTCTCTCAGTTTCCCACATGTAATTTCGACTTGGAGAGTCGTTCAAGTGAACCTTCCTAGTTGGAACTAGGAATTTCCGATAGCACGTGAACTTGGCATTAGTCAATATCTACTCTTATAGGGACATTGTGGGCAGTTGTCTCTAAGTGCTGTGATTTTCTTTCTAAAAATGTTCAACTAACCTCAGAGAAGCAGAAAATAAGCGATCCTGGTTTCCTTGACAAGACCACCCCCAAGCCCTTGAAAACAAACAAGACCAACAAGCCGTCCTTGAAAAACTGCAAAGTCCTGAAAGCCTTCAAAGCACTAAACATCTTCAAGAAAATTAAGAAATGAAGGCAATGCATACAATTGCAAATTTGGTGTAATTATTATTTCTCATACAACTGCAGTACTGTATAATGGACAAACGGGGGAGCCAGAGTACAATAAATGAGTCCGGATTCCTTATTCCATCAAACAACTGTGATAAATCTTCTTTAGAATCAACTAAGCTAAGTTGGACACGTGTTTTATGGAAACTTATGCGGTAGGTCTCCTTAGATATCATCCAACTATTTAAAAATGCCTTCGTCTGCGGATGCCTGCTCTGTTGCCTTAAGGTAAGATACAACTCCATAGGGCTTAACTGCCAAGATCTCCATGGGAACCACATTTCCCATTAATTACCAAAGCCAAATGGTAGGCCTATGAAGAAGTCTATTATCTAGATCTCCATGGCTATTTTGGAGACGGGAAACACCCACGTGAAGTGTGTCCTCACTTTGCAATCCTGACTCAAGAAACCAAAACATCTGGACATGTTAACATCCGTGGATGGGATGGTTCACTTGAATGCTTTGTGCAGATGCACGAGAAGGACACGAGTGGACGAATGTATGTCTATTGGATTGCCATAATCATATAGGAATCGTGTTTTCAGAAGGACATAGGCTATGGTTCGGACTTGTCAAATGTGTAGGACTTTTTGCGTTTATTCCTTACTGATAGCCAGCTAACGTTGTCATTCATGCAAAGTAGGACTTGTTAATTAAAGGTTCAATGCGAAAATACCAGATAGGCATATTGATCATATCCGACGATGGGTTGTATTCAATGTGGATATACAGTATAGTGCCCAACAATGTTGTAACCATGCCACAGCGTTGTGTAGCCTATTATGATAATGCTACCTATAGAAAAAAATAACATTAATAAAAGACTAGCACTAGCCTATTCCACCACATGAGGTCGCTGTGTGACCATTATTCCTCCCTCTCCAACGATGGTCCTGAGTGGACTGCTGATGAGTTGATGACATTCTGGAGGTTATTCTCCTCTCTCCTCGACCTGTGGCAGAGGCCAAATTATGGACATAATGGTCACTGTTGCAAGCCTTTTAGAATTGAGTTGTATGACCAATTTGAACGTTTCGTAGACTTATAGCAACAGATAATCCTCATCAGTAGCAGGGCTTTTGGGCGTACTGTGTTTGGGAAAACCCAGCCTATGTTAAATTATTAAAACGTTAATAGTTTAAAGGCTTCTTGCAGCCCAGGGGTTGGAGAGAGATGGGCCATTAGTTCCGCTTCCTTTGACTCTGTAGCGCACGGGCATTGGTAGAACCTCGCTGAATAGGCATCTGTAGCCTACGCAAGCACGGCTGCTGTGTAGTACTAGTAGCCCAGTAGAAGCAGCAGCGAGACGAGGAGGGGAGCCGTTGCTGGCGTATACATTGGATTTGCAATAGACAAACGCGTTGGAAATCTGGGCGAACGTCGGCGCTTGAACCAGAGGAATAGTGTGGACCGTTCTGAAATGGCAGCGGAATCGACCCGGAGATTCACGAAGAACCTGCTCAAGCCCGGGAGTGCGGCGGAGATAAGGCAGACGGCATCCAATGCTGTCAGGCATTCGGCAGTGACGGTGGGTCAATGGGGAAAACAAAGGTTATGACTGTACCTTATTCAGTAATGCTGAGTAGGCCTATATTGTAGTGCTCAATGTGTAGGTTTTTTTCACTCACCGTCCGTCCCCCTGTACCTACAATGACGCTATAGGCACCCATTGATTGTGAATTGATTGTTGGAGATGCGAGCCGCACCATTGCGCCCAGATCCTGAAGAACTTGACATTCATAATTTTGTTAACGCGATTTGGGTTGAATGAACACAGCTGCTAAATTTTGAATTGTGATGTCAACTGTGATATATGCCTGCAAGTTTTCGGTGAAGGGGAGTTTGTCTTGATGCTGCGATAGACAATGTTGCATTCATGTAATTTATTTTCTTGAATGGGCTACGATGTTGCATTTGAAGAGGATACGAGTCGAGGTTGTGAATGCGTATTCATAGCGTTGCCCACCTCAACGTTTTAAATGTAAGGTGATATGCTGCTAAAATCGAAGCAGCCGTGTATTCTCTAGTGATTTTCGGAAGGATATGGGTCGAGGTTGTGAATGCGTATTCATAGCGTTGCCCACCTCAACGTTTTAAATGTAAGGAGATTTGCTGCTAAAATCGAAGCAGCCGTGTATTCTCTAGTGGGTTTCGGTATTTTCCATGCTGCCTCTGGGAAATAAATAAATAATGGACCTGGTTGTAGCCTAGTCCTTGTCTTTCCGCGGGAAATGCCCTCCTGCTTCAAGCCGAAGATACTGAATGACGTACGCAGCAGTAACATCAGCCCAGTTGTGTGTAATTATTATTAATTTAAAAAATAAAATAATAATGATTGGAATTTAATTAACATTAATTGGCTCTGGCAGATGTTTGTGTAGTGCGTACCAGTGGAGGCTGCTCAGAGGAGGAAGTGAAGGACCATCCTCAGTGAATTTGATAAAAATAGTGAAATATTAAAAAATATATTATATTGTGATAGGAATATATTTAGTATAGTTTTATGTCACCAAACAATTGATTAAAACACACTGTTTTGCAATGAAGGTCCATGGTAGCTTTTACAGCACTCTCTGGGGTAGCATCATGGTGTAGCCGGAGGACAGCTAGTTTTAGTCCTCCTCTAGGTACATTGACTTCAATACAAAACCTAAGATGCTCATGGTTCTCACCCCTTCCATAGACTTACACAGTAATTATGACAACTTCCGGACGACGTCCTCCAACCTATCAGAGCTCTTGCAGCATGAACTGACATGTTGTCCACCAATCAAAGGACCAGAGAATGAATCTAGTACTGAAAGCATAAGCTACATCTAGCTAGCACTGCAGTGCATCAAATGTGGTGAGTAGTTGACTCAAAGAAAAAGACAATAGTTGAACAGTTTGGAACAAATTCTTCTCTTTAAAAAATGAATTAGAAGCAGAGAGCTATATTTTGTTGTATTTAAAAATTTAAAAAACTTTCACCTACTTGGCCAGCAAATGCAGCTAGCTAGTTTAGCCTAGTCAAACACCCGGCTCAAACAGCAAGGGATGCTATGTTAGCTAGCTGGCCATGGCTATCCAACAGTGGAACTCTTGCAAGTCAAGGTAGTCTTTTGGTTTTATAAATGTATTGCCACCAGGGCCCACCGGTGTAACTGCTACACTGCTTTCTGTGCACTGCATGATTGTTTTCTAACGTTTTAGTTCTAGTAGCTATGTTGACTATGACGTTCGCTAATATGGTGACAACAATGTAGGCTGTGAGCACTGTAGAGCGTGTAGATGCAAGAAGGAATATACAATGAATAAAGTGATCATGCTGTTTGTATGTGGCTGCTATGCACGTGAACTGTGTCTACGGGTGATCAGGGGTGTATTCATTCCACCAATTCTGTTTAAAAAATGTTCCTTAAACAGAAGCAAAGGGAACAAAATGGGGATAAACATACCTGAATTTGTCCTATAGAATCTCTTGTTTGGTATTGAATGTGTCACTGTCTAGCTCCTTGATTACTAAAATATTCCCACATGTGTTCTAAACTTTGATTTGTAGGCTAGGTTGTAGCAACCTCACGATGGGCATAGGAAACATTTGAGTATCATATAGTAAGCCTGAACCTATCAATGTTACATTGAACTGGGTGAATGGAATATGAATGACAGTCATCCAATATGCTGTAATAGAAATAAGGCCATGCTCATGAAGATTTTTTTGTTGTTGTTGTCCTCCCTCATCTTAAACGGCACCGACCGCCACTGGTGCCTATCTATAGGGCTGGCCTGTGTGTGTGTGATGTGTTGTGTGTGTGCTGTGTGTGTGTGTGTGTGTGTGTGTGTCACGTGTGTTGTGCTTGAGGTGCATACTAATATCTCAGCTTTGATTCTCAATTCTCTCTTATTTTTTTCTCATCTCTCATTTCATTTCAATAGTTATTTTGTGTGACAGATCTTCACTATGGTTTCTATGCTATTCTCTCTGCTTTTTAAGTACTCAGTGTTGATGCGTGAGATGGTACACTGATTCCGCAGTATCTGTCACCCGCTCTGGTCACATCCAAGTCTTAACGTTACTCTCACCACAGCTCTGAAAGGACATTGTGGTTTAAGGTGAAGTTTACCCCAGATCTTGGATCAGTATTGCATTTTCCAAGTAATGGTTAAGGTTAGAATTGGGGGAGGGGAATCTGATACTAGATCTGTACCTAGGGGCAGCGACAATTATAGAGAGGAGTGGAAAACTCACTCACTTCATTATGACAGGTCCTTGCCCACCAGTTGGCCACCAGCTGCATGTAACAACACACACCACACACACACACACACGACACAACCACCACACACACCACACAACACACACACAACACACACACACACCACACACACACACCTCACAACACACACACACACAGTGCTAGGATGTGACAGTGTTTGACACATGTTATCCCTCTGATGACTCACCTGACAGGTAAAGGACAGGACAAATCCTCTTTCCCTCTCTCTCTGTTTGTGTGTGTGTGTGTGTGAGTGACTGTGGGGTTGCTTGTCTGTGATGCCTAGTCTCCCTGATGACTCACCGGACAGGACAAATCCTCTTTACCTCTTTGTGTTTGAGTGTGTGAGCATACATTTTGTGTGTGTGACTGTGTGTGTGTGAGTGTGTGCTCATGCAGTCGTACATTGTGTGTGTCAAAATCTAATCAAATCAAAGTTTATTAGTCGCATACACAGATTTGCAGATGTTAATGCAGGTGCATTGAAATGCTTATGTTTCTAGCTCCAACAGTAACAGTAACATCTAGAAATTAAATAAACAAAAAATGTAAATACATATAACAAATATCAGAACAAGCAATATGAGAACGAGCAATGCCAGATTCCGGAATACACTACCGTTCAAAAGTTTGTGGTCAGTTAGAGATGTCCTTTTTTGTTGAAAGAAAGGCATTTTTTTTGGTCCATTTAAAATAACAGCAAATTGGTCAGAAATACAGTGGAGACATTGTTATTGTTGTAAATGACTATTGTATCTGGAAACAGCTACATTTTAAATTCTTTATTTTTAAATTATTTTTTTATGGAATATCTACATAGGCGTACAGAGGCCCATTATCAGCAACCATCACTGCTGTGTTCCAATGGCATGTTGTGTTAGCTAATGCAAGTCCATCATTTTACAAGGCTAATTGAGCATTAGAAAACCCTTTGCAATTATGTTAGCACAGCTGAAAACTGTAGTGCTGATTTAAAGAAGCAATAAAACTGGCCTTCTTTAGACTAGTTGAGTATCTGGAGCATCAGCATATGTGGGTTCAATTGAAGGCTCAAAAGGGCCAGAAACAAATAACTTTATTCTGAAACTCGTCAGTGTATTCTTGTTCTGAGAAATGAAGGCTATTCCATGCGATAAATTGCAAAGAAACTGAAGATCTCGTGCAACACTGTGTACTACTCCCTTCACAGAACAGCGCAAACTGGCTCTAACCAGAATAGAAAGAGGAGTGAGAGGCCCCGGTGCACAACTGAACAAGAGGACTAGTACATTAGAGTGTCTAGTTTCAGAAACGGACGCCTCACAAGTCCTCAACTGGCAGCTTTCTTTAAATGAGACCTGTGTTTTGCGGGTACTAATGTCAACAGTGAAGAGGCGACTCCGTGATACTGGCCTTAAAAAGACTAAAAACACCAGCATATCAGTTCCAAGTGATTTTAATTTTGGAAATCAAAATTCACCCACATAAGAGATACACACTACATGACCAAAAGTATGTGGACACATGGTCACTGATATGGAGTTGGTCCCCCCTTTGCTGCTATAACAGCCTCCACTCTTCTGGGAAGGCTTTCCACTAGATATTGGAACATTGCTGTAGGGACTTGCACAAGAACATTAGTGAGGTCGGGCTCTGATTTTTGGCGATTAGGCCTGACTCGCAGTCTGCGTTCCAATTCATCCCAAACGTAGTTGACGGGGTTGAGGTCAGGGCTTTGTGCAGGCCAGTCAAGTTCTTCCCCACTGATCTCGACAAACCATTTCTGTATGGACCTCGCTTTGTGCACGGGGGCCTTGTCATGCTGAAACAGGAAAGGGCCTTCCCCAAACTGTTGCCACAAAGTATGAAGCACAGAATTGTCTAGAATATCATTGTATGCTGTAGTGTTAAGATTTACCTTCGCTGGAACTAAGGGGTCTAGCCCGAACCATGAAAAACAGCCCCAGACCATTATTCCTCCTCCACTAAACTTTACAGTTGGCACAATGCATTGGGGTAGGTAGAGTTCTCCTTGCATCCGCCAAACCCAGATTCATCCGTCAGACTGCCAGATGGTGAAGCGTGATTCATCACTCCAGAGATTGCATATCCACTGCTCCAGAGTACAATGGTGGCAAGCTTTACACCACTCCAGCCGAGGCTTGGCATTGCGCATGGTGATCTTAGGCTTGTGTGTGGCTGCTTGGCAATGGAAACCCATTTCATGAAGCTCCCAACGAACAGTTATTGTGCTGACGTTGCTTTCAGAGGCAGTTTGGAACTCGGTAGTGAGTGTTGCAACCGAGGACAGACAATGTTTACGCGCTTCAGCATTCAGTGGTCCCGTTCCTAGACGTTTCCACTTCACAATAACAGCACTTACACTTGACTGTGGCAGCTCTAGCAGGGCAGAAATTTGATGAACTAGTTGATGATCCCTGCTGTAGGCGGTCTCGTCATTCTTGGTAATCAGGCCTACCACTGTTGTGTCGTCAACTAGATGATTGAGTTGGAGATGTGCATAGCCACGCTGTCATTGGTGAACAGGGAGTACAGGAGGGGGCTGAGCACGCACCCCTGTGAAGGCGGATATGTTGTTGCCTACCTTCACCACCTGGGGTCGGGCCGTCAGGAAGTCTAGGAACCAGTTGCACAGCTTGGAGGGCACTATGGTGTTGAAGACTGAGCTGTAGTCGATGAACAGCATTCTCACATAGGTATTCCTCTTTTCCAGGTGGGATAGGGCAATGTCCAGTGCAATGGTGATTGCGTCATCTGTGGATCTGTTGGGATGGTATAAAAATTGTAGATGGTCTAGGTCTAGGGTGTCGGGGAAGGTGATATGATTCTTAACTAGCCTCTCAAAGCACTTCATGATGGCAGAAGTGAGGGCTACTGGCCGATAGTGATTTAGTTCAGTTACAGTGCCTTGCAAAAGTATTCATCCCCCTTGGCGTTTTTCCTATTTAGTTGCATTACAACCTGTAATTTAAATGTATTTTTATTTGGATTTAATGTAATGGACATATACAAAATAGTTTTTAAATTGGTGAAGTGAAATGGAAAAAAGAACTTGTTTCAAAATATGTTAAAAATAAAAGATTGAAAAGTGGTGCGTGCATATGTATTCACCCCTTTTGCTATGAAGCCCCTAAATAAGATCTGGTGCAACCAATTACCTTCAGAAGTCACATAATTAGTTAGATTGCACACAGGTGTACTTTATTTAAGTGTCACATGATCTTAGTACATATATACCCCTGTTCTGAAAGGCCCCAGAGTCTGCAACACCACTAAGCAAGGGGCAGCACCAAGCAAGCGGCACCGTGAARACCAAGGAGCTCTCCAAACAGGTCAGGGACAAAGTTGTGGAGAATTACAGATCAGGGTTGGGTTATAAAAAAATATCAGAAACTTTGAACATCCCACAGAGCACCATTTAAAACCATTATTAAAAAATGGAAAGCACAAACCTGCCAAGAGAGGACCGTCCACCAAAACTCACGGACCAGGCAAGAAGGGCATTAATCAGACAGGCAACAAAGGGACCAAAGATAACCCTGAAGGAGCTGCAAAGCTCCACAGCGGAGATTGGAGTATCTGTCCATAGGACCACTTTAAGCTGTACACTCCACAGAGCTGGGCAGAAAAAAGCCATTGTTAAAGAAAAATAAGCAAACAGGTTTGGTGTTTGCCAAAAGGCATGTGGGAGACCCCCCAAACATATGGAAGAATGTACTCTGGTCAGATGAGACTAGAAGGGAGCTTTTTGGACATCAAGGAAAATGCTATTTCTGGCACAAACCCAACTCCTCTCATCACCCTGAGAATACCATCCCCACAGTGAAGCATGGTGGTGGCAGCATCATGCTGTGGGGATGTTTTTTATCGGCAGGGACTGGGAAACTGGTCAGAATTGAAGGAATGATGGATGGCGCTAAATACAAGGAAGTTCTTGAGGGAAACCTGTTTGTCTTCCAGAGATTTGAGACTGGGACGGAGGTTCACCTTCCAGCAGGACAATGACCCTAAGCATACTGCTAAATCAACACTCGAATGGTTTAAGGGGAAACATTTAAATGTCTTGCAATGGCCTAGTCAAAGCCCAGACCTCAATCCAATTGACAATCTGTGGTATGACTTAAAGATTGCTGTACACCAGCGGAACCCATCCAACTTGAAGGAGCTGGGACAGTTTTGCCTGTAAGAATGGGCACAAATCCCACTGGCTAGATGTGCCAAGCTTATAGAGACATACCGCAAGAGACTTGCAGCTGTAATTTCTGCAAAAGGGGACTACAAATTATTTACTTTGGGGTGGGGGGGTTAATAGTTATGCACGCTCAAGTTMTTTTTTTGGGGTCTTATTTCTTGTTTGTTTCACACAAAATATTTTGCATCTTCAAAGTGGTAGGCATGTTGTGTAAATCAAATTATACAACCCCCCCAAACATCTATTTAAATTCCAGGTTGTAAGGCATCAAAATAGGAGAAATGCCAAGGGGGGTGAATACTTTCGCATGCCACTGTACCTTCAGTTTATTGGGTATAGGAACAATGGTGGACATCATCAAGCAAGTGGGGACAACAGACTGGGATAGGGAGAGATTGAATATGTCCGTAATCACTCCAGCCAGCTGGTCTGCACATGCTTTGAGGATGCGGCTTTGGCCGGCAGCCTTGCGAGGGTTAACACACTTAAATGTCTTACTCATGCCGGCCACAGAGATCGGGAGCACACAGTCCTCATGAGTCGTATTGTTATTCTCGAAGTAGGCATAGAAGGTGTTTACCTACCCGGGAGCGAGGTCTCGGTGTCCGCGACGTGGCTGGCTTTACATTTTAGTAATTTAGCAGACACTCTTATCCAGAGCGTCTTACAGGAGCAATATATGGGTTAAGAGCCTTGCTCATGGGGACATCAATAGATTTTTCACCTAGTCGGCTTGGGGATTCAAACCAGCAACCTTTCGGTTACTGGCCCAACTCGCTTAACCGCTAGGCTACCTGCCGTGTTGAACAGGGCTTACAATAGATTTTATTTCAATATTGCAGGTCCACCATCAGCGGTAGTTTTGTTAGTTTTGCTTTAAACAAGAAGTGTATATGGTGTGTATTTTTAGATATATACGGGGTGAAGTTGATAATTTCATAAAGATGAATCACTTTTGCGAGGCGCACTGCAAGGCCGAAGTGGGAGGAAAAGAAGCGCACTAAAAACTTCCAAACAGTCAAAACCATTTAAATTTTGATATAGGGTTGAAATCCAAAGTTGGGCTATGTATTAATAGCAGACTATTGGAGCTAGGCCCTCAGTTGGGTGAACTCGGATGCCTGTGTATGCAGAGCATGACTTGAGACCTTTTTCTTTTGCAAATATCGATAGCAGGAACCACGTTAGAAGAAAATACGGGTGCGCCGTTTCAAAGAAACATTCGCCAAAACAAACTGTCACTCAAATAGTGGCCGGAATGAATTCAACCACACGACTAGTCACATTGTTTCAAGACCACGACAGTACATCCTGTCAGAGAGGAAAGAGTTGCGCTGCATTCGATGTTCTCCAGCATGCAGCAACAAACAAAAAAAATGCACCACAACACTAAATACCAAGTATCCAGTACTTCCAACTGCAATGTCATTACCTTTGTTTTTAACCACACAACCAGTGATCTAAAGTTGAAAGAATATTTTACACATTGTATCCAAAATGATATGAACGAGAGGGCAGAAAAAAGCAAGCTGTAGATGAAAACAAAAAGTCCCTTCACCATTATGATTATCTATTTAAAAACGATAGTCCATTCTCCTGTCCCTCTTTATGAAATGGGCAGGTTCATATAACTTGTCTTTTGATTTTAAATCCGAAAGAAGTTGTTTTTTGATTGAGATCAAGGCCAGGGCTGACAGTCTGTCCAGGGGTGTTCCTGGAATATGTCTTGATCCTTTTTAGTGTAGAAAATGTTCTTTCTACTGACGCAGTGGACACTGGAATGGTCAAAACTAGACAGGTAAGCAGATACAATTGGTGCATACTATCAGTTAATCTCTTCTGCTGGAGAAAGTGGAGCAGATCAATCCGGGCTCTTACCCTCGAAGTCAGACATTGAGTACATAACGGTGAGTTCTGTTTTAAGCCGCGGCAAATCAAAATTAGGGCCATAGCTTTCCTCGAGACAGGAGAATGCAGCGTTTGGAAAGTTTGGCATTTCCCTAAATATTGGGAACTTTTGTGGGTCAAGGAGGGCAAGGAACATGAGCCTTTCATGGTCATTGAACCTGTTTCTTAGCTGAGTGACAATGTTGTCGATGATCGCACTGTGTAGCTGTTGGTACTGCCCGCCAACGTCTCCTTGCTTATGTGTCCTGCTCCCCCTTGGAACTCCGGTCTCACTCAGAGTTCTCGTAGATGAAATCTAATTTTCATTTTTCCCTATCTGTGGTGTTGCAGAAGTCGTCCACCTTGGACAAGCAGAACTGCATGTCAAACTCCCTGTTCTGCAATATTCAAAACAGCACATTGGAGTATGCAAATATGGATTAGAACGCAGATAGCTGGAAGCCGAACTCGAAGCTTGCCAGGCGCGTCATGTATCCATCTGCGCTGTGAACAGTGTCTTCATCAAAGTCATCGGGATGGTCCACTATGACATGTATTCAAAGAGTTCAATGAGTTCCGCCTTTTTTTTCACACACAGTGCAAACTAAGCGTGAGAAGTTCCATCGAGTTGGCGCCACTCTGGGTAGTCTTCGCTGGCATATTTCATCCAGTAGTTTTGTTTGTTTGAAAGATCTTGAGCAAAATACTGCTAGGCCACCAAGATGAGAAAAAAAAAGCATTCTTTTAGTTTACCAGCACCTTGTGACATCACCAGATTAAGAGTGTGCGCATAGCAATGAATGAACAGAGCTTGCGGGATAGTTTCTTTCTCCTTGGCTTGTACTCCGTTTATACCAGAGGCCATGACTGCGGCCCCATCTTAACACTGTGCCTCAACTTTGGCCGTGCATTCACACTCCTTTAAAAGGCTGATGATTCGGACAGAAACCCGCTTCTGCCCATTTATCCTAAGTTACATCCTCAGATTTGAAAAACCTTTCCTTCACACCACCATCGGTAGTGTAACGCAACACATAAGGCATTTGGGCTACATTGCTGATGTCTGTCGTCTCTTCAACCATGATGGTTACAAAGGGGTTTTTCTTCAATTCTTCCATCATGACATCTGTCATTACATTCACGACCGCTTTTGTATCAGGTCATTTTGGATTTTGCTGGAAGTGCCTGTGAACATGGTAGCCGTAGCTAAATGGCAGTTTAACATGCTGTCATACTCAGCCAAGAAATCCAGTATTTCCAAGTAGTTTCCCTTATTAGCTGATTCTTTGCCCTCATGATGTCCTCTGAATGCTAATTCTTGCTTGCCTAAAAACACAACCGTATGAATAAGGCGCTTTAGAATCTCCCTGTTGTGCCTGACTTGATCATTGTGAACACGTGTCTCATTGCGCCGCTGCTCGTTAAGAAGGTCTACTCTTGTTTCCCCAAATGTTTTTAAACTCACTGTAGCTCGCAGGTGTGAAGTTGAGTTTTGGTGTCGAAGTGCTGACTTTGTCAAACAGGCTAAATCTTTGAAACCAATTGTCCAGGTTGAGCTGTTATCGGTGCTGAAGAGTAGGCAATTCCAACAGTTAACGCTTTTTTGTCAGCTCACAGCCGGGTTATACACGGATAGCGCTCATAATTATTAACTTGACAATGCCTTTCAAAACTCTTTCCTCRTTGCACCAGGAGTTGGTCTCCTGGTCTGTACAAGATTGAACTTTTCATTCAAAGTTAGTCTTGAAAAGGGAGACGCTAACAATTTAGCCACCACATCGTCCTCAATTACTCTCTCTGCAATTGTCATTGTTACATACACTCACCGCAAAAAGCTAGCCAGCTAGCTAGGCTCAAGCGTGAGAAGACAAGGTAAGTCTCACTATTGGCTCTGAATAAGTGATGTATACTTAGGCCCTCTAGAGGGCCTTGAGCCATCATACAATTGTCCCACCTATTACAAGATAATTTGTGATTGGTCGATTTTACTGTCATTCCAAAATGCTGCTCTAATTGAAGTCAATGTCAATGATGTTGGCTGGTGCCTTCTATTCAAAGCTTGAGGGCCTAGCCAATGAGCGTTGAGCCCAGCTAGATTATTTCTACCGTGAGACCACCAAAGAAAAATTTTGATTGGATATTTTTTTCTCTTGGATGTTTACCCTTCTTTTTCCAACACAAACTGAAGAAATTCAATAGCGATATCATTACAAATAAGCCAAAAAGATTAAATCAATGAAAACAAAATGACAAATTATAATATTTCAAAATATATACAGATTTGTATCTTTCCTTAGGCCCTTTCTGAGGGCTTAGAGGGCCCTGACTGTTCCCCACTGACTATAAATATTGATACATTACTAGCTCAAACTATTAATCTGCAAAAATTACAAGTTAATTAGTGGGTAAAAAAAAACAGCCTGCATTGCCCCCATAATCTAATAGTGGTAGTGGGGTGATAGATGCCTAGTCTCCCTCATGGCTCAGATCAGGTGTCTACATAGTATTCCTTATAGACATACATCATTTTACACACAAAAACACACACACACATACAAGTCATCTCAGACATATCCAGCTCAGAGAGGCCCAGCTCATTAGCAGTAGATTTGAATGGAAAATTTATGTCTTTATGCAACAAATGTGAATGTGTGAAATCGTATCACATCGATTCGTTCTTTAATCCAACCCGAAATGCACGGAATCGTTTCAAACTAAAACGTATCGTTCCTGTATCGTAGCCCTGGTATCTAGATACGTTTCAAAATGTTCTTGAAAGGGAAAGATGCACATCCCTAGTGACTAGTTTCCCTGCAGATGGACCAAGATAAAGGTCAGAGTCACCCTCCATCTTTCCCCATAGGGCCTGCTGGGTCCTGAGCCTCCTGAGGTTGATCAGCTTCACCGTGTCATCAGACCAGAGGACAGGGAGGAGTGGAAGGCATAGAAATATCATCTAGAATCTGTTTCTATGGGGGAGGGGACCATAGAGGTTCTATATGTAATTCTATGGAGGAAACAGCCCAGGCAAACTACTCCTGTAGCGGGATTATGGTCCATTGGAATTGAAGTTACTCAATTCAGGAGGTAAACTGAAATTTCATTTTTTATTTCTCTCAATCAAGACTTCTCAATCAAGCCATGTTTGTTTTTGAAATTCGAATCACTTCCTAGATTGACTGTCTTTCATTCAAATTGACCTAGGAGCTAGTAACACGAGCGTTTCGCTGCACCTGCTATGACGTCTGCTAAACTGTGTACGCGACCAATACACTTTGATTTGATTAGGACAGGCAGCTTCTCATGTACTTCAAGTGCCCTGAGAACATAGTGGAAGATAAAATAAAGGAAATCAGGTCAGCAGAATCAGGCCCTGTGGGGGATCGCTCACTGGGGCGTGAGACACTCTCCCTCTATCCCTCCCTTTATCCCCTCTCTCTCTCTCCCGGGTCTTCCACCTCAAAAAGCACAAGAAAGAGGATTTCGATCCCCACCATCTCAGATTGTTCTGAAATTGTTTCTGTGGTTAGAAACAGATAAAATTGGCATTCCTGCAACATTATTTTGTTTAGCTTAATTTCTCAGAGATCAAATTATATTTAATTGATTGCACCCAAATTGGCCATTTTTAATTTATAGGATTGATATAGCATTCAATAAATATTATATCTAATATTATATATTATAATATCTGACTTGTACCAAACTTAGACATGAGGAATCCATAGAAATGGTCAATAGCCATCCACGGACCCTCCACACCCCATGCCAATCCCACCCCAACAATGAGTACATACAGTAGAATCCGTTTTCTATATCTRACAAGTAGTATCCCGTTCAGAGAAATTAGTCATTGAAGTTGTTAGCTTTAGGTCCAAATCTACATCCTGATATTACCAACGTCTGACCACTAGATGGTGCTGTTAAAGGCGATTTTTTAAAATTGTATTTTTAAGAATCCCCCCGCAATGTTAGAGGGATAGTTCACCCATATGACAAAATTAAATATTGGTTTCCTTACCCTGTAAGCAGTCTATGGTATGACAGCAATCCATGTGTTGGTTTTGTTTTACACGGTTTCAAATAAACTCAGCAAAAAAATAAACGTCCTCTCACTGCCAACTGCGTTTATTTTCAGCAAACTTAACATGTGTAAATATTTGTATGAACATAACAAGATTCAACAACTGAGACATAAACTGAACAAGTTCCATAGACATGTGACTAACAGAAATTGAATAATGTGTCCCTGAACAAATGGGGGGTCAAAATCAAAAGTAACAGTCAGTATCTGGTGTGGCCACCAGCTGCATTAAGTACTGCAGTGCATCTCCTCCTCATGGACTGCACCAAATTTGCCAGTTCTTGCTGTGAGATGTTACCCCACTCTTCCACCAAGGCACCTGCAAGTTTCCGGACATTTCTGGGGGGAATGGCCCTAGCCCCCACCCTCCGATCCAACAGGTCCCAGACGTGCTCAATTGGATTGAGATCCGGGCTCTTCACTGGCCATGGCAGAACACTGACATTCCTGTCTTGCAGGAAATCCCGCACAGAACGAGCAGTATATCTGGTGGCATTGTCATGCTGAAGGGTCATGTCAGGATGAGCCTGCAGGAAGGGTACCACATGAGGGAGGATGATGTCTTCCCTGCAACGCACAGTGTTGAGATTGCCTGCAATGACTACAAGCTCAGTCCAATGATGCTGTGACACACCTCCCCAGACCATGACGGACCCTCCATCTCCAAATCGATCCCGCTCCAGAGTACAGGCCTTGGTGTAACGCTCATTCCTTTGACGATAAACGTGAATCTGACCATCACCCCTGGTGAGACAAAACCGCGACTCGTCTGTGAAGAGCACTTTTTGCCAGTCCTGTGACAGTGGGTTTGTGCCCATAGGCGACGTTGTTGCCAGTGACGTCTGGTGAGGACCTGCCTTACAACAGGCCTATAAGCCCTCAGTCCAGCCGCTCTCAGCCTATTGCGGAAAGTCTGAGCACTAATGGAGGGATTGTGCCTTCCTGGTGTAACTCGAGCAGTTGTTGCCATCCTGTACCTGTCCCGCAGGTGTGATGTTCAGATGTACCGATCCTGTCTGCCACTGCTAGGACGATCAGCTGTCCGTGCTGTCTCCCTATAGCGCTGTCTTAGGCGTCTCACAGTACGAACATTGCAATTT
This sequence comes from Salvelinus sp. IW2-2015, assembly GCF_002910315.2. Lineage (NCBI taxonomy): Eukaryota > Metazoa > Chordata > Actinopteri > Salmoniformes > Salmonidae > Salvelinus > Salvelinus sp. IW2-2015. The sequence goes on from NC_036841.1 coordinate 17,122,840, forward strand.
ATTGCCCTGGCCACATCTGCAGTCCTCATGCCTCCTTGCAGCATGCCTAAGGCACATTCACGCAGATGAGCAGGGACCCTGGGCATCTTTCTTTTGGTGTTTTTCAGAGTCAGTAGAAAGGCCTCTTTAGTGTCCTAAGTTTTAACTGTGACCTTAATTGCCTACCGTCTGTAAACTGTATGTGTCTTAATGACCGTTCCACAGGTGCATGTTCATTAATTGTTTATGGTTCATTGAACAAGCATGGGAAAACAGTGTTTAAACCCTTTACAATGAAGATCTGAAGTTATTTGGATGTTTACGAATTATCTTTGAATTATCTTTTGCTGAGTTTAGGTACCATTCATTTGGATTTGTGCCACACATGCTAAAAAGTTAGCATTTGAAACAGTGGCCAGGTAAAAAAAAAAAGACAAAGCACGGGTTGCTGTCATATCTTGTCCATAAACTGCTTATAGGATAAGGAAACCAATATGTAATTTGGGTGAACTATCCCTTTAACATTGAGGGGAGTGGGATTCTTAAAAAAAAAAAAAAAAACTAATCGTAGGAACAGCTCCATCTAGTGGTCAGAACCTGGGTATCAGGATGTAGGATGGGACATAAACCAAACAACTTCAACGACGAATTTCTCTGAANNGGGGGGGGGGGGGAAACGTCACCAAATTCACTGAGAATACATTACATAGGATGAAGAAACAATACTCCAAGCCGCAGTTCAATACTACTTGTCAGACATAGAGAACTGATACTGTATACTTGTTGTTAGGGTGGGATTGGCGTGGGGTGTTAGGGGTCCAAGGGTGGCTTTTGAGCATTTCTTTGCTTTCCTCAATGTTTGAAAAAAGTTTGGTCCAAATCGAATGTTAGGTACTATATTTATTGAATATTATATGAATTCTATAAATTTAAAATGGCCAATTGGGGTGCAGCCAATTAGCTTAATTTCTCAGAGATCAAATTATATTTCTACAAAATAATGTTGTAGGAATGCTAATCTCACCTAACTGCACAAATGATTTCAGATCAATCTGAGATGGTGGGTGTCATGGCTTGATGAAATGACATGGAACGACCCTCTCTCTCTCTCGCTATCTCTATTCTTCTTTTGCTCTCCCTCTCATTCTTCCCTTCTCTCTCTTCCCCTCTTCATTGGCACTTCCTGTCTCACATTGTCTTTCCCCTCAAATGTTCCGCTCTGTGTTTTTCTCAGTCCTGTCCTGCAGCCTCCACAGCTACAACACATGGGTCATGCTCTGGGTTTGCTCAGGCTGATAGAAAGGTGTTTTGTGTGTGTGTGTGTGTTGGTTTGAGTGCCCAGGAAATGCACCCAACATCCTCTGCAGGCATCTGAGGCAGGTCAAACTCTCTGTGGGGCCTAATGGGAATGTGTGTGTGTGGAGGGGGGTGTGTGTGAGGTGGGTGGGTATGCATGTGTTTCCGGGCGAGTTGACATATTGTGTGTGTGTCCGCACACGTGTGTGTGTGTGCGTGCTGGTACCAGATTGTCAATGTTTGGACTGAATCCTCTTCCGCCATCATGATCTGGAAACTGTAACTAGGTGACAGCTGTCAGTCATGTAGAGGCCACGCCTAACTGCTGCGTTGAACCTGCCCTGTGCCCAGACGATTCCCAGAGGATGCCTGGGCACAGTGCCATGCCAGACCAAATGCCTAGTCTCAAAAGACACCCTAGTGTTCATTCTATAGTGTACTATTTTTGACCAGAGACGGCGATTTATACAGAACTGCCACATGGGCCTCTGGGTCGGACGTAATACATAGAGAATAGGGTGTAATTTTGGATTCAGACAGGAAATCTCCCTGCCCCTTGTGGTGCACACCCTCTCCCCATGTGTCTTCCGATCCTGGCTCGTTTCCTGATCTGGCAGGGCTGTATGGGAATTGGCAGGCCAAGACTAGGCTGGACTGATTGACGGCCGGACTGACGGGCGGACTGACACGAGACCAATACGTGTTCTTTGGCCGCCAGGCTGAGGCAGAGAACCCACAGCATCTTCCAAGTAGACATAGTACAGATGTAGGATCTTAATTTGATCCCCCTGTTGCAGGAATACTTTCCTCCAATGCAGGACATTTTAAACTTGTTGTGTATTTGAGGTTTATGAAAAAAATCTGTAGATTCCTTCAAAAATGTCCGTTAATTATAATCCACATGAAAATGATAATTTCCTGTTGCTGCAGGATTTTTTTCCTGCAGTAGCAAACTGGCTCAAAATAAGATCATACATCTGTTTTATATGGAAAGGCCACATAACTCTTAAAAGGTCAAAAATGATTTGCCTTTTTTCTTCCCCCTCTTCTGGTTTCCATGCTCTTTAGTCTGTATTTGTCCTCTGCACATTGTCAGGACTGGTGTGACTGTGTGAGCCTCTCTCCTTTCATCTCTCTCTACATCACTCTTTCTGCCCCCCCCTTTGTGTGTGTGTGTGTGTGTGTCTCTCTCTCTCTTTGTCTCTGTCTCTCTCTTTGTCTCTGTCTCTCTCTCTTCTCTCTCTCTCTCTCTCTCTCTCTCTCTCTCTCTCTCTCGCTCTCTCTCTCTCTTTAATTCAACGGGCTTTATTGGCATGGGAAACATATGTTAACATTGCCAAAGCAAGTGAAATAGATAATAAACAAAAGTGAAATAAACTATCAAAAATTAACAGTAAGCATTACACTCACAAGTTTCAAAGAAATAGAGACATTTCAAATGTCATATCATRGCTATGTACAGTGTTATAATGATGTGCAAATGGTTAAAGTACAAAAGGGACGATAAATAAACATAAATATGGGTTGTATTTACCATGGTGTTTGTTCTTCACCGGTTGCCCTTTTCTTGTGGCAACAGCTCACAAATATTACTGCCGTGATGGCACACTGTGGTATTTCACCCAATAGATATAGATATGGGAATTTATCAAAATTGGATTTGTTTTCGAAATCTTTGTGGGTCTGTGTAATCTGAGGAAAATATGTGTCTCTAATATGGTCAAACATTTGGCCATAGGTTAGGTTAGGAAGTGCAGCTCAATTTCCACCTTATTTTGTGGGCAGTGTGCACATAGCCTGTCTTTTCTTGAGAGCCATGTCTGCCTACTGCGCCTTTCTCAATAGCAAGGCTATGGTCACAGAGTGTGTACATTGTCAAAGCTTTCCTTAATTTGGGGTCAGTCACAGTGGTCAGGTATTCTGTCACTGTGTACTCTCTGTTTAGGATGAACTAGCATTCCAGTTTGCTCTGTTTTTTAGTAAATTCTTTCCAATGTGTCAAGTAATTATCTTTTTGTTTTCTCATAATTTGGTTGGGTCTATTTGTGTTGCTGTTCCTGTCCTGGGGCTCTGTGGGGTCTGTTTGTGAACAGAGTCCCAGGACGAGCTTGCTAAGGAGCCTCTTCTCTAGGTTAATCTCTCTGTCGTATTATGTCGTTCTCTCCGTCATATTATGTCTCTCTCTCTTTTTCTCTCTATCGTTCTCGTTCTCTCTCTCTCTCTTGCCCTCTCTCACTGCATGCCCTGGGAGCAGAGATGGGGAAAGGGGGAAGGGCAGATGGGTAGGGCAGGATGTGCATATGTGGAGGATCCCCCTCCTCCTCTCCCTTTCCTCTGTTTTCTTCTCCTCTCCCTTCTTCTCTAATTTCTTCTCCTCTCTACTCCTTTCCTTTTCTCTCCTCCTTTCCTCTCCACTCCTTTCCTCTTCTCTCCTCCCTTCTCCTCTCCTCTCTTCTTCCTCTGTGTCCCCTGATGAAAAGGGCTCAGTGACGGGGACCTCGTCTCTCCTCTCACTCTGGGGGTTGCAATCTCTCTCACTCTGGGAGGGGGAGCGGAGGGGGAATGACGAGAGGAATTCCACTGCTCTCCCACCACATCTGTATGCAGACTGCTCTCTTTCTCTCCTTCTCCTGCCCTCTTTCTCTCGCTGACCCTTTCCCCCAGTGTTGTGTGTGAGTGAGAGTGGGCAACAGGATGCCAGGGCAGCATTGTTTTTCCAACCGGGTCTGGTCCAGGCCAAACCTCAACCCACAGGACTCTGAAAAGGTCTCCTCTCTTCTTTCACACCACAAACGTGTTTGTTTTACTATTTCATTGATTCCCAATCAAAATCCGATTTTCCTTAACCCAAACCCATAAACCTCTAAACCCTAACCTTAAACCTAACTCCTCAGCCTAAAATAGTATTTTTCCTTGTGAGGCTAAATGTCCCAACTTATCATACTTTTACTTGTTTTACTATCCTTTTGAGGACTTCTGGTCCCCACAAGGATAGTAAAACCAAAAACACGCTCTCCCCTCTCTCTCGCTCTGCTGGGGTCTTGTCCTCCTTCACTGCTGCACTCTGTAACACAGTAGAAACAGTGACTTGTGACCCGAATAGAACATGCCTATAGGGTGTAATGTACACACAATAAAGTGACAGGAAAAATACAATACTGTACATGCATTAGAGAATATTGATGTTAAACATGTGCCTCGTCCCGAATGGCACCCTGTTCCCTCTGGGCCCTGGTCAAAAGTAGTGCACTAAGTAGGGAATAGGGTGCCATTTGGGACAAAAGCCACAGATAGAGAGAGCAGAGGAATGTCCTCCACTCGCAGTGTAATTATGGTGGGAGAAGAGGATAAGTATGGAAGGAAGGGAGAGAGGGAGCTCTCTATGTTATTGAGATGATGAGGTGCTGCGGGTTTCTTCTACTAAACCCTCTAAATGCCACACCGTATGGGTGTAACACACACACTCACAGTAAGCTCTCCATCAATGTCTCTGGGTGGCAGGAATCAAAAGTTATTAACAATTCTATACCGCAGTGCATCTGACTGACGGACAGAGACAGACACAGGATCAACAGTCAGTCAGTCAGTCAGACAGACAGAGGATCAACAGTCAGTCAGTCAGTCAGACAGACAGAGGATCAACCATCAGTCAGTCAGACAGACAGAGGATCAACAGTCAGACACACACAGACAGAGGATCAACAGTCAGTCAGTCAGACAGAGGATCAACAGTCAGTCAGTCAGACAGACAGACAGAGGATCAACAGTCAGTCAGTCAGTCAGTCAGACAGAGGATCAACAGTCAGTCAGTCAGACAGACAGAGGATCAACAGTCAGACAGACAGTTAGACAGACAGAGGATCAACAGTCAGTCAGACACTCAGACAGACAGAGCAGTGACCACCAGTTCACCCCATGTTCCACGGTCACCAGTCATGTCAGTCTGAGTTCCAGAGGGCTCAGACAGGTTAGCTGGTGCGTTACCAACCATGTGCTGATGTGATGGTACTACCACTACTACGCCCTGGGTCTCTTTCTATGTTTATATCCCTGAGTCTCAGAGCTGCGGATATGTCTAAAATGACACCCTATTCCCTATATTGTGCACTACTTTTGACCAGGGCTTATAAGGTTCCTGTAGGGCTCTGGTCAAAAGCAGTGCACTATGTAGGGAAYAGGGTGCCATTTGGGACTCAGAACTAAGAATGTGTGCCAAACAGAGGCTTGTTTGGTGGTTGGAAGTGAGCTGCTGTCATCCCTGCTCAGCTCCCTCTCCGTGACGCGTCATCACTCCGCGCCAGACCATTTGGACTTGTCTGACTGGTTACACTTCGTCTGTTCGTCCTGTAGTCATCATCTGTGTGTGTTCTGTGTTTCGTTGACCCTGGGTCAGTGTAGCATTTCCCCCGCTAATCGTTAAGGATAGGATTGCGGGCGGGGAAGCTGATCCTAGATCTGCACCCAGGGGAAACTTCACCCCGGAGCCGTTTTCTTTACATGAATGCCACTTGGTTGTTTTTGAAGCAGTAGGAACACCTACTGTTTTGATAGTGTATAAACATGCATAAAGCCACACGCGTGTCTAGCGGATGGCTTAGTAAGCATCGTTACCGCCTTCCTTACTAGTGACTTGTAGCGAGGAGAAAGCCGCCCCTGGTCCACCACGGTCATGAATTTGGTAGGCTAGTGATTAGCACGCTAGCTTCCGGAGTGCGTCGTGGCGTGGGCTCGAATCCCGGGTCTGCCATGGCAAGGATGGAACACCTTATACTGCAAAAATACATATGGAGTTTAGGAATTTGCATTTAGACCATTTTTGAAGATCAGTGAGAACCAGACTCGGTCTCAATGTCTGACACCAAAATCAGCTGTTTATCAGGGGCCCATTTATAACCAGTGAAGGGAAAAATTGAAGTTTCACTGGTCATTACTTTGTGCCTGTGTGCATCCCAAATGGCACCTTATACCCTATATAGTACACTACTTTTGACCTGGGCCCAGAGCTTTTGGTCTCAGACAGTTGGACTGAGTCTGGTTCTCACCAATCCTCAGACATTGCCATTTGGGACATGGACACTGTCCAGTCAATGGTGTGAGAGCGCTACAGAGAAGGGCTCAGTTATGAATATGTAACTAAGGGAAATGTTTGTGTCACTTTGACTTCTATCATATCTCTCCTCCTCCCTGCAGCTATGCAGCCTATCTCCAGGACATCTGGTTCTACTTTGGTTCTCTCACGCTGTCAGATCAAGTCGAAATGCACATGTCGAAATGCCCTCTTTTTATAGTAGTTGTAATCGTAACAAGATTGTCGTTTTCTCCTCGTTATCTTTTCTTCTTCTTCTCTCGCTCTCACGATGATCAGAGAAGCTCTGACCATAGAGGAGATGGATGACTTGTCTTTGTGGCTCCAGTAGACTGCGTGTAGGGTGAAGTTGCCCCAAGATTTCTTCCATTTAATGGTTAAGGTTAGGGGAAGCTGATCCTAGATCTGTACCTCGGGGAAACTTCACCCCGGAGCACTGATTATGGAGATGCTATTGGGGGGGGGGGGAGGGGGGGGGGGGAGGTATAATGGGTCAGACATCTGGCTTGTGTCCCAGCTCCAGAGACAGAGAGAAGGAATGGAGAGAGATGACAGCTATCAGATTTGTCGATCTCAGATCTCCCTTCCCTGAAGAGGCATGTCCTCAGGCCTCCTACTGCTCATGAATGCTTTAATTATCCATCCCAAACAACACACCGTCCCTGTATGTATCTATTATTTTTAACCATTTATTTAACTAGGCAAGTCACGTTAAGAAACAAATTCTTATTTCAATGACGCCTAGGAACAGTGCCTGTTCAATGGCAGAACAAACAATTTGTACTTGTCAGCTCGGGGATTCGAATTTGCAACGGTTACTAGTCCAACGCTCTTAGTTTCCTGAAAATGTCTGACTTCTAATCTGTGTCTGAGGGCAGCTAAATCATTCATCATGTGCTTGTTTGTTGAGGGAATTTCATTGGTCCTCTAGGGCCCTTAAATGTTTGTGACTGTGTCCCAATGGCACCCTATTCCCTACACAGTGCACTACTTTGACCAGAGCCCCATGGGGCTCTGGTCAAATGTAGTGCACTGTACACGGGAAATCAGGTGGCCTTTGGGACGCAGATGGTGTGTCTGTGTGCGTGCCTTTGTTCTGCGTAGCCAGGAAGTCAGTTTAGCAGCCAGCCAGAGTTACGCTTTGTTATCGCTGAACTGAAAAGGCCTTGACAGTGCTGTTACACACACACCACACACACCACACACCACACACACACACACACACACACACACACACACACACACACACACACACACACACACACACACACACACACACACACACACACCACACACACACACACACACACACGGCTGCTGCCTGTTTAAACCACAGGGCGCGTGGTCACAGAGCTGTGTCACCTACCCTAGTCCAACCCAGTTTCCATCTGTACTATGTGACTGTGTGTCTCTCTAATCTCTCTGGGCCACATCAACATTCTTACTGGATCATGCTTTTCTGGGCTCGTTCCTGCTGATACACCACACCTTTGTCTCTAGTGTGTGTCCGTGTTTGTGTTCGTCTGTGTGTACGTGTGGTGTACGTGTGTGTTGTGTCTGCCTCTGTCTGCCCTGCACATGCAAGGCCAAGCTTCAGTGCCGTCTACTCTCCAGAGGCCAGCAGTCATTCCGTTTCCATTTCCAGGGAATTCCCTGCCTTCCGAGTCACGACAAATCAAGCACTCCGCCATTAAAGCTAGCATCTGTAGAACTACTAGATACATGGAAGAAAGTAGTTATTCCATATTCTCTTAGTCCCAGATGGATCAACGCGCATTATGACTGAGGCCTGTTGTTGCATATTGCATGCCAGCACTTGCCATTTCTTTACAAAACTGTGTTTTAGAGAGGGGAACCAAACAAGTTTATAAAGCCAGACCAACAGCGTGGACTCAATCCCACCCAAAGTAATTAGGGGGGGACAATGTCTGCCAGCACCATGGTAAACTGACCAATGGGTTAATTATGAACCAAAAGCCCAAGGGTCTCCATTCAGGGTTAGTCGGAGTCTATGTTGTGACTTGCTGGCGATTCGCTCTGCTGTGGTGCTATCTGGTCTATTTGTGTGTGCGGTAGTCGTCTCCAGTGGTGGTGGTCACCAATTTCTGCGTTAGCTATCGGTGTCATTGCAGTCTGTCTCTCTAGGTCATGTTAGTGGTGGTGGGGCTCCATGCAGATCTAGTCTGTTTTGCTGTATGCTCTATGTTGGTTTGGTTGGTTGGGTCCATGCAGACTGTCTAGCTCTAGGTCTTATCGTGTTGGATGGGCCATGCAGATTCTGTCACTTGCTCTAGCTCATGTGTGTGAGTGCCATGCAGATATGTTGCGCTAGCTCTATGTGCTGCGTTTGGTCCAATGCAGATCTGTATAGCTCTAGCTTCTATGTAGTGGTGGATGTGGGTCATGCAAGATCGTCTTGGCTTCTAGGTTTAGTTGCTGTGTGTGGCTCGCCAATGCAGATCTGTCTGCTCTTCTAGCTCTATGGGTGGTGGTGGTCCATGCAGATCTGTCTGCTCTAGCTCTATGTGTGGTGGTGGTCCATGCAGATCTGTCTGCTCTAGGTCTATGTGTGGTGGTGGCCTGTCGGTCTATCTGCCTACCTACCTTCCCACATACCTGTCTGTTTGTCTGTCTGCCTCTCTGCCTGTCCTGTCTGTCTGTCCGTTTGTGCAGTGATGGATCGAGCAGCTGTGTCCCAGCTTTGTGAGAGAGAAACCAGACCATTACCTACACAGCAATACAGGCTCACTGGGACTGTGGAAACCAATGCCATTAATATCACAACCATTCTACCGTCCCATCCAGCCTGGGTCGTATTCATTGGTGCTCACCATAACAATTTACAATTGGCTCATTCATCCCCCTCCTCTCCCCTGTAACTATTCCCCAGGTCGTTGCTGCAAATGAGAACGTGTTCTCAGTCAACTTACCTGGTAAAATAACGGTAAAATAAAAAAATAAAAAATAAAAATAACAAAAGGTTTTGTAGCGGTAAACGAAAACAAGGGTTTCTCATTCAATAAGTGCAGTTAGTCCCTCCTTGCTTCAGTCCAATCTTCCTTCGTTTGGTGCTTAATGAACATAACCCTGATGGCTTGTCTTTAGCTTCAGTCAGAGGGCAAGGCTCTGCACTGGTACTTACAGGTCTTTCTTACAACGTGCATCCACTTACACAAAGTCTACATCCCAAATGACCCCCTATTCCATATTTCGTGCACTGCTTTTGTGACACACACACACACACACACACACACTCTCTATGCCGCACATGGTTTCACTGTTATCAAAATGAACACACTATATAGGGAATAGGGTGCCATTTTGGGACGCAGACAAAATATCACCTTGGCCTAAAGAGTAGGTGGTTGGTTCCCGCCAAAAGTGGGCGTATGTGTCGAATCTCACGTCAACAGGATGTCAGAGAGCGTCGTGTGGATTTCGTTATCGAATGAAGCGCGTGAGCCGGTCTGTGTGTTCAGTCAATTTCCGTTTGCTTTATTGGCACGACACAATGACAAGTTGCCAAAGCACAGTGCTACATCAGAAGAAGAAAAAAAAAAAAACAGGGAGTGAGTTTTTCTTCATTTCTGTCTAATCTCTTTCCCCCTGTTTCCCCCTCCTACCGACTGCTACTCCCAGACTGACGCTTCAGCCGCCAAAATATTGACCCCCTCAAAAATATGACGCGGACAGTGCAGTAACCTGAGCTCGTAGATTTCTCCTGGACAGGTCATGTAAAACTCYGGGTGTGATTACACCACATGATGGGTACTGAATAAAATATCATCCTTTTTTGACCCTTTTCACGCTACTTTGCCAAAACGGTGCGGAGTCAAGTTGAGCTGTACTGGGGCTGGCCGGGTTACCCATCCACCATAGTCCACCATAGTCGCACTTGAAATAACGACGTGAGACGAAATATCCGGGCCCGCGCGGTAAGGGTCGGGTCGGCCCCACAGTGTGAATGAGGTAACAGGGCAACAGCGGGAGAGTTTCTAAGCCTCGCAACGATGTTCTGAGCTTTTCTGACCTCGGAACCTCTGTCGGACTTGAGCGGGTGGCTATTGCTTATGTCACTGTCGCCAGTTGATGTACACCATTGAAAGAGAAGAGATGGGGATTACGGTCGTTGAATGGCTCTTTGACTGAACTGCAGACTCACTTTGACATGTTTGGAACCACGTACGGTGTGGATGTGTCTCTCCTCCTGAATGCCTCATTGAGGAAAGAGAGTGAAAGAGAGAAATCAAGACGAGGAGAGAAGAGGCCGCAGAGAGAACTGGAGCTTGTCAGAACTCAGAAGTGACAGTGTTTTCCTTTTTTCTTTTCATGGCTGAATCGCCCCAGTGTTTGAACTCTGTGATCTCACTGGGGGGGGCTGGTGCCATGCACAGTGATCTCAGCTGTGTGTGTGCCCGTGTGTGTCTCCCCTGACCATACGAGTCTAGGGGTGTTTCTCAATATGCATACAACGGTACTCCACACTCTCATGCGCCGAGCGCGTTCTCCGACCACGTTCTCTTGAGTACGTACTTGTGAGGACTATGAGGAGTGGAGAACACATAAAACAATACATTTGAGATGAACTTACACTCCCCTTACTGTATTACCTCACACTTCATCTCCCCATTCACTGAACCGTCCTCCAGACAAGGACAATGGCAACAATAGACAAAACAAGATATACACAAAGCACACAGTTTTCTTCATAATTATCAGCTAGATATGTACAATTGTAATAATCTAGTTAGGCAACTAGTTAAACAGGCAAAAATTACCTAAAATGTTATGCAAGGTAGCTACCAATTCTTTGTGGCTAGCTAGCTAGCTAGTTAGCCATATTGACTTACTATGGACTTAACTATTCACTGAACCGTTTTTGCCTGTTTAACTAGTTGGCTTCCAGCCAGGACAACAATGGCAATAGAGATTAAACAATATATACACAAAGCAACCGTTTTACTTCATAACTATCAGCTAGCTATATGTGAATTGTAATAATGTAGCTAACCAGATAGTTTAACAGGCAAACATGACCTAAAACTAATATAATGCAATTAACTGTAGATGTAAATTCTTCATGGATAGCTAGCTAACAATTATTCATGGGTATCTGGCTAGCTAACAGTACTAGTAGCTAGCCAGTTAGCCCTATTGACTTAGTATGGGCTTGCGATATACGGTACGTAGGTGGGTAAACATGCCAAAATTAACACAGCATGTATTTATTAACATATCAAGATAAAATATTGCAGTCAGGAAACATATAAGATGTGAATAGGAAACATTTCATTCCGAAGTCAGAGTGTATTTTCTCTCACTTTAGCTCAGATATTAGCCGCCATTGATTTCAAGAAATGTTGCGTAATTTTTTACGTGATTGCGTCATATTTCTTCGCATACTTTCCGTTGAAGCTTGCATCATGCATGCTTCAAAATATTGTAATGACCTGACTAGATCATAAAGGAACAATTGTCCAGACAGAGGTTTGAGTTTACGAATTGACGGTTTGTTAACCCAACTTTACACAGCCTACTGTTTGGCCGTAACTCACGCCAAATAAATGAAAGATACCCCACAAGCCAACCGTGACCTTCTCTTGTGAAGGCCAGACATAAGAGAAAGAACAATGGCTAAACTTGGTCTTAACTTCCAATGGTCCATCTCCCTGCCCAACCCCCCCTCCACGCCACTCCGCCAACCACCAGGATGCCTGGCATCAGAACATTCCAGGCATCCCCGTGATTGGCAGATAGCAGGTTGATTGGCATGTCGGACCCCGCGAACACTGGTAAGTACAACACAAACCACTAATAGCCTACCACATAACACACCGCTGTCTGTGCGGGTCGCTACACTATGTACAAACGGAGTACGCATTCGAGAAGTGCCCTCCATGCTCCGTTTCGCAAACTTTGATTTGGAATCATATTCCGACTCTTCCGTGCTCCAATTTGCGTGCTTAGAGCACGGTAGTATGCATTTTGAGAAACACCCTAGGTGTCTCTGTTAGTGTGTGTGTGTGTGTACCTCTCAATATCCCGTAGCTAGGCGTTGTAATCCCCGCTCGACGCTGTGTGTGTCAGCTTTAGGGGATTAACTCTCTGATGGCAGACCATTAAACCCAATGGGTAAAGAGTGGAAAGGACGGGGGGGGGGGGTGAAATGTCCTTGGCCATGGCTGTTTTGACTGAGATGCAGAGAGAGAGAGGTAAAGTGTGAATGAGAGCGAGAGAGAAGAGGGATCGCTTGGGCTGCATTGCGTTTCGCTGGTGGAGTTTTACAATAGTCTGTATGGAGTGTGTTTAGAGGCTCTGGGCTCGCGCCATTCAGCCACTGCTGACCAGGCTATGCTTCGTTGAAGCTTAGCTTTCACCCCGGTCTGTCTGCCTGCCTGGACAAAACTCTATCCACCCTGTCTAGAGCACATCCACGCACGGACACACATCCACGCATGCACACACAGAGAGATTCACACAATCCTCTCTCTCTCACTGACTGACGCACACACATCCCCTCTACCGCCCATACCGGTTTTGCAAACACCCGGACTCCAAACAATACCACAATCTAAAGAGGTTTCTGGGGGATGGGGGGGTATCCATATCAGACTCCAAGAATAGGATTGTTCCGCTTTGGTTGTATCCTAAATGGATCCCTATATAGTGCACTACTTTTGACCAGGGCACCACTACTTTGAGATCTGCCCATAGGGCTCTGGTTGAAGGTGCACTATGTAGGGAATAGGGTGCATTTGGGATGCAGATGTTGATGAGAGAGCTCTCTCTCCAGAGCTCTTAGGGCTTCGGGAGGGACTGCATTCCTGAGTGCAGTAGGAGGCCGGAGTATGCTGCTGTTGCTGCTGCTGCAATTACTGTACGCCCCCCTGCTCTATGCATACTGAATACACTCAACATGACTGGGTACTGAATAAAATATCATCCTTTTTTGACCTTTTCACGCTATCTTGTGCCAAAACGGTGCGGAGTCAAGTTGAGCTGTACTGGGGCTGGCCGGGTTACCCATCCACCATAGTCCACCATAGTCGCACTTGAAATAACGACGTGAGACGAAATATCCGGGCCCGCGCGGTAAGGGTCGGGTCGGCCCCACAGTGTGAATGAGGTAACAGGGCAACAGCGGGAGAGTTTCTAAGCCTCGCAACGATGTTCTGAGCTTTTCTGACCTCGGAACCTCTGTCGACTTGAGCGGGTGGCTATTGCTTATGTCACTGTCGCCAGTTGATGTACACCATTGAAAGAGAAGAGATGGGGATTACGGTCGTTGAATGGCTCTTTGACTGAACTGCAGACTCACTTTGACATGTTTGGAACCACGTACGGTGTGGATGTGTCTCTCCTCCTGAATGCCTCATTGAGGAAAGAGAGTGAAAGAGAGAAATCAAGACGAGGAGAGAAGGGCCGCAGAGAGAACTGGAGCTTGTCAGACATTGTTTTCCTTTTTTTACTGTTCATGGCTGAATCGCCCCAGTGTTTGAACTCTGTGATCTCACTGGGGGGGGCTGGTGCCATGCACAGTGATCTCAGCTGTGTGTCTGTGTGTGTCTGCCCTGACCACATGAGTCTAGGTGCCTCTGTTAGTGTGTGTGTACCTTCTCAATATCCCAGGCGCTGTAATCCCCACTCCGCGCTGTGTGTGGTGTGTGTGTCAGCTTTAGGGGATTAACTCTCTGATGGCAGAGGACTAAACCCAATGGGTAGAGAGGGGATGGGGGGGGGGGGGGGGTGAAATGTCCTTGGCCATGGCTGTTTTGACTGAGATGCAGAGAGAGAGGGAGAAGGGGGGGGGGTTACAATGGTGTTTGTTCTTCACTGGTTGCCCTTTTCTTGTGGCAACAGGTCACACATCTTGCTGCTGTGATGGCACACTGTGGTATTTCGTCTGTGTAATCCGAGGGAAATATGTGTCTCTAATATGGTCATACATTTGGCAGGAGGTTAGGAAGTGCAGCTCAATTTCCACCGCATTTTGTGGGCAGTGTGTATTTAATTTTAGTTTTATTCAACCTTTTATTTAACTAGGCAAATCAGTTAAGAACAAATTCATAGCAAGGCTATGCTCACTGAGTCTGTACATAGTCAAAGCTTTCCTACATTTTGGGTCTCTCGCTCTCTCACGGACAGACACACACACACACACACACACAGCCCCTACACCGGTTTTACAAACACCCCTACTCCAAAAGTTACCACAATCTAAGATGCTTTCTAGGGGATGGGGGGATCCATATCAGACTTAGGACTCTTCTGCTTTGTCTATGTAGGGAATAGATTGCCATTTGGGACGCAGACCGTTGATGAGTGAGTTCTCTCTCCAGAGTTCTTAGGGCTTCGGGAGGGACTCGCTTGCATTCCTGAGTGCAGTAGGAGGCCGGAGTATGCTGCTGTTGCTGCTGCTGCAATTACTGTACGCCCCCCTGCTCTATGCATACTGAATACACTAGCAGCTCAGCACCAGCACAGAGCACACACTCAGAGAGCCACACACACACACACACACACACACACACACACACACAACACACACACAACATACACACACATACACATATATAGCTGAAACACCACACACACATCCATGTGTATTGCACACATACACACAGGTTTAGCCCTACTGCTCATTGTTGGTTATGGTCACGTACCACTCCTCTCTGCATGAATCGCACATTATACAGACTGCTGATTAGACAGGGAGGGGAAGTGTTCTGATAGGGCAGGGGCTAAAGCGGACTCTGCTGATTGGACGATGTGAAAGACCTCGCTCACAGCCCCTGTACTAAGATACCCAGCCAAGGACCCAACCAGTGACGTATTGGTGTGTGTGTGTGTGTGTGTGTGTGGTGTGTGTGTGTGTGTGTGTGTGTGTGTGTGTGTGTGTGTGTGTGTGTGTGTGTGTGTGTGTGGTGTGTGTGTGTGTGTGTGTGGTGGGGTGTGTGTGTGTGTGTTGCCGGTCTCTCCATTGGCATCA
>NC_036841.1:17139874-17183133 GCF_002910315.2 Salvelinus sp. IW2-2015
TCAATGGTGGTGATGTCAGCCTGTGCTGAGCCACAGGCTGCTTGTGTGGCAGGGTGGTATAGTCAGGGCAGTTTCGGCAGTGCCAACAGCATTGGCACACTGGATGAACATGAGTTGGCATATCAGCACAGACATACTGCAGCCCAGCTGAGATATGATTGTGTGTGTCTGTGACTCCCAAAAGTATTTTCTTATGTACATGTTGGGACAGCAGAACATGTCACAGAAGCTCTAAAAATAACATTCAATGAGTTAACGACCAAAACGAATGTACAGCAGATGGAGGGGAAGAGAAGAGAAGAGAAGGAGAGAGAGTTCAACTGGGCTCAAGGTCTTTGGTCTGTGTGAAGCGATGTGCGCCCGTCTCAAACCAGCCCCCCCTGACCCGGTGCCAATGCCACTTCCAGCTGACAGACTCGGGGAGGTGCCACGCTGATAAACGTCCCCCTCTGCCCAGGCAAGATAAACAATAAGTAGAGAAAGGATCCGCTGACTTAAAAGGCAGAGGGAACAATGGAGAGAGATGAATAATGCTCTCACACTTCTGCAAACTGATAACTCCATGTATCTGATATTATGTTGAGAGCCAGAGGGTTTTGTGCCTTTTCTACTCTGTCTCTGTGGCTCCATGCTAGCGGTGTGTGTGCATGTGTGTGTGTGCGCGTGTGTAACTCTTGCCAAAAATCTCAACGAGGATCTGTAAAAAGAATAGGAGAAAGGGGGATAGAGGAGGAGGAGGAGGAGGCAGAGCAAGAGAGAATACTATTTGTAAGAGACAAAAAGAGAAGAACCATGAGGAAAAGTGCTCAGTACAGCTGGGATCTCATCCAGGCTCGGGGCATTRTGTGGGCGTTGTGTGGGCGTTGTGTGGGCGTTGTGTGGAGGTTGTGCAGCGGTTTGTATGGAGGTTATGTGGGCGTTTTTAGGGCAGGAGTTTCGTACAGTGCGTGGGGCTCTCAGGGTGTGTGGAGGAGGACATGGTCTGTACTTTAGCCAGGATAGAGTGTGTGTGTGTGCATGCAGTGGTGTAAAGTACTTTACACCACTGTAGAAGTACTATTTAAGTAGTTATTTTGGGTATCTGTACTTTACTTTACTGTTTATGTTTGACAACTTTTACTTTCACCACATTCCTAAAGAAAATCATGTACTTTTTACTCCATACATTTTCACTGACACCCAAAAGTACTCGTTACATTTTGAATGCTTAGCAGGACAGGAAAATGGTCCAATTCACACACTTATCAAGAGAACACGTGGTCGTCACTACTGCCTCTGATCTGGCGGACTCACTAAACACACATGCTTCGTTTGTTAATGATATCTGAGTGTTGAAGTGTGCCCCTGGCTATCCGTACATTTTCAAAACAAGAAAATGCTGCCGTCTGCTTTGCGTAATATAAGGGATTTGAAGTGATTTATACTTTTACTTTTGATAACGTATATTTTTGCAGTTCCGTTTACTTTGGATACTTACGTGTATTTAGAACCAAATGTATTTTATTTCACCTTTATTTAACTAGTCAAGTCGGTTAAGAACAAATTCTTATTTACAGTGACGGCCAAACCCCGGACGACACTGGGCCAATTGTGCGCTGCCCTATGGGACTCCCAATCACGGCCCGGTTGTGCTACAGCCCGGATACAACACTTTAGACTTTTGCTTGGGTGGTTTTTACTGGGTGACTTTCACTTTTAACTGAGTAACTTTCTATTAAGGTATCTACACTCAAGTATGACAACTGGGTACTTTCTCCACCATTTTGTGTGTGTGTGTGTGGCTCATTTCGTCTGTACTGAAAGCTGATGGCAGCCAGCTGTTTAAATGGAAATGGGCAATATTGTAACACAGTATATAAGCCGACATGCATCAACGGCTATGCTAAGCAAATAAATGCTCATGCGTACCGCGGCGAAGAGATCCCCATACGCACACAATCCTGGTGGCGTGTTTTACTTTGTTCATCGTTGTATTCTGAGCACCCAGGGTCCCGGTCAGAAGGAGTGCTCTGTAAAGGTAGTAGGGTGCCATTCGGGATGAAACCTATGACTTTCGGTATCAGCATAATGAAAGCTAGGAGGATGCGGGGGGTGAGATTTGAGTGCATCCAAAGTGTTTCTTCCTCACTCGTTCCCTCTCTCGTTCCCTGCCGTCTTCCTAGGTGAATTCCCATTCAGTCAGTGCAGAGGATAACGCTTTAGCCGGGCTACATGGTGCACTACTTTTGACCAGAACCCTATGGGGAAACCCTATGGGCGCCCCTGGTCAAAGGATTGCACTACGAAGGGAACAGGGTGCCATTTGGGACGCATCCGGAGCTTGGCTTTCCTCGCCGACCCCCTAACAGTCTGGTTCGCATTGTCTTTTTCCATCCGGGAGAACAGAAAAGTAAAGAGCACAGCAGCGTTGTGCTCGCTCGTCGTTCCCTGCTACTTGTTGTACTTGTAAAAGCTCCTCCTGCTACTTCTTACCTCTACCGTTGTTTACATTTCATTTTAGTTGACATTTTTAGTCGTTTAGTAGACACTCTTATCCACAGCGACTGACAGGCGCAACTAGGGTTAAAGTGCCTTGTCTGAGGGCACATAGACAGACTTTCGCCTAGACGCCTTGGGGATTCCAACCGGCGACCTTTCGTTTACTGGCCCGGCGCTCGTAAYCGCTAGGCTACCTGCCTGTTATTGTCGCGGCTGTTGATGTCGCTGTCGCGGGTCTTACTGTGGTACTGCAAACTGTACTCTACTGTCGCTAGTTGCTCTGCTGCAGTTGTTCTGCAGATAAGGACACCGGGTGGCGCTGTTGTGTTCAGCGGAGTTGCTGTTCTGTGACACGTTGGAACTGTGGTTGTTGTGTGTTATACGGCTGATATAACAGTAGTTATTCCCGTAGCAGTGCGGTAGTTGTCACTGTGGTGTTTACAGTTGCAGTAGCGCTCGTCTCCAGACCCCTAGCTGCACTGAGTCTGTCCCAGGTAGGCGTTAGGAGGTCTGCTCTGCACTGGGGAGCTGGCCTGCGTCCCAAATGGCATCCTATTACCTATTAAAGTAGGTCAAAAGTTGTGCACTAAATAGGGGATAGGGTACATATGGGCCCTGTTCAAAGCTAGTGCACTATATAGGGAATAGGGTTCATATTTGGGTCTGGGTCCCACTGGTACTGTAAAGTAGGTCAGAGGAACAGAGAGGAAAGAGGGGCTGAGTTTGGACCGAACCCCTGTTCCAACCCCCCCCATTCTCTATTTTGGACCTCCACGTCCCTTTCCATTCCGTACCCCGTGTGTCCCAGCATGCTCATCATTGGCCCGCTTTGTCTTCCTGCTACCAGCTGATTAGCGGGAAACATGGCATAAGTTTAGATCCAAAGAAACATTTAACTCCATGTCGGACTGAGAAAGAGAGAGAGGGGGGAGAGAGAAGCTGAGATTCATATGAGCGCTGTATCCTTGGAGAGAATGAGGGAGATGGGGGGGGGGGGGACAGAAGTAGAGAAAAGAGAGGGCGTTAGATTACAAGGCCCTGTCTTCACTTCCTTGTACTGTCTGAGCTATGTGTCGTGTGATTGCAGCAGGGTCGGGTGAGGAGGAAGGGAGGGGGGGTGAACTGCCACGTGGGTGGAGGAAGTAATGAGACCCTGCCTTATCTCTGACAGTAGGGTTGTGTGTCTCCGCTCCGCCGATAGCTGGATATTTGTGTGTGTGTGTGTGTGTGTGCCTTGCAAGTACTGTATGTCCTTATAACAGTGTTTAGTCTTGCTCGTCTCTTGTTCTCTCTGGCCTGCTACTGTTGGAAACCCCAGTTGTACATCCCATATGGCACCCTATTCCCTATATAGTGCACTACTTTTGGGTTTACGTAACCCCTAGCAAAGCTAATGTCTTCATGTTTACCATGGGGCAGAAAGGCATTTAGGCAGACAGGCATTCAGGCAGACAGGCAGGCAGACAGACGGTTGTGATCCCTGCCTGTCTGCTTCTCAGCTCAACACCTTGTCACTGCACTACCACCACCTTCCAGCCTCATGTATTGACCATGTCTGCTTCCCTCTCCTCTTTTCCTTCTGATGATTGTGATCTGTGGTTCTCTCCTCCTCCCCCGGTTGGGACGGCTGGCCTGGGGAGAGCGAGGGAGAGATTTGAACATCCTCTGTTTTCACCAACCCCTGTTCCTCTGTTACCCCCCCCCCCCCCCAGGACCTTAATTCTCCACTCAGCACTAATAGTTTCTTTCCGTAAACAAACGCTCAGCGAGTTCCCTGATATACATCTCTGGGTTAGGGCGCCACCTGGAGGGCGTTACAGAGAGGCCAAGTTTATACATCTATCACACACGAATGCAAAGGATCCTTAAGAGTGAACATAAATATAAACGTTGATTCACAATCAGTGCTATTATGACTCTCCCCACACACACACACACGTTACTCTCACAAAAATATATGAATATAAACAGGTGCATTAAAACACATACACAGACCATCACCCCTACATACAGTCTTGATCTGTGTTTGTGCATGTTGTATTGTGGGCTCGGCACTAGATGGCAATGGCAGAGTACTGTACTGACTGTACTGTACTGTACTGACTGTACTGACTGTACTGTAGACCTCAGATCACTACAACCTTCCCCCTTCTGCCCTCTTCTAGCRGATCAGCTGTAGTTTGTTCTACACCCTAGTCATCACTGTTACAGGCTGGCCCCAAGTCAGCGTCAAACCTCTCTACAACGTTTCACTGTTGACATATGAGGGAACATAGTATGTTCCCGGAGGAAAAATACAACTTTCTCTGTAGAGGAAAGAAAGGGTATAGAAAGAAATAGTGAGAGCGAGAGAGATGTCTGTCCATCTTCTTGTTTAATTCAAGGCTCTATTTCAGAGAACACTGGTGAGGTGTGCTATATCCGGTAATGGTGGTTTTTACAGAATACATGTTGTGATGGAAGGAAGGCTGTGGGTTTGAAGAGCTTGCCGTCTAACATACCACTGATGACATCGACTCTGCAGAGCAGAGGTTTGTGTGTGGGTGTGGGTGGGTGTGTGTGTGACCTGTGGGTGTGTGTGTGCCTGTGTAACGTGTGTGTGTGTGTGTGTCCCACTCACCACAACCTGTTAACAGCTCACTGTGCACAACAGATATATAGTTCTATTTGTGGTGCATGAAAAAGCAGCCAACAGCAGTGTTTAAGCAGACTGAGAAGTTAMAGGTTTCAACCCTCTTAGGTTTTACCTAAAGTCAAACTTGAACTCAAACTCAACGTTAAACTGAAACTTAAGCTCAAACTTAAACTCAAACTTGTGGAACGTAAGCTGTTATCTTCCACTCTGTTAGAGGTGTCACAAATAGCTTCTGTGTGGCTCGGTCGGTAAAGAATGGTGCTTGCAACGCCAAGGCTTGCAGGTTTGCTTCCCGCTGGTGCCACCCATCTGTAAAATGGATAAAAGCGCCTGCTACATTGCATATTATAATACAAATATAACATAATAATAATAATAATACTGTTATAATAATACTATTACAGTATTCCACCATATTATGATTTTTAAGACATTAATTATCTAAGCACATACTTTACAAAGTAAACCTACTCAAGTCTCTCTCACGAGCCTGTCACCCGTGTCTGCGGCCTGAGTGAAATGTTACTTCCTGAGAGTGGTTAAGAGAGGGAGAGAAAGAAAGAAATTAAGGGAAAGAAAGAGAGCGAGAGAGAGAGAGAGAGAGAGAGCGGAGAAAGAGCAGGAGAAAGGGAGCGAGCGGGACCTTTTGTGCCTCTGCAGTGCCCTGTCAGAGACCCAGAGGCCAAAGCAGAAGTTTGCCACTGAGAATTCCCAGCTCTGAGTGGCAGCATCCTGTTGAGGTCGTCATGACAACAGCAAATGTTTTCCCCATGTAAACCCCAGCCCCCCTTGCCACATCAACCCGTCGTGCGATGACTCACACACACTGACGCTGCGTTCCGAATGGCACAATATTCACTACACTTCTTCTGTCAAAAGCAGTGCACTATATAGGGAATAGGGTGCCATTGAGCCTTGAGTCTGCAGACTGCAGCCGGCAGTCCAGGCAGGGCCTCCCATTCACTGCAACCAGAGAGCATGAAGACTGGAGACTAGGGAGGGGAGAGAGCTCATAGTAAGGAGCTTAATCACATCAGGGGGTTAACACACAAACACACACCCTCTCTAACTCTCTCTCACACACACACACACAAACACAAACCCTCTCTCACTCACTCACTTGCCCATACACACACAGTACTGTTAAAGTCTATTCGGTCTGTGCCACCATTTGGGCTACACAGTCCAGTTAGGCTGGGAGTGCTTTGGTTATTGTGGTTGTGGAGCCAGGGCCAGGCCGGGCAGCTGTAACACGTTAAATCCACGTTGGAAACAAGCTTGTTCCTATTCAACGTGATGACTGTTGTAACCCGACTGGGAATCATACAAGTTGCATGCGCAGCACACACACCACAAGCTTCACCACACACACACCACCCACCACCACACACACACACACACACACACACACACACACACACACACACACACACACACACACACACACACACACACACACACACACACACACACTAACTCAGCAGCAGTGGTTTATTTTCCTCATGTTGATGATGTAAAGCAGAGAGAGTCCAAGGGTGGAGATGATGGGAGGGGTTAATGAGACAATGAGAGAGAGAGGGGGGGGCGGGGGGGGGCAGGGTAATTTAGGAGCAAGAGAGAGAGAACAAGTTAATGAGACAATAATGACGGAGAGGACAAGCGAAAGAGAGAGAACGAGAGAGAGAGGGAGTATAAAGCATTTAGTCTCCTTGTCATTAGGGATGAGCAGTGTGTGTACCGGTACTTCATCAGAGGATCTGACATGATCCCAGTAATGTGTTCGTCAAGCTAACACCCTCACATTACACTGTGTTACTTACTGATGCTCCTTCTAACCCACACTAACACAAGGAGATAGAGAGGCGACCTGATTTATAGCGTGTGTGCGTATTAGCGGGTGTGTTTACAGTACTATGTTACAGTACTCAAGAAGGCATTGTAATTAGGCTTGTCGATATGGCCAAAATATCATAGAACTGTATTTCAATTTTGGTATTTGACGGCATTTTATGTTTTTGAATAATACAAATTCTAAATTTGCTTTATGAGTGGGATGTGATCCTAGGGTGGCAACCCATACATTCTAAGTGATTTCAATGGTTCTTTCTCCATTCGGATGGTTTTGTACTGTTAAATTAACCTGCCTTTCCTGCACTCATTTGAGATCATTTCCACACTGCCGTGTAGGCCTGCACGGTATTGGCAATAAAATATAGGCCTTATTTCTAACCAAATGTTGCAATTGCGATTTGACTTGCGATTTAGATCAAAACACTTGGGTGAACTGTTGGAATCATGGAAATGGAATGATTATTATAATAGTGAGCACTTTGAATACAGTGTTTGATATGACAACAAATGAAAATGCCAGGGAGGWGTTATTGTGACATGGTAGGAACCAAAGTGTTGGTCAGTGTTTCCCAGGGGACCCTATAATCTTCAGGTACGTTAAATGTTTTCTCTTAGCTACTTGTCATGGAATATTCTAATCAAGTGAGAAAGACTYTGTCATTTCTTCAAACAATCATCTTTGTTCAATATCGATTAATTATTGCAAAAATGAGACTGGTCAACCCAACAGTCTTGACTGCACMGGGGTGTATGTTCTTAACCCCAACCTGGCTTAGTTTCGCAGATGCAATAATGATTTTGAGACAAGCGATTGTTCTACCCCTAAGCTAGCTCCAGTAAAACACATTCTTGTCTATGTAATGCAGTCTTTAACTCATTTGTCAGCTCAAGCCCATCTCTGGTGACCGTACGCCCAGATTAGTTGCAGGGAACTAGAGTGGAGACCATAAAAACAGACACTAGTAGGACAGAAATGTCTTACTATTAGTTAAGTATTAATCGCTAAATATTTATATCAAACAAATCAAGTAAATATATCATTTTTCTCTCACATTCCCCTCAAGAAACTCAGTTTCTTCTAGAAAAATTCWAGATTGTAAAATATACATTTAAACTAACAAAATACATCCCTCTGATGCCTGACATTTCATCCATGGTAAACAACCTTCCTCTGGGTTGCTGAGCTGTAGTGAGGTGCGTACTGGCGGCAGAGAAGTCAGGCTCAGGAGAGCGAAAACTGATTTACAACGGTGTCGTTAAATATCCATTAACCACCGTCAACAGAACAATAAATGGGTCAATCAAAACCCGGTAAATACCAGCATACCGTGCATGAGCACTACAAGAAACAATTACCGACAAGGACATGGGGGGGAACAGAGGGTTAAATACCCAACATGAAATTGATGGAATTGGAACCAGGTGTGATGGAAGACAAAACAAAACCAATGGAAAATGAAAAGTGGATCAGGGATGGCTAGAAGGTCGGTGACTTCGACCGCCGAACGCCGCCCGAACAAGGAGAGGGACCAACTTGGGCGGAAGTCGTGACATGAGCTTAATACCGTCTTTATCAAATCACAATCAATTTGGAACATAATAAAACCCATAAAATGAACATCACACACAAGCTTCATTACAACAGATAGGACAGTCATCACGCTGGCACCACGCACAAAGGTAGGGGTCAGCAGGATAAAAATGTCCACCCCGTTTAGAACCCTTCCAACACCAGGGACAGACACCCCTCTCTGTGCACCTTGTACAAACAGTGTAGAACATGAGCTCATCATCTGGGTCCTTATTAGAGGTCGACAGAATATGATTTTTCAACGCCGATACCGATTTAAATAACGCAAAAACACAGTGTTGGAGAAGAAAGTAAAGGTGCAAAATGTGCCATGTAAAAAAGCTAACGTTTAAGTTCCTTGCTCAGAACATATGAAAGCTGGTGGTTCCTTTTAACATGAGTCTTCAATATTCCCAGGTAAGAAGTTTTAGGTTGTAGTTATTATAGGAATTATAGGACTATTTCTCTCTATACCACCATTTGTATTTCATATACCTTTGACTATTGGATGTTCTTATAGGCACTATAGTATTGCCAGCCTAATCTCGGGAGTTGATAGGCTTGAAGTCATAAACATCGCTGTGCTTCAAGCATTGCTAAGAGCTGCTGGCAAACGCAGTAAAGTGCTGTTTGAATGAATGCTTACGAGCCTCCTGCTGCCTACCACCACTCAGTCAGACTGCTCTATGAAATCATAGACTTAATTATAATATAATAAACACCTAGAAATACGAGCTTTAGGTCATTAATATGGTCAAATCCGGAAACTATCATTTAGAAAACAAAACGTTTATTCTTTCAGTGAAATATCGTTCCATATTTTATCGAACGGGTGGCATCCATAAGTCTAAATATTGCTGTTACATTGCACAACCTTCAATGTTATGTCATAATTATGTAAAATTCTGGCAAATGAATTACGGTCTTTGTTAGGAAGAAATGGTCTTCACACAGTTCGCAACGAGCCAGGCAGCCCAAAGTGCTGCATATACCCTGACTCTGCTTGAGAACGCAAGAGAAGTGACATAGTTTCCCTAGTTAATATTGCCTGCTAACATTAATTTATTTTAACTAAATATGCAGGTTTAAAAATATATACCTGTGTATTGATTTTAAGAAAGGCATTGATGTTTATGGTTAGGTACATTGGTGCAACGACAGTGCTTTTTTCGAATGCACTTGTTAAATCATCACCCACTTGGCGAAGTAGGCTAGCAGGACAAGCTAGTTAAACTAGTAATATCATCAACCATGTGTAGTGAACTAGGGTGGCCACAGCATTCAAGGGAGTGATTTGAAAAAGCTTATTCTACTTTCCCCATGGC
Organism: Salvelinus sp. IW2-2015; assembly: GCF_002910315.2. Classification (NCBI taxonomy): domain Eukaryota; kingdom Metazoa; phylum Chordata; class Actinopteri; order Salmoniformes; family Salmonidae; genus Salvelinus; species Salvelinus sp. IW2-2015. Next base: position 17,149,734 of record NC_036841.1, read on the forward strand.
ACAAGTGGTTATCTCCACCCTGCTACCACGAAAAGACGTCCACCCTGTTACCAAACAGCGAGTAAACACAAGTATTTCCCGTGACTGTGCCTCAAAATCAAATGTTTACCTGGCCCACCACTCAACCCTGGGGGTTTTTCCCTTGGGGGAAAAACATACGACACTATAAAATCCATGTACACAAACAACAAGTGTCCGGTTAAAATTGGCAAAAAACACATTTCTGTCACGTTCTGACCGTAGTTCCTTTTTTATGTCTTTATTTTAGTTTGGTCAGGGCGTGAGTTGGGGTGGGCATTCTATGTTGTTTTTCTACGTTTTGTTCTAGTCGTTATATTTCTATGTGTTTGGGTTGTGGGTAGTTATTTTCTGTTTAGTGTTTTTGTTTGTAGCTGCTGAGGTTATTGCTGATCCTAAGGGACGATACGTCATAGTAACCGGTAAACTGTTTTCTACCCCTCTTGTTTTGGCTAGTGTTTATGCTCCCAATTGGGACACAAGTTTAATTTCTTCTTTTTTATCTGCTATACCCAATTTAGATTCCCATTTGTTGATTTTAGGGGGGGATTTCAACAGTACAATGTCCCCAGTTCTTGACAAGTCTTTACGAAGAACTACAGGCCCATCTAAATGTGCCCTACTTATTCAATCTTTTCTTCAGAAATATGCTATGTGTGAGGCCTGGTGTTTCCTACACCCTACAGATAGACAGTATTCCTTTTATTCTCATGTTCATCAAACATACTCCCGCATTGATTACTTATTTTTGGACAAAAAATTTCTGCTTAACTTTCGGCGGTGTACTTACGAGAGTATTGTTATTTCTGACCATTCACCATTAGTGCTTGAACTAGAGTTTCCCCAGCGACCTCCTATGTGTTATCAATGGCGTCTTAACCCCATTTTACTCTCAGRTAAGGAGTKTGTCAATTTCATTTCTTCTGAAATCACCTTATTCCTAGAAACTAATTCAACACCAGGTATGTCCTGCTCTACCATATGGGAGTCTCTCAAAGCATAACCTACTTGGCCAAATTATTTCTTATACAGCCAACCAAAACAAAGCTCGCTCTCAGCGACTTTGGGACCTGGGCGAATCCATAGCCACATTGGATGAGAAGTATGCTACGGATCCTTCCTCTGATCTACATAAAGAGCGCCAACTACTCCAATCTGAATTTGATGAGCTTTCTACCAGGCAAGCTGAACAGTTACTCTTGCGAGCTCGATACAGAGTGTATGAACAAGGCGACAAGGCCAGTAAACTCCTTGCACATCAGATCTGTAAATCTGAGGCCTCACGTTTAATCCCACAAATAAGGACCCTGTCTGTTGCCCCCACAGTTATACATAAAGAGATCAATGATCAAATCAAACAATTTTACTCTGCGCTATACACCTCTGAATCTCCTCAAGACCCTTTGCTGATTGATTCATTCTTTAATGGTCTGAATATGCCTTCAATTGATACAGACTCCCATGACTGTCTAGAAGAAGAATTTACACCTGAGGAGATTGCAACAGCAGTGTCCGCAATGAAAAGTGGTAAATCACCGGGTCCGAACGGTTTTCCAACCGAATTTTACAGGACGTTTTCTGGTCTGCTTTGCCCATTCTCGATTTATTTGCAGAGTGCCTTAATACCTCAAAGCTACCGCCTAGTCTTTATCCGGCTTCAATTTCATTATTATTAAAGAAAAACAAAGACCCCCCTGGAATGTGGATTCTATCTCCCAATCTCGCTTTTAAACTGTGATTACAAAATCCTAGCCAAGCTTTTAGCCATCCATATGGAAGGCTCGCTGCACCAAGTAATACACTCTGACCAGACTGGCTTTGTGAGAAATATGCATTTGTTTTTCAATATTAGACGCCTTATGAATATACTGTACTCCCCAGCGTCGGGGGACCCGGAGATGGTGGTCTCACTTGATGCGGAAAAAGCTTTTGACCACGATGAGTGGGACTGTCTAACCGCTTCCCTATATAGGATGGCTTTGGCCTCAAATTCATTGCATGGATAAAGATTCTTTATTTTTCTCCCATGGCTTCGGTACGGACTAACAACTTGTCCTCTGACTATTTTCCCTTGCACCGTGGATCAAGACAGGGTTGTCCACTCTCCCCCTTGTTGTTTGCTTTGGCAATCGAGCCCCTCGCCATCGCACTACGCTCTAATGATGCCATTCAAGGTATAATCAGGACGGGCTTAGAGCAGAAAGTCTCGCTATATACTGACGACCTCCTTTTGTTTATCTCTAACCCTGATACCTCATTGCCACGTGTCTTATCTGTTCTTAAAAAGTTTGGATCAATCTCAGGGTACAAGCTGAATCTAGGCAAGAGTGAGCTTTTTCCTGTAAATAAAGCTGCTTTAAAGTGCTCTTTTACAAGTTTTCAGTTTAGGATTGTCCGGGATCAATTCACCTGCTTGGGAGTTAAAGTGACAAGGAAATATTCAAATTTGTTTCAGGAAAACTTTGTTGCTCTAGACAGTTTGAAACAATCTTTTACTTTTTGGAATTCGCTCCCTCTTTCTCTTATTGGAAGGATTAATGTCATTAAAATGAATGTGTTGCCCAAATGTTTATATTTATTTCAATGTTTACCCATTTTTATTCCAAAATCTTTTTTTAATTCACTGGATTCATGTATTTTATTTGGGATGGCAAGGTACCGTGGATCGGTAGAAAACATTTACAGGAGCCTAAGGCACACATTGGGTGGTTTAGCTCTACCAAATTTTCAGACGTACTATTGGGCTACAAATTTCAGAGCCCTTTTGTACTGGCTGCAGACTGAWMCTACTGGCCCTAGACCACTCTGGGTCCAGATGGAGTCTGAATCATGTAAACCTGCTGCACTTTCTTCTGTGTTGTGCTCGTCTCTCCCAGTGTCCCTAGGCAAAAGGTGTGTCAACCCAATTGTAAAGCAGTGTCTTAAAATTTGGAATCAGTTCTGTTTAGCCTTTAGCCTCGGAGGCTTTTCTCTATCAGGCCCAATCAGAACATTTTATTTCCTCCATCTTTGAATGATGGGGCTTTTGCCATCTGGCACTCACTAGGCCTCTCCTCACTAGCCCAATTATTATTTGATGATACGTTTGCCTCTTTTGCTCAGCTACGGGAAAAGTTCAACTTCCCCCTCCCCAATCCCACTTTTTCCGCTATCTCCAGACTAGGAACTTTTTTCAGAGCTAACACACCTGAATTTCCCCATAGGCCTGCGAATACAGCTATAGAGAGCATCTTTGAGCTGAACAAGCTTCCTAGGGGAGCAATTTCAGATGTATATGCAATCATTAGTGACTTACAGAACCATTCTTTAGTGCCTTTAAAGACTCGATGGGAAAAGGATTTGGGGGAGGAACTTGGGGAAGTCACCTGGGAATCTGTGCTGCACAGGGTGCATTCGTCCTCTTTTAGCACCAGACACAGCCTCATTCAATTCAAGGTGGTTCACCGTATCCACTGGTCCGGGGCCAAACTTGGAAGAATATTCTCTGATTTTGATCCTACCTGTGTCAGATGTAAAATGGAACTAGCCACACTGTTGCTTATGTTTTGGGGCTGTCATAAACTGTCAGGTTTCTGGGAATTAATATTTAAATGTTTCTCTGATATATATGTTATAGATCCGACATAGGTACCCCCCTGTCAAGAATCCAGTTGGACACTGTTGCTTATACAWCTCTTTTAGCTAGATGGCTAATACTACAGAACTGGAAGATGGCAGCTCCCCCATCTTATGAATATTGGGTGAGAGATGTGTTGTGCTCTCTGAAATACACGTGGGATCCCCAAACTGTTTTATCAGGCTTGGGCTCCATTCCGGTCTTATTTTAAACAGTCCATCCTCTGATGTCATTCCTATTAAAACAAAAATAAGTCTGTATTTGACTCCCCTGTGACTTAAGGGTTGGATGAGCATTTCTTTGTGTTTGGGGGGGGGGGCATTAAGATTGATGATGTGCTTATTGATTGTGACCTGTGGATGCCTTGTTCATCTTGCCCGGTCAGAGACTAAAATGTGAGCTTTTGCCCTGTTTTTTGAACATTTTGAACATTTTGTTCACGCTTACATAAAATGATTATTATATATTTTTTTCTTTTAAAGCTTTGTAAACTTTATTTTTGGTCCAGTGGATGGTCGGTCTGTGGCCATGACTGTTTGTGAGTGGTTACATTTCTCCACCCCTATCCCTTGACTGTTTACAGGAGCAACGGTGAGGTGTTTGCTCTGTCCCTGTACTACAGATTGCCCTTTAACCTTTGTAGCCTTCTGCCCGGTGTGTTTTGTCTTGTCTAAAGTACGTTATCTTTAAAGCTAATTATTTATTTATTTATTTATTTATTATTATTTTTCTAGTTGAGTATATTATTTATATTGTTTTGTGTTGTCTTGTGTGTAAAACAAAGTTTTCAAAAACATATGTTTCCCATGCCAATAAAGCCCTTAAATTGAAATTGAATTGGGAGAGCGGAGAGAGATGACACAACATGCATCAATACCGGTGTGTGTGTGTGTGTGTGTATAGTAAAATACGGTATACCGCCCAGCCCTAATTGTAATGGTGTGTTCGTGGAGGTGGGTGTGTGTGTTGCTGTCACACAGATGTTGAAGGCCTTAATCATGGGATATATACAGCTTCCCAAGATAGCCTGTTGTTTAGGGCCAAGATAACACCCTGAACAAATTCTATGGATTATACTAAACGCATACTGATACTACTAAACATTACAGCTTATACGGTGCGTGTGCGCGTTCGTTTGTTAGGGTTGGGCAGTATCCAGATTTTCATACCGTTTCTGTACCATACCGGGTATACTGTATTACCGGAAGTGCCGCAGAAAACAATTTAGCCAACAGTGATCTTGATCCAGGAGGGGATTGAATGTCTCTGCTGTAACCAAGACGCTTGATCTTGCCATCTAGCCACTTAGCTAGCAAATTAGCAAACCAAATACATAGCTGGAGCCCTGAGCTGGAGATCATTTATTTGACACATCTTAGATTTCTTATAGTTACACTTAAATAAGCAGTGGCGTAGCACACACCGCCGCAAAGCGGGCGTGCCCCCATCCAAAATAATAATAATTATGATTATTAATATTATATAGAAAATGTGCTGTAAAGTAACTTTTTTTTCTCTTTAACATTTATTTCACTACTTTTAACCAGGGCCCTTAGTCCTCTGGTCAAAAGTAGTGGGGAACCAAAGAGGGGGAACCAAAGAGGTGCACATTTTTAGTTTTTGCCATAGTGCTACGCACTTAATTCCATTAATTAACTCATCATTAAACCTTTGAAAAGTGGAATCAGGTGTGTAGTGCTAGAGGGCAATAACTAAAATGTACCCCTCTTTGTGTCTCCATGACCAGGATTAAGAGACACTGATGTAGGGACGCTGCCAGAGGCTGTGGCCCAGTCCAAAAACAACTCCCTGCTCTCTAGGCTCCTGCACTTCACAGACAATAAATCCAGAAGAATTGAATTGGTATACACAGCAAACTGGTTTTCTGCTGAGGAAGGAGAGGGAGAGAGAAGGGGCCTCATCTCATCTTTGTGGTGGAGGAAAACTGATGAGATTGGTTGGTAGGGAGAGGAGCAATATACTGTATTGTGCATTTTCTATATGCAGAATTATTCACCCAGCACTTAGTGTAATATATTGTGATGTGGTGATTATAAATCAAATTAAATCAAATTGTATTAGTCACGTGCCGAATACAACAGTGCAACACCTTACAGTGAAATGCTTACTTACAAGCCCTTAACCAACAATGCAGTATTAAGAAAATAGAGTAAAGAAAGAAAGTAACACAATAAAAATAACAACGAGGCTATATACAGGGGGTACTGCGAGATGCAGGCAGGGTAAAAACAAAGGGGGGGGGTCAATGCAATAGGGGGGCCATTTTGATTAATTATTGAGTCTTATGGCTTGGGGGTAGAAGCTGTTAAAGAGCCTTTTGGACCTAGACGTCGCTCTCCGGTACCGGTTGCTGTGCGGTAGCAGAGAACACAGTCTATGACTTGGGTGACTTGAGTCTTTGACAATTTTTTAGGCCTTCCTCTGACACCGCCTAGTATATAGGTACTGGATGGCAGGAAGCTTGGCCCCAGTGATGTACTGGGCCGTATGCACTACCCTCTGTAGCGCCTTACAGTCAGATGAGGAGCAGTTGCCACACTTGGCAGTGATGCAACCGGTCAGGATGCTCTCGATGGTGCAACTGTAGAACTTATTTTGGATCTGGGGACCCCTTCCAAATCTTTTCAGTCTCCTGAGGGGGAAAAGGCATTGTTGTGCCCTCTCCATGACTTTCTTGGTGTGTTTGGACCGTGATAGTTGGTTGGTGATGTGGCCACCAAGGAACGTGAAACTCTCGACCTGCTCCACTACAGCCCTGTTGATGTTAATGGGGGCATGTTCGGCCCTCCTTTTTCCTGTAGTCCACGATCATCTCCTTTGTCTTGCTCACGTTGAAGGAGAGGTTGTTATCCTGGCACCACACTGACTGGTCTTTGACCTCCTCCCTATAGGCTGTCTTACCATTGAACAGGCCTCCACCGTTGTGTGGTCAGCAAACTTAATGATGATGTTTAAGTCGTGCTTGATCACGCAGTCGTGGGTGAACAGGGAGTACAGGAGGGGACTAAGCACGCACCCCTGAGGGGCCCCCGTGTTGAAGATCAGCGTGGCAGATTAGTTGTTGCCTACCCTTACCACCTGGGTGCAGCCCGTCAGGAAGTCTAGGATCCAGTTGCAGAGGGAGGTGTCWAGTGCCAGGGTCCTTAGCTTAGTGACGAGCTTTATGGGCACTATGGTGTTGAATGCTGAGCTGTAGTCARTGAACACCATTCTCACATAGGTGTTCCTTTTGTCCAGGTGGGAAAGGGCAGTGTGGATTACGATTGAGATTGCGTCATCTGTGGATCTGTTGGGGCGGTATGYGAATTGGAGTGGGTCTAGGATTTCCGGGATGATGGCTACGGGGCGGTAGTCATTTAGGTAGGTTACCTTTGCTTTCTTGGGCACAAGAAACATGTAGGTATTACAGACTCGGTCAAGGAGAGGTTGAAAATGTCAGTGAAGACAGTTGGTCTGCGGATGCTTTGAGTACACATCCTGGTAATGCGTCTGGTCCCGCGGCTTTGTGAATGTTGACCTGTTTAAAGGTCTTGCTCACATCGGCTACGCAGAGCGTGATCACACAGTCATCCGGAACAGCTGGTGCTCTCATGCATGTTCCACTGTTGCTTGCCTCGAAGCGAGCATAAAAGGCATTTAGCCCACCTGGTAGGCTTGCTTCACTGGGCAGCTTGCGTCTGGATTTCCCTTTGTAGTCCGTAGTAGTTTACAAGCCCTGCCACATCCGACGAGTGTCAGAACCGGTGTAGGAGGATTCAATCTTAGTCCTGTATTGACATTTTGCCTGTTTGATGGTTCGTCTGAGGGCATAGCGCGATTTATTTATAAGCATCCGGATAAGTATCCCGCTCCTTGAAAGCAGCAGCTCTAGCCTTTAGCTCGGTGCGGATGTTGCCTGTAATCCATGGCTTCTGGTTTGGATATGTACGTACGGTCACTGTGTAGACGACTTCGTCGATACACTTATTGGTGAAGCCGGTGACTGAGGTGGTATACTCCTCAATGCCATTGGATGAATCCCGGAACATATTCCAGTCTATGCTAGCAAAACAGTCCTGTAGTGTAGCATCCACGTCATCTGACCACTTCCGTATTGTGAGTCACTGGTAATTCCTGCTTTAGTTTTTGCTTGTAAGCAGGAATCAGGAGGATAGAATTATGGTCAGATTTGCCAAATTGAGGACGAGGGAGAGCTTTGTGCGCGTCTCTCTGTATGGAGTAAAGGGAAGCTGCAGCCTACAGCTCCGCTGTCTGATGTTAGTTACCATAACAACGATGGTGAGGGCTCTACTTCCCCCGGTGGCGGCGTGGCCCTCTGACATCTGGTAGAAATGAGGTAAAATGGATTATGTTAGCCTCCATTAATATCCCCAGCCACTTTGAGCGCCGCTTCTGGATGAGCATGTTATTGTTTGCTTATGGGCTTATACAGCTCCTTGAGTGTGTTCTTAGTGCCAGCGTTGGTTTGTGGTGGTAAATAGACGGCTATGAAAAATATAGATAAACTCTCTTGGTAGATGGTGTGGTCTACAGCTTATCATGAGGTACTCTACCTCAGGTGAGCAATACCTCGAGACCTTAATACCTTAATATTAGACATCGCGCACCAGCTGTTATTGACAAATAGACACACACCCCACCCCTCGTCTTACCGGACTTCTGTCCTGCCGATGCACAGAAAATCCAGCCAACTGTATATTATCTTTGTCGTCATTCACGACTCGGTGAAACATAAGATAATCTAGTTTCCAGTAATACAGTGCATTCGGAAAGTATTCAGACCCCTTGCCTAAAATGTATTAAATATTTTTCCCTCATCAATCTACACAATACCCAATAATGACAAAGTAAAAAAAGGTATTTGTTTTATCTTGCAAATGTATTACAAATAAAAAAATGAAATATCACCCTTTACTCAGTACTCTGTTGAAGCACCTTTGGTAGCGATTACAGCCTCGAGTCTTGTTTATGACGCTACAAGCTTGGCACACCTGTATTTGGGGAGTTTCTCCCATTCTTCTCTGCAGATCCTCTCAAGCTCTGTCAGGTTGGATGGGGAGAGTCGCTGCACCGCTATGTTCAGGTCTGGAGCAGGTTTTCATCAACTATCTCTCTGTCTGAGGTCCCTCAACCCTGACTACTCTTCTCTGCAGCATGTCTTTATGGGAGAGTGGCCAGACGGAAGCCACTCCACAGTAAAAGGCACATGACAGCCCGCAGCGGCCCTGCCGCTGAAAAATATCCTCACAGCATGACGCTGCCACCATGCTTCACCGTTGGGATGGTTTTGGCCAGGTGTTGAGCGGTGCCTGGTTTTCTCCAGAGGTGACGCTTGGCATTCAGGGCAAAGAGTTCAACCTTGGTTTCATCAGACCAGATAATCTTGTTTCTCATGGTCTGAGAGTCCTTTAGGTGCCTTTTGGCGAACTCCAAGCGGGCTGTCATGTGCCTTTTATTGTGGAGTGGCTTCTGTCTGGCCACTCTACCATAAAGGCCTGATTGATGGAGTGCTGCAGAGATGGTTGTCCTTCTGAGAGGTTCTCCCATCTCCACAGAGGAACTCTGGAGCTCTGTCAGAGTGACTCTGTCAGAGTCACCTCCCTGACCAAGGCCCTTCTCCCCCCGATTGCTCAGTTTGGCAGGGCGGCCAGCTCTAGGAAGAGTCTTGGTGGTTCCAAATTTCTTTCATTTAAGAATGAGGACACTGTGTTTTTGGGGACCTTCAATGCTGCAKAMATTTTTTGGTACCCTTCCCCAGATCTGTGCCTCGACACAATTCTGTCTCGGAGCTCTACCCACAATTGTGCGACCTAATATAGACAGGTGTATGCTTTTCCAAATCATGTCCAATCAATTGAATTTACCACAGGTGGACACCAATCAAGTTGTAGAAACATCTCTAGGATGTTCAATGGAAGCAGGATGTACCTGAGCTCAATTTTGAGTCTCATATCAAAAGGTCTGAATACTTATTTAAATACGGTATATGTTTTTTACTTTTCATAAATGTGCAAAAGTTTCTAAAAAACGGTTTTCGCTTTGTCATTATGGGGTATTTTGTGTAGATTGATGAGGAAATCGTTGTATTTAATCCATTGGGTGTGAGTAAGCTCTTAATATGCGTATGGGCTTTTTGAATTAATCATCACCTTAGAAAGCACTGTCATTTCGTTGTGTTAGGCTTTGGAACAACATCCACAACTACCATATTTTCCACTTAGTTTCAACCTGTTGTTAAACCTCTTTCTTCAAATGGACCAATCACAGTGAGGTGAGTTTTTAAAGCACGATACTGTTTTGATGTGATTTTCGATGGAATTTGCATTAATGTCAGACTGGTTAGAGGGACAATATAGCCCTGAGTACCAAGCCTTTTGGACCTGATGGTCGTTAGTGAGTTGGGTACTACCATTGCATGTCCAGTGTGCATTTTATTGCGGTCATGATTCATGACTGTCGATGTGGTGGTAATACGGTCACCGCAACAGCCCTACTCACACCCTCTTTCTCTCTCTCCCCTTGCTCTGGCTCTTTCTCCTTTACTCTGTCCTCTCTCTCTCTTTCTCTCTTTTTCCCTTACTCTAGTCTCGCTCTCTTCGTTTTCCCTCCTCTATTTCTTTTCTGTCTCTAGATTTATATTTATCTCCACTCACTCTCCCTTTTCTTTCTCTGTGCTATTTAGCTTTTCGGTGCAGACTGCAGCACTTTAGGTACCGCTAAGTGRGTGTACAGTATGAGCTAGATTTCAAATTCTTAAGTGGGAGAGAGGGAGTACATAGTGTGTGGAGTAGGTGGCTGGTCTGAATAGTTGAATGACGCTGTTACGGCTGGTGTAACACAGCTGGTGGTTTGGACACGCATGCACAGACACACACATACATGCACACACACACACACTTACTCCTTTGCTTAGTGCAATTCCCAGAGCTCACTCCAGCTTGGATTGACTTCCTGTCTTTTTACCATGTCCCTCTAAATCACGGCGGAATATTTGTGTGAACAGTATGTGTGGACGAGAGAGAGCGTGCACGAGAACTCGAGGGAGCGGGCGAGACTGGGTGCTAGTGTGCGTGCCTGTGTGTGTTTTTGGCTGTCAGTTCTGGTCAGCTGACGACCGTGTCTTGCTTCGATTGGAGGAGCCAGCTGTGTTCTGCTACGGTGTAGGCAGATCAGATCAGTGCGGAGAGTGGAGCGACAAGGCAGCCTCTGTCTGCTGCAGCTGGAGGGTCCCAGCGCTCAGCACTTAGCAGCACTGAGCCAGAGGAGAGCAGTACGAAGTAGGCAGGCAGAGCTGGAGCACCGGAGCTTTAGGGACTAACCTGGGCTAACCTAACCAGGACTAGGCTGTAGCTGGGGTTTACTGAACTTAGCTTCACTGAGCTCCATTAGGCTGGTCCAAGGTCCAGGGGGCCAGGGCTGGGTGGTGAACCCAGGGCAGAGGGCCCTGTCTGGGGGTGACGTGGTTGGGTACCTGGGTATGGGCTGCTCGGCCAGCTTGGTGCTCCTCCAGGCCCTACGTTCCGTGGGCCGGGCCAACTGTGCCCACATGTGCTCCCGCCAGGACCAGCTATCCTTGGATGCCCTGCCTCCCGGCAAGGGCCACGCCGCCACCGGGGGAAGTAGAGCCCTCACCATCGTTGTTATGGTAACTAACATCAGACTGCGGAGCTGTAGGCTGCAGCCTCCCTTCTTCCTTTGTTGGGGGCGGGCGGAGTGTGAGAGGGCTAGATGGAATCTGTTTTGGCTCCTTCTGTTTTTGGATAGGAGTGTTTGCCATGTGGTTTTAACATACAGCGAGGGGAGAATGTGTCCTCTGTGTGTGTGTGTGTGGAGGGTAATGTATTATCCAGGAGCGAGGCATGATGTGAACAGAGCTGTGTGTTATTCCCTCTCAGCTGAGAGGGAGAGGGACGGAAACAGAGGCAGAGGGCTGCCAGGGTGGTGGGGGGTGGCTGGGGGTCAGTCCAGGGCAATATGGTTTCTGTGGGAAAAATGTGTCTCTTTGCTCATGTTTCATCTAATAGGCTGCTGATAACATAATGTGAGTGTTTGTCTAAGTCAATGGGTGAATGAATGAGCAAATGAACAAATGTAGGATACTGTACTGGACTGGCCAATATTCTTATGTTTCTGTCTGTGAGTGACCGCGATACTGATTGTGCAATACCTTTTGGATCCATTATTAGGAGCAGTAGGGTGAAGTTGTCCCTATATGCTGCTCTTGGGTCAGTTTAGCATTTTCTCTATTAATGGTTAAGGTTAGGATTTGGGAGGGGAAGCTGATCCAAGATCTGTACCGAGGAAAAGCTTCACCCCAAAGTTTATGAAGGCAGTAATGAGTTGTGACCGCTTGGTTCATGATTGTGAMCTAAATCAGTGGTGAGTCTGAGACTGACGGGTGAGGTTATAGTCAGGGTGGCAAGGCGGATGCTGAGGAACAGGGGTGTACAGATATTTAATAGTTACCCATGTTGAATGGTGACAACAATCCTGGCTGTATCTGTATTTCAATGTCCTTCCGTCTGTCCGACCATCCCTCTGCCTGGTCATTGTAGGGCCAATCCCCATCTCTGGGACAGGCTTCCATATTCCCAGAAATCCTTTGTTTCCTGAGTGCTGAATGCATGGTGACATTGAAGAAATTGAAAAATGTCAGGCTCATTTTGGCAGAGGTGTGAGCCATGAAGTTTGCCTGACGACTCAAAATGAGGGGTGTTGTACAAAACAAAGTCATCAGCGATTGGACCTAAGTATCAAAGTTAATGACGAATTTTCGAAATGTCGCTTTACCCACGTGTGTTTTGGCTCTTGCTCAACTGATCGTTTTCAGGGCCGAATCAGATGGTGTAGAACGTATTTCCATTCTAGACATCGTAGGGGAGATGTCGTCCGTGGGTGTGATGTAGCATTTGGCCGGAGCAAGGAGTTTGGGGAACCAGGCAACCATAAAGTCCCCTCTTTCATTTCTCTCCGCTTTCTTCTCTCTCTCTCTCTCTCTCTCTCTCTCTGTCTCTGTCTCTGTCTCTGTCTCTGTCTCTCTCTCGTCTCTCTCTGCCTCTCTCTCTCTCTGTCTCTCTCCCTCTCTCTGCTCTCTTCTCTCTGTCTCTCTCTGCTCTCTCTGCTCTCTTCTCTGCCTCTCTCTGTCCTGTCTCTCTCTGTCTCTCTCTGTCTTCTCTGCTCTCTCTCTCTTCCTCTCTGCTTCTCTCTCTCGTCTCTCTCTCTCTCTCTGCCTCTCTCTCTCTCTGCCTCTCTCTCTCTGCTGGGAGTGTTTTGTAGTTGAGAGGCCATGTAAAGGGCTCTGTCCTTACTTTCTTTCAATATTTATTTTCTATGGTGGAGAGTTAACACACTGTTAGTTATTTTTTTTCAAAGTTAGGGAGGAAGAAGACAGTTTTAGTTTCCTGGGGTTTGAACGGTGTGGTGTGCACGATGGCTTCGCAGCCTTGGGCGAAGGAGACGCTGTCATTACGGCATGGATTCAGGTGTGTTCCTGAGAATGGAGTTAAGGTGGAGGAGGTTCTGCTCATGGTCGGCGAACAGGTAGGAGCTGAGTTTATACATTCCGCATCCAGAATGAACAAAGCTGTGGTTGTGTTCATGAAAAGAGTGAGTTTGGTGGGTAGGTTGATTGCTAGTGGAATATTTGTAAGGGATGTGTTGGTGGTGTAGCTGAGGCTGGGTCTAGTCATGCTATGGATGGTGGTGTAGATGAGGCAGGGCCTAGTCAGGTCATGCTAGTGGACGAGGAGAGTAAAGTGGGGAAGGGCTAGCGAATAGGGGCGGTGGAAGAGGGTGTCAAGCGGAGGAGGAAAAAAGGGGATAAGAAAGGAGGTGGGAGGGGAGAGGCTGGTGTGGTCAAAGGTACTAAGGAACCTTTGCCTGTTGTTAGGGGGGAGGCCCTGACTAGAGAGAAAGGGCAGGTGGTCAGAATGGGAGATGGAGATGAGGAGGAGGAAGGTGAATCTGAGGAAGAGGACGATGATTAGGCTTTTTTTCCCCAGACTCCTCATCAATGGGTCCAGAGCTGACAGCCAATCAGGCAGAGGGGTCAAAGTACATGAGACTAAAGGGTAAAAGGTTCGTCTTGAAGCTTTATTTTGCGTACCAGGACAGTTTGTAAGATCAGTATAACACGCTATGAAAAAATGAGGGGCATGGTGTCCTCTCACCAAGGAAACGTTTTGGGTTGAGAAAGTGGGTCACAACTGTGCATAAGGGTCTACCTTCAGATGCTATTTAAATGAAATTTTTTTTCTGGCACTGGGGCTTTTTGAACTTTGCTATTGGTCTCTTTCTTTGCTGGCTTTTCTCCCACTTCTTATGGAGACTCTTCGGGTAGGCTAAGTTTGGACACACATTCATTCAAAGGTCATTCTTTATTTGACTATTTTCTACATTGTAGAATAATAGGGAAGACATCAAAACTATGAAATAACACATGGAATCATGTAGCAACCAAAAAAGTGTTAAACAAATAAAAATATATTTGAGAATCTTCAAAGTAGCCACCCTTTGCCTTGATGACAGCTTTGGACACTCTTGGCATTCTGCTTTGCTGGTGACACTGTCTGTGATTTATTTAGAATTCAAGRCACACTTAACCAGCATGGCTACCACAGAATTCTGCAGCGATACGCCATTTCATCTGGCTTGCACTTAGTGGGACTATCATTTGTTTTTTTTACTTTGAAGAATATAAAATATATTTAGATGTTTAACTCTTTTTTTTGGTTACTACAGGATTCCATATGTGTTGGAATCATGTACAATGTAGAAAATAGTAAAAAAATAAAGAAAAACCCTTGAATGGGTAGGTGTGACCAAACTTTTGACTGGCACTGTATATATTTACAAAATAATATATATGGGGGATTGAAAATGATGCAGACAATTACATTGATGGAAGCGACAATCTATCTGCAATATTACAGCTGATCTACCCCCCAGAGGTCCAGACGTTAGGCTGTTTTCTGACTCTCCATGTACCCTGGTCTGTCTGTCACTTACCCTCGTGTCAAGAGAAAATATGCAGCTACATTTGAAGTCAGAAGTTTACATACGCCTCAGCCAAATACATTTAAACTCAGTTTTTCACAATTCCTGACATTAATCCTCGTAAAAATTACCTGTCTTAGGTCAGTTAGGATTACCACTTTATTTTATGAATGTGAAATGTCAGAACAATAGTAGAGAGAATGATTTATTTCAGCTTTTATTTCATTAATCACATTCCCAGTGGGTCAAAAGTTTACATACACTCAATTAGTATTTGGTAGCATTGCCTTTAAATTGTTTAACTTGGGTCAAATGTTTCGGGTAGCCTTCCACAAGCTTCCCACAATACGTTGGGTGAATTTTGGCCCATTCCTCCTGACAGAGCTGGTGTAACTGAGTCAGGTTTGTAGGCCTCCTTGCTCGCACACACTTTTTCAGTTCTGCCCACAAATGTTCTATAGGATTGAGGTCAGGGTTGGTGATGGTCACTCCAATACCTTGACTTTGTTGTCCTTAAGCCATTTTGCCACAACTTTGGAAGTATGCTTGGGGGTCATTGTCCATTTGGAAGACCCATTTGCGACCAAGCTTTAACTACCTGACTGATGTCTTGAGATGTTGCTTCAATATATCCACATCATTTTCTTCCCTCATGATGCCATCTATTTTGTGAAGTGCACCAGTCCCTCATGCAGCAAAGCACCCCTACAACATGATGCTGCCACCCCAGTTCTTCACAGTTGGGATGGTGTTCTTCGGCTTGCAAGCCTCCTTCAAACATAACGATGGTCATCATGGCCAAACAGTTCTATTTTTGTTTCATCAGACCAGAGGACATTTCTCCAAAAAGTACGATCTTTGTCCCCATGTGCAGTTGCAAACCGTAGTCTGGCTTTTTTATGGCGGAGCAGTGGCTTCTTCCTTGCTGAGCGGCCTTTCAGGTTATGTCGATTTAGGACTCGATTTGCTGTGGATATAGATAGTTTCCTCCAGCATCTTCACACGGTCCTTTGCTGTTGTTCTGGGATAGATTTGCACTTTTCGCACCAAAGAACGCGTCTCCTTCCTGAGCGGTATGACGGCTGCGTGGTCCCATGGTGTTTATAATTGCATACTACTGTTTGTACAGTTGAACGTGTTACCTTCAGGCGTTTGTTCCCAAGGATGAACCAGACTTGTGGAAGTCTAAAAAAACTAATCTGAGGTCTTGGCTGATTTCTTTTGATTTTCCCATGATGTCAAGCAAAGAGGCACTGAGTTTGAAGGTAGGCCTTGAAATACATCCACAGGTACACCTCCAATTGACTGAAATTATGCCAATTAGCCTATGAGAACCTTCTAAAGCCATGACATCATTTTCTGGAATTTTCCAAGCTGTTTAAAGGCACAGTCAACTTAGCGTATGTAAACTTCTGACACACTGGAATTGTGATACAGTGAATTATAAGTGAAATAATTTGTCTGTAAACAAAGTAGATGTCCTAACCGGCTTGCCAAAACTATAGTTTGTAGGCAAGAAATTTGTGGAGTGGTTGAAAAACGAGTTTTAATGACTCCAACCTAAGGGTATGTGAACTTCTGACTTCAACTGTATATTGAACAAAAATATAAAAGCATGTAAAGTGTGATTCATGAGCTGAAATAAAAGGTCCCAGACAACATCCGTATGCACAAAAAGCTTATTTCTCTCAAATGTTGTGCACAAATTTGTTTACATCCCTGTTAGTGAGCATTTCTCCTTTGCCAAGATAATCCATCCACCTAACAGGTGTGGCATATCAAGAAGCTGATTAAACAGCATGATCATTACACAGATGCACCTTGTGCTGGGGACAATAAAAGGCCACTCTAAAATGTGCAGTTTTGTCACACAACCCAATGCCACAGATGTATCATGTTTTGAGAGAGCGTGCAATTGACATGCGGACTGCAGGAATGTCCACCAGAGCTGTTGCCAAATAATTTCCAACTTAATTTGTCAGTACGTCCAACCGGCCTCACATCCACAGGCCATGCCGGCCCCAGACCTCCACATCCAGCTATTTCACCTGCGGGATTGTGAGACCAGCCACCCAGACAGCTAATAAAACGGAGTATTTCTGTCTGTAATAAAGCCCTTGTGTGGGGAAAAACTAATTCTGATTGGCTGGGCCTGACTCCCCAGTGGGTGGGCCTGGCTCCTGCCCAGTCTTGTGAAATTCATAGATTAGGGTCAAATTATTTTATTTATATTGACTGATTTCCTTATATGAACTGGAACTCAGTAAAATCGTTGAAATGGTTGCATGTTGTGTTTATATTTTTGTTCAGTAGACTGCAGTCCCTGCCATTCCTCTCCCTCATCTCTGCTTCTCTATCTCCTCCCTCTCTCGGCAGGTAACCTAGCGGTTAGAGTGTTGGGCCAGTAACCAAAAGGTTGCTGGTTTGAACACCCAAGCCGACAAGGTAAAGAATCTGTTGATGTACCCTTAAGCAAAGCACTTAACCCTAACTTTCTCCACGGAAACCTTACTACTATGGCTGAACCTGTAAAACAACACATTTCACAGCACCTATCTGGTTTATGTGACAATAAAAAATATATTTTTTTATCTGCCTCCTTCCCCTGTTCATAAGAGTATGATATTCTCACTTTCTGTACTCTCTAGCCCTCTCTTTACTCTCTTCCACCCTCTCCGTCCACATCTCCCCCCTCTCATTCTCTCTGTCCCTCGATCTCCCCCCATATCTCCCCCTCTCTCTTTCTCTCTCCCCCCACCCTTTCTCTCTCCCCCCACCCTTTCTCTCTCCCCCCTCTCTTTCTCTCTCTCTGCAGTAGATGTGATCCAGATGGCGATAGCTGCAGTCTGATCCTGGACCCTGTCCTGTGCTGTCTCAGCACTAGGAAACATACACACTCTGGCTCCCATTACACAGCAGACTATTACTGCCTCCCAAACGGCAACCTATTTCCTACGTAGTACTGTGCACTACTTTCGACCAGAGCCCTATGGGTCCTGGTCAAAGGTAGTCCACAATAAAGGGATAGGGTGCCATTTTGGATGTAAACAGAGATTGTAATTGAGATAGACATTCACCAGCTTCTACCGGTGGCCAAACTCTGAGATATTATATGGCCTTGGACCTTCCCTGTCAGCTCTCCTTTTCATCAATTTCCTTCTGTCATGTGTTTTCTCGCATCCTCTCTCTCTCTATTTTCTCTCTCTCTCCCTCCCTCATTCTATTTTGTATCTCTCTCTCTCTCTCGCTCTCTCTGTCTTTCTCTTACATTTTCTCTCTCCCTCTCTCGTTCACGCCCCTGTTTGATTAGCAGTTGCTGCTAATTCTAAGGCCTGCGCTCGTTCTATTTTGATACTGCACAGCTGCAGTTTACTGAGAATCAGCACAGGGGTGGATGGAAAGAACGGGAGAAAAGAGGGAGAATGGGGCTGTTTGGTGGGATGTGGAAGTGAGTGAGGCTGGAGAAGAAAGAGGGGGAGATGGAGGGATGGAAGCAGCCCAGACAGCTGGAGCGGAATAGGGGGGGGCGAGGGAGGGCGGGAGAGAGAGAGGGGTGGTTGGATGTTTGATGGGCTGCAGGTGTTTTAGCAGCTCGTTAAAGGACTTAATGGGCTGGTATGTAACAGAGCCTGTTSATACACACTGACTGAGATTTTCTAAATATTGAGCAATTATGGAACTCGAAATACACTGAACAAAAATATAAATGCAACTTGTAAAGTGTTGGTCCCATGGTTCATGAGCTGAAATAAAAGATCCCAGAAATGTTCCATATGCACATAAAGCTTATTTCTCTCAACTTTTGTGCACAAATTTGTCTACATCCCTGTTAGAGAGCATTTCTCCTTTGCCAAGATAATCCATCCACCTAACAGGTGTGGCATATCATGAAGCTGATTAAACAGCATGATCATTACGCAGGTGCACCTTGTGCTGGGGACAATAAAAGGCCACTCTAAAATGTGCAGTTTTGTCACACAACCCAATACCACAGATGTCTCCTGTTTTGAGGGAGCGTGCAATTGTCCACCAGAGCTGTTGCCAGATAATTTAATGTTCATTTCGCTACCATAAGCCGCCTACATCGTAATTTCAGGTTCCAATCGGCCTCACAACCGCAGACCACGTATAACCACGGCAGTACAGGAACTCCACATCAGGCTGCTTCACCTGCGGGATCATCTGAGACCAGCCACTCGGACAGCTGATGAAACTTTGGGTTTGCACAATTTTGGCACAAACTGTCAGAAACCGTCTCAGCGAAGCTCATCTATGTGCTCGTCGTCCTCACCAGGGTCTTGACCTGACTGCAGTTTCGGAGTCGTAACCGACTTCAGTGGGTAAATGCCTACCTTTTGATGGCCACTGGCATGCTGGAGAAGTGGGCTCGTCATGGATGAATCCCGGTTTCAACTGTACCTGGCAGCTGGCAGACAGCATGTATGGCCTCGTGTGGGCGAGCAGTTTGCTGATGTCAACGTTGTGAACAGAGTGCCCCATGGTGGCGGTGGGGTTATGGTATGGGCAGGCATAAGTTACGAACAACGAACACAATTGCATTTTATCGATGACAATTTGAATGCACAGAGATACTGTAACGAGATCCTCAGGCCCATTGTCCCATCACTTCATGTTTCAGCATGATAATGCAAGGATCTGTACACAATTCCTGGAAGCTGAAAATGGGACAGTTCTTCCATGGCCTACATACTCACCAGACATGTCAACCATTGAGCATGTTCGGGATGCTCTGGATCGACGTGTACGCAGAGTGTCCCAGTTCCTGCAAATATCAAGCAACTTCGCACAGCCTTCGAAGAGGATTGGGACAACATTCCACAGGCCACAATCAACAGCCTGGTCAACTCAATGCGAAGGAGGTGTGTTGCACTGCATGCGGGACATGGTGGGCACACCAGATACTGACTGGTTTTCTGAGCCACTATCCACTTTAAAGGTATCTGTGACCAACAAATGCATATCTGTATTCCCAGTCACGTCAAATCCATAGATTAGGGCCTAATGAATTCATTTCAAGTGACTGATTTCTGTATTTTGTATCTAGGTAAGTCAGTTAAGAACCAATTCTTATTTACAATGACAGCCTAACAAAAGGCAAAATGCCTCCTGCGGGGACAGGGACTGGGATTAAACAAAACACACATCACGACAAGAGAGACAACACTACATAAAGAGAGACTTCAGTCAACAACACAGCATGCATAGCAGCAACACATGACAACACAGCATGGTAGCAACACAACATGGCAGCAGCACAACAGGGTAGCAGCACAAAACATGGTACAAACATTATTGGGCACAGACAACAGCACAAAGGGCAAGAAGATGGACAACAATACATCAGGCAAAGCAGCCACAACTGTCAGTAAGAGTGTCCATGATTGAGTCTTTGAATTAAGAGATAAAACTGTCCAGTTTGAGTGTTTTTTGCTGCTCGTCCAGTCGCTAGCTGCAGCGAACTGAAAAGAGGAGTGACCCAGGGATGTGTGTGCTTTGGGGACCTTTAACAGAATGTGACTGGCAGAACGGGTGTTGTATGTGGAGGATGAGGGCTGCAGTAGGTACAGTTTCTCAGATAGAGGGGAAGGAAGGCCTAAGAGGGTTTTATAAATAAGCATCAACCAGTGGGTCTTGCGTCAGTTATACAGAGATGACCAGTTTACAGAGGAGTATAGAGTGCAGTGATGTGTTCTATAAGGAGCATTGGAGGCAAATCACTTACTGGAAGTTTAGAGGTGTCAATCATTCATCTCACATTGTGTGTGTGTGACACTGTTTCCCTGATCTGCCAGAGAAAAGTGGTTTGTGGTCTAACTGTTGCTAAGAGCAGCAGAGGGGGCTAGCTAGAGAGAAGATAGAGAGGTACATAACATATGGAGTGTGAGACACCTTTAACATCAATTATCAAAACATTTGTAAACTGATTTTCTTTTTCTTCACATATGTTGTAGCTCAGATCCTAGTTTACATCATCTGAGGTGTTTGTGTTGTGCCAGCCATCGGTTGAGACACAGCATGCTCTTGAACACAGGGTAGGCGTCAATTAAATCATAGAAATAGAGTCCATAGAATGGACCTGCATTTAGCTGTTACACCATTGACATTGAAATGTAATTTACATTTTAGCTTTGATTTACTACCACAAAGATGTCTTTTCTATAATCTATATTTGCATTATTATCTATGGAAGAGTTTTAAAACGACATGTATTCCTGATCAAGTAAAACGTTCCATGATGTGTGGACCTCCAACCGTCTTTGTGGTACTAATTACAGCTGCACCATCGAGAGCATCCTGACCGGTTGCATCACAACATGGCAGCAGCACAACAGGGTAGCAGCACAAAACATGGTACAAACATTATTGGGCACAGATAACAGGGGAGGGTAGTGCATACGGCCCAGTACATCACTGGGGCCAAGCTTCCTGCCATCCAGGACCTATATAGTCAGAGGAAGGCCCAAAAAATTGTAAAAACCTCCAGTCACCCAAGTCATAGACCGTTCTCTCTCTCTCTGCGGTACCGGAGTGCCAAGTCTCGGACCAAAAGGCTCCTTAACAGCTTCTACCCCCAAGCCATAAGACTGCTGAACAATTAATCAAATGGCCACCCGGACTATTTACATTGACCCCCCCCTTTGTTCTTACACTGCTGCAACTCGCTGTTTATCTATGATAGTCACTTTACCCCTACCTACATGTACAAATGACCTCGACAAACCTGTACCCCCCCCCCACATTGACTCCGTACGGGGTACTCCCCTGTATATAGATTCGGTATTGTTATATTATTGTGTTACCTTTTGTATTTAATTTTTTACTTTAGTTTATTTAGTAAAGTTTTTATTAACTCTATTTCTTGACCTGAATTGATAGTTAAGGGCTTGTAAGTAAGCATTTCACGGTAAGGTCTACACCTGTGCATGTGACAAACTTAGATTTGATTTGAAAGTTAAAATTGTAATGTTTAGTAGCTACATTTATCAGCCAAGACATGAAACCCACCCTTTATTCAAGAGCATGCCGTGTCTCAACCGATGGCAGGCACAACACGAACACCTCAGATTATGTCAAATAGGATCTAAGCTACAACATAAGTGAAAATGAAAAAAAGTATGTTTTACACGTTTTTAGATCATTGGTGGTTAAAGCAAAAAAAAATACAAATGTTTTGTAAAAAAATCTAGAAATTATAAAATAGCTTTACAACCCTKATTTGTAAGCGTTCAAGTGATATCAAACTCAACCRTTTATCTTTTTAGTGATTGTAACATACAGTACCAGTCAAGTTTGGACACACCTACAGATTCCAGGGTTTTTCTTATTTTTACTATTTTCTACACCTTCTTAAGGATTATCCCCTTTTTTTCAATATTTGCCTAAAATGACATAACCATACCTAACTGCCTGTAGCTCAGGCCCTGAAGCAAGGATATGCATATTCTTGGTACCATTTGAAAGGAAACACTTTTAAGTTTATGGAAATGTGAAATTAATATAGTAGAATATAACACAATAGATCTGGTAAAGATAATACAAAGAGAAAAACAATCGTTCTTTTGTATTTTTTTTGTACCATCTTTGAAATGCAAGACAAAGGCCATAATGTATTATTCCTGCTCAGGTGCAATTTAGATTTTGGCCACTAGATGGCATCAGTGTATGTGCAAATTGTTATATCCAATGAACTATTGCATTTCTGTTCAAAATTTTGTATCAAGACTACCCAAATGTGCCTAATTTGTTTATGAATAACTTTGCATGTTCAAAATTGTGCACTCTACTCAAACAATAGCATGGTATTATTTCACTGTAATAGCTACTGTAAATTGGACAGTGAAGCTAGATTAACAAGAACTTAAGCTTTCTGCCAATATCAGATATGTCTATGTCCTGGGAATTTTTTTTTTWACTTACAACCTCATGTTAATCGCATTAGCCTATGTTAGCTCAACAGCCCTGTGGAAGGGACACCGATCACGAAGAAGACATCAAAACTATGAAATAACACATGGAATCATGTAGAAACCTAACAAGTGTTAAACAAATCAAAATATATTTTATATTTGAGATTCTTCAAAGTAGCCACCCTTTCCCTTGATGACAGCTTTGCAAACTCTTGGCATTCTCTCAACCAGCTTCATGAGGTAATCACATGGAATGCATTTCAATTAATAGGTGTGAATTATTCAAAGTTCATTTGTGGAATTTATTTCCTTCTTAATGCGTTTGAGCCAATCAGTTGTGTTGTGACAAGGTACGAGTGGTATACAGAAGATAGCCCTATTTGGTAAAAGACCAAGTCCATATTATGACAAGAACATATTAAATAAGCAAAGAAAAACAACAGTCCATCATTACTTTAAGACATGAAGGTCAGTCAATCTGGAAAATGTCAAGAACTTTGAAAGTTTCTTCAAGTGCAGTCCCAAAAACCATCAAGTGCTATGATGAAACTGGCTCTCATGAGGACTGCCACAGGAAAGGAAGACCCAGAGTTACCTCTGCTGCAGAGGATAAGTTCATTAGAGTTACCAGCCTCAGAAATTGCAGCCCAAATAAATGCTTCACAGCTTTCAAGTAACAGACACACCTCAACATCAACTGTTCAGAGGAGACTGCATGAATCAGGCCTTCATGGTCAAATTGCTGCGAAGAAACCACTACTAAAGGACACCAATAAGAAGAAGAGACTTGCTTGGGCAAAGAAATACGAGCAATGGACATTAGGCCGGTGGAAATCTGTCCTTTGGTCTGATGAGTCCAATTTGAGATTCTTGGTTCCAACCGCCATGTCTTTGTGAGACGCAGAGTAGGTGAACGGATGATCTCCGCATGTGTGGTTCCCACCGTGAAGCATGGAGGATGAGGTGTGATGGTGTGGGGGTGCTTTCCAGGTGAAACTGTGATTTATTTAGAATTCAAGGAACACTTAACCTGCATGGCTACCACAGCATTCTGCAGTGATACACCATCCCATCTGGTTTGGCTTAGTAGGACTATCATTTGTTTTTCAACAGGACAATGACCCAACACACCTCCAGGCTGTGTAAGGGTTATTTGATCAAGAAGGAGAGTGATGGAGTGCTTTATCAGATGACCTGGCCTCCACAATCACACGACCTCAACCCAATTGAGATGGTTTGGGATGAGTTGGACCGCAGAGTGAAGGAAAAGCAGCCAACAAGTGCTCAGCATATGTTGGAACTCCTTCAAGACTTTTGGAAAAGCATTCAAGGTGAAGCTGGTTGAGAGAATGCCAAGAGTTTCAAAACTGTCATCAAAAGGTGGCTACTTTGAAGAATCTAAAATCCAAAATATATTTTAATTTGTTTAACACTTTATTGGTTACTACATGATTCCATATGTGTTATTACATAGTTTTGATGTCTTCACTATTATTCTACACTGTAGAAAATGGTAAAAAATATATAAAAAATCCTTGAATGAGTAGGTGTGTCCAAACTTTTGACAGCTTCTCTATATGCTTGGAGTCAGGAAGCAGGTGCAGAAGGTGAGTTTAGTGATAAGAAAGGCAGATAAACAATAACAGGAGAAGCGTACTGAACGTGACCAAAACCAAAACGGCCTGATGACTGAGGCTCCTGAGGGCTACATAAAGGGAGATTAATCATGGTGATGAGGTCCAGGTGTGTGTAACGATGGGGAGCAGGTGTGCGTAATGACGATGCCAGGACCGGTGGTTAGTAGAGTCGAAGCGCCGGAGCGAGAGTAGGCGTGATAGTGATGAAGACGTGGCAGTCTCATTGTAGGTGAGGTATGCAAAATGGGTCAATTTTGAGCACCTTTATCTCCTGAATGTTTTGGCATCAAAACGTGACTGAAATCTAATGGCAATAGCCCTATACTAACATATGCCTGGAGAGTTGTTGAGCTGGGTGTGTGTCCCAAATGGCACCCTATTATTCCCTATATAGTGCACTACTTTTGTCTAGAGTCCCTATGGGCCCTCGTCAAAAGTAATGCACTATGTATTGAATAGGGTGCCATTTTGGATGTAACCCTCGTCTCATCTCTCCCATTCAGTGTCTGTCAATGACTCTTCCTGTAACCCCTATCTGCATCATTCTTCTTATGTGTTGGTTTGTGTCAGTCATGCTGCATTACAGCTTTAAACTCTTGTGCCACGGTGGTGTATTTTTGGTGCTTTTCCCTGGTGTTGTATTGACCACCAATGGATGGAGAGAGTAAAATCAATTGCATTTTCTCCTCTTTTTAAATGATCAATAACATGAACAGATCTTACAGTAGCTTATGTAATCAGGTTAACAGCACTCAGACTCAGGTTGCTTCCAAAATGGCACCCTATTCCCTATATAGTGCACTACTTTTGACAGAGCTCAACGAGCCCTGGTCAAAATTACAGTAGTACACTATGTAGGGCGTGGGACAAAGGCTCAGAGGCTGTGGCGCAACAGGGCCAGTTCCTCAAACTGGTTGGCAGCTGACAGCTCTCAGTTCTGCAATGAAATTTCATCAAGGGTAGTGTGTGTGTGTGGATGGGGGGGCGGGGGGTACTGTGCGCACGTTCGTGCTTGCATGTATGTACAGTACCAGTCAAAAGTTTGGACACATTACCCCCCCATTCCAGGTGACTACCTCATGAAGCTGGTTGAGAGAATGTCAAGAGTGTGCAAAGCTGTCAAGGCAAATGGTGGCTACTTTGAAGAATCTCAAATATAAATATATTTTGATTTGTTTAACACTTTTTTGGTTACTACATGATTCCATATGTGTTATTTCGTAGTTTTGATGTCTTCACTATTATTCTACAATGTAGAACATAGTAAAAAGAAAGAAAAACCCTTAAATGAGTGTCACGCCCTGACCTTAGAGAGCCTTTTTTATGTCTCTATTTGGTTTGGTCAGGGTGTGATTTGGGTGGGCATTCTATGTTCTTTATTTATATGATTTGTGTTTCTATGTTTTGACCGGGTATGGTTCTCAATCAGGGACAGCTGTCTATCGTTGTCTCTGATTGGGAATCATACTTAGGCAGCATGTTTTGCCACCTTAGGTTGTGGGATGTTGTTTTTTGTTAGCTCTGTGTAGCCTTCAAGACGTGACGTTCGTTGTTTTGTTTGGTGTTCGGTTTTAATAAAGAAGCATGAACACGTACCACGCTGCACCTTGGTCTCATCCTTCCGACGAGCGTTACAATGAGAAGGTGTGTCCAAACTTTTGACAGGGACTGTATGTATGTACAGTGCTTCAGAAAGTATTCACACACCTTGACTTTTTCCACATTTTGTTGTGTTACAGCCTGAATTTAAAATTGATAACATTGAGATCTATTGTCAGTGGCCTACACACAATAGCCTATAATGTCAAAGTGCAATTATGTTTTTCGATTTCTTTTACAAATGAATAACAAATGAAAAGCTGAAATGTCTTGAGTCAGTAAGTATTCAAGTATTTAGGCAAACCTAAATATGTTCAGGAGTAAAAATTTGCTCAACAAGTCACATAATAAGTTGCATAGACTCACTCTGTGTGCAATAATAGTGTTTAAAATTTTTGAATGACTACCTCATCTCTGTACCCCACACATAAAATGATCTGTAATGCCCGTCACTTTCAAACACATTCAACCACACAGACCAGTGAGGTTTTCCAATGCCTAGCAAAGAAGGACACCTATTGGTAGATAAGTAAAAAAAAAAAAAAAAAAAAAAAAAAAAGCAGACATTCAATATCCCTTTCAGCATGGTGAAGTTATTAATTACACTTTGGATGGTGTATCAATACATCCAGTCACTACAAAGATACAGGCGTCCGTCCTAACTCAGTTGCCGAAGAGGAAGGAAGCCGCTCAGGGGCCAATGGTGACTTTAAAACAATTAGAGTTTAATGGCTGGGATAGGATAAAACTGAGGATGGATCAACAACATTGTAGTTACTCCACAATACTAACCTACACAACAGAGTGAAAAGAAGGAAGCCTGTATAGAATAAAAATATTCCAAGGCATGCTTCCTCTTTGCAACAAGGCACTAAAGTAATACTGCAAAAACTGTGGCAACGTAATTAACTTTTTGTCCTGAATACAAAGTGTTACGTTTGAGGCAAATCCAATACAACACATTACTGAGTACCACTCTCCATATTTTCAACCACAGTGGTGGCATCTTGTTATGGGTATGCTTGTAATCGTTAAGCATTAAAAAAAAAATGGAATGGTGCTAAGCACAGGTTAAATCCAAGAGGAAAACCTGATTCAGTCTGCTTTCCACAAGACACTGGGAGATTAATTCACCTTTCAGTAGGGGGAAAGGCCAAATCTACGCTGGAGTTGCTTGCCAAGAAGGCAGTGAATGTCCTGAGTGGCTGAGTTACAGTTTTGACTTAAATCTGCTTGAAAATCTATGGCAAGACTTGGAAATGGTTGTCTAGCAATGATCAACAACCGAAACTTACCCATTTTTAATTCAGGCTGTCCAACAAAACATTTGGAATAAATCTTGTACTTTCTGAAGAAAGTGTATGTATATTTGGGTGGCAGGTAGCCTGGAAGTTTAGAGCGTTGGGCCAGAAACCGAATGGCTGCTGGTTTGAATCTCTGAGCTAACTAGGTGAAAATGATGTCGATGTGCCCTTGAGCAAGGCACTTAACTCCTGTAAGTCGCTCTGGATAAGAGCGTCTGCTAAATAACTCAAACGTAAATGCGTGTCCTCGCGTGCACTTATTGGTCTTGGTTTATAAATGCACCCCTTCTCTGGCAAACAAAGGAAGTTTGGATGCACACGTATCGGTCCTGCTTGTGAGTGTGCGTGCGTGTTTGTGAAAAGAAAGCGAATGAGAGGGTGTGGCATTGATTGCAACCAAGGATACGAGATCATAACTGAGAGTGTCAGAATGGCAGTTTGTAAGAATTCAGTTTGTGTGACGTAGCGGGGAGATGCCAGTCTAGTCTAGACCAACGTGTCTACGTACTGTAGTGTCAGTCTTACAGAGCTGTACTTCCACGACTAAGTATTGCCCTGTAATGTTACCATGGCTACTGTATCTAATACACTATACTAATAATGATGATTCAATGAATGACATTTATCAGATGTTTTTATCCAAAGTGACTTATAGTAGTGCTTGCATACATTTTCACATGGGCGTCCCCATCGGGAACCCAACCCAAAAATGTGGTGAGAGTAAGAACAGAGATAGAGAGAGGCTTCAGAGAGAAACGGAAGAGAGACAGATTTGGTGGTTGAATTTTTTTTTCAGTTTCCCCTTGCTGCACCTCCTCTGTCACCGTGTGACATCAAGCATCTACTTCCTCCTTGGGCACCACCCGCTCCRACAGGTCTCACACACCCTTCAATGGACCTTCTGCTTCTGCCTGCTGGAACACATGTCCTGTCCGTGTCCCTGTCTCTACCCATGTCAGGGGTGTCCGTGTCATCGGTATCCGTGTGCAGTAGTCTCCTGTTTTGAATCAGGATGAGTTTCAGGAGTAAGATCACGTTCCGAAGGAAGAACAGGGATAAGAGCAGGCGTGTGCGGAACGATTTCAACCGGCTGAGCGTCGTATGTATGCTGTCTCTCTCGTGCAGTGCCGTATCTTTGTGTTTTTATTGCCCTGGGCTTCCTTTTCCTCTCTGTTGCACTTGTCGTCTGGGGGGAAGTTCACCTAGGTAAAGATCTAGAATCAGCTTCCAATTCCTAACCTTAAACATGAGTGGGTGAAAGGCAAAACTGACCCAAGTCTCTATCGGTAACTTCACTCTACACCGCATCTGTCTGTCAATATGAGGCTAACCGATATGGCTCAGGTTGGAGTTGGACATTGCTAGCCTTAGCATAATACTAGTTAGTCAAATAGAGAGTCACTGGCTATCTGATCGGTGTGTTGATATCTGTAACCGATACACATAGTATTGCTCCCTATGTGTATCGGAGTTTCTATCCAGTGGAGTGGCCATTTACAGTGCCTTGCAAAAGTATTCATCTCCCGTGGCGTTTTTCCTATTTTGTTGCATTATTTCATGTAATGGACATACACAAAATAGTTCAAATTGGTGAAGTGAAATGAAAAAAATTACTTGTTCAAAAAATAAATAAGTAAATAATGGATAAGTGGTGCGTGCATATGTATTCACCCCCTTTGCTATGAAGCACCAAATAAGATCTAATGCAACCAATTACCTTCAGAAGTCACATAATTAGTTAGATTGCACACAGGTGGACTTTATTTAAGTGTCACATGATCTCAGTATATATACACCTGTTCTGAAAGGCCCCAGAGTCTGCAAGGGGCACCACCAAGCAAGCGGCACCATAAAGACCAAGGAGCTCTCCATACAGGTCAGGGACAAAGTCCTGGGGAAGTACAGATCAGGGTTGGGGACAAAAATKTTGCTTTTTGACCATCAAGGAAAATGTTATGTCTGGCGCAAACCCAACACCTCTCATCACCCCGAGAACACCATCCCCATAGTGAAGCATGGTGGTGGCAGCATCATGCTGTGGGTATGTTTTTCATCGGCAGGGACTGGTCAGAATTGAAGGAATGATGGATGGCGCTAAATACAAGGAAATTCTTGAGGGAAACCTGTTTGTCTTTCAGAGATTTGAGACTGGGACGGAGGTTCACCTTCCAGCAGGACAATGAGCCTAAGCATACTGCTAAAGCAACACTCGAGTGGTTTAAGGGGAAACATTTAAATGTCTTGGAATGGCCAAGTCAAAGCCCAGACCTCAATCCAATTGAGAATCTGTGGAATGACTTAAAGATTGCTGTACACCAGCGGAACCCATCCAACTTGAAGGAGCTGGAGCAGTTTTGCCTTGAAGAATGGGCAAAAATCCCAGTGGCTAGATGTGCCAAGCTTATAGAGACATACCCCAAGAGACTTGCAGCTGTAATTGCTGCAAAAGGTGGCTATACATACAGTTGAAGTCGGAAGTTTACATACACCTTTGCCAAATACATTTAAACTCAGTTTTTCCAACAATTCCAGGCATTTAATCCAAGTAAAAATTCCCTGTCTTAGGTTAGTTAGGATCACCACTTTATTTTAAGAATGTGAAATGTCAGAATAATAGTAGAGAGAATTATTTATTTCAGCTTTTATTTCTTTCATCACATTCCCAGTGGGTCAGACGTTTACATACACTCATTTAGTATTTGGTGGTATTGCCTTCAAATTGTTTAACTTGGGTCAAACGTTTCGGGTAGCCTTCCACAAGCTTCCCACAATAAGTTTGGTGAATTTTGTACCAGACTTGTGGAGGTCTATAATTTTTTTGCTGAGGTCTTGGCTGATTGCTAGACATCATGGGAAAATCAAAAGTAAAGACTCATTGAGTTTGATGGTAGGCCTTGAAATACATCCACAGGTACACCGCCAGTTGACTCAAATGATGTCAATTAGCCTATCAGAACCTTCTAAAGCCATCACATCATTTTCTGGAATTTTCCAAGCTGTTAAAAGGCACAGTCACAGTTAAAAGGCACAGTTAGTGTATGTAAACTTCTGACCCACTGGAATTGTGATGCAGTGAATTATGAGTGAAATAATCTGTCTGTAAACAATTGTTGGAAAAATTACTTGTGTCATGCACAAAGTAGATGTCCTAACCGACTTGCCAAAACTATAGTTTGTTAACAAGAAATTTGTGGAGTGATTGAGAAACGAGTTTTAATGACTCCAACCTAAGTGTATGTAAACTTCCGACTTCAACTGTATTATTGACTTTGGGGGGGTAAATAGTTACTCACGCTCAAGTTTTCCGTTTTTGTGTCTTATTTTTTGTTTGTTTCGCAAGAAACATATTTTGCATCTTCAAAGTGGTAGGCATGTTGTGTAAATCAAATGATACAAACCCCCCCAAAAATACATTTTAATTCCAGGTTGTAAGGCAATAAAATAGGAAAAATGCCAAGGTGGGTGAATACTTTCGCAAGCCACTGTACAGTTTAGTCAGTGCTGCTTAGTAGGATGATCAAGTGATTTGGCAACAGTGTGAATGAATGCTGAGTGTGAAAGACTGTTGTTAATGTGTTTCTCTGCCCCTCCCACCGGTCCGTCTGTAAGGTAAGATCCCTACTGACCCGGAAACACAAAGGGAAGTTCATATTTGTTTAAATGTTCATTTGGAAATATCGGCTGAAGACCACCTTCAGGAATATGACATTAGATATATATTTTTGTTGGTTTTATTTATTATATTGAGATTGGACAGTGAAGAGGGCTAGAGGAGACATCAAAGGTAGGATAGATTGGGAGGCAGATTCGAAACCCATGCCGACTGGTAGCGTTGGCTAAACGTGTGTCCCGGGGTGGGTACGCCGCACTAACCGCTGGACCACTATCCGCAGGCCACTCAGGCAAAAGATATTGTCTTGGTAGATACTTCTGTGAGGTTGACAAATTCAATTGTCCTCAGTGGTAATTCCCTCTTACCGTCGGGTACAGTTAATAAAAAATAAAAATAAACATTTTAATTTGTAATTTTTTTACAGTGGAATCACAACAAGATCCTTCCTCACAACAAAGATTGTTATGATTCTGGGTGTTTTTCAGTCTMGTTTTTCTGTCACATTCTTTGTCATGCTTTTATTCCTTACTGACTGCCTGGTTCTACCTCTTTCCCGTACGTGTCAGGGGCGTATTCACTAGGAACCAAACTGAAACAAACGGTGTGGGACCTAGCTGAACTTGTCCGATAAGAACCATTTAAAAAAATGTTTTGCTACGATGTGCACTAAAGAATACACCCCTGGTCTAACTGAACCGAGGCTTGTGGTCGGGAACGCAGGAGAAAACCTCCTGCAGTGGGCGTGTCAACAGAGAGAACACAGGTCATCAGTTTTCCACTTCTCTGACCGCAGTTTGTGTTAGCGGGGATGAATAAGACATACTGCTTTCCTTTTGAGGACGGAAATAGCCTCGTCTCATCATGTGCAGTCCCATTTCGCTTTCTGTGAAACGCTCCGTCTGGATGGGATTGTTGAGACCATTTGCTGTGCAGATGTGCAGCCTAACCCTTAACCTAAAACGTATTGTAAACGTCTGGCTTTGTACTATATCAGCCTACGGTCATTTCAGAGCTTGAATCTCCTGATGTAATCCATTGAAATACTTTTCAGCACCAGAAACGAAAAATAATAGGTTGAACCTACCATTTAAATATGTTTTTCTGAGCTGTTGTGATCACTGTCAATGTGATATAATCTCCATCTGCCAGTAAAGCGGTTTCCCTCGACATGTTTTTGGTTTGGTTTGGCACACGTCATGTAACCCACTTCATCCTCTATTTTACTCCTCTCTTCCGCGCCCCTCTAGGCTGGGGCCCGTGTTCCAAATTGCACCCTCTTCCCCTATATAGTGCACTACTCTTGGCCAGGGTCCGTAGGGAATGGGGTGCCGTTCGGGACACAGCCTTGGTGTTTATGTAGCTGATCCAGTGGCGACAGTCTAAACACAGGAAGTGAGGTGGTAGCTCTAGCTCGTTTTTTTTTTCTTCTCCCATGCCTTGCAAAGAAAATGATTCATGCCCGTCCAGTGAAAGATAAACAGATGTCCTGGGGTTTAGACTATTTGCCCAGCTACACCGTTTGTCTCGCGTTCGATTTGAAGAACACTTGTTGACTGGCTGACTTTTCTCAGTGTATGATGTGGTTGTGGAGTGTTTTGGGTATCAGCGCAGGTCAGAGAGGTTTATAAGTCAGGATTGTAAGAACAGTATAGAAGAAAAATGTTAGCGTGGTGTCGCTGACTGTGCGCTTGTCTGTCTGTCTCGCAGTGTGTTACAGCAGGATAAGTCCTAGATGTAGAATACTTTTCTGTGTGACCTAATAGTTGAATATGTTGGATATTCCATGGTGTGACTGTTACAGTAGTCATCATATGTATGACTGATTGTGCAATTCTGTGTGTGTGTGTGTGTGTGTGTTTGGACCGGGATTTGAATCCTGCGTCCGCGCTTTCTCATCTGTGTTCCCCCAAGTAGTACCCAAGTGTTTATTTCACTTATGGGATTAGTCAAGTAAAATGTGTGTGTGTGTGTGTGTTCCAGCAGGACAAACCAAAGCTGATAGACCCTCTGGACTATGAGGCTGTTATCTGTGACCTGGGAGATGAGCTGAAGGAAGACCCCCTCAGAGAGCTGCTCCTCTTCCCCGACAATGACTTCACGGTGGGTGCGAGTGTCTGTTTGGGGGGGGGGGGTATGACTGTATGTGCGTGTGTCTGGCTCCAATGTTTTTTGACAAGACGGAAGGACAGACAGACACGCGCACACTTGCATTCTGAACCCCTCATTCCCCCAGTGCTTCTGCTCCCACAATGTCCTGTGGCTGTTTGCTCATTAGTGACTTAATTAGTGTGCTAATGTGACTCCTTAAGACCGCCACTTCACATCAACTGGTTGTAATTGGTTTTAGGGAAATGTCTCGGCTCTCGATCCCTGAGTTGATTTTTAAATGTTGTTTGACTCTGCTACTGT
This sequence comes from Salvelinus sp. IW2-2015, assembly GCF_002910315.2. Lineage (NCBI taxonomy): Eukaryota > Metazoa > Chordata > Actinopteri > Salmoniformes > Salmonidae > Salvelinus > Salvelinus sp. IW2-2015. Next base: position 17,182,874 of record NC_036841.1, read on the forward strand.
GACACACACACACCCACACAACACAACACACACACACACCCACACACACACACACCCACACACACACACCCACACACACCAACACACAGGCCCAGCAACCAACAGTCTCGTTTCATTTGCTGTTCTCCCATAGCTCACAATATGAAATCCAATTCATTAGCTAATGGACAACCTAATTCACTTCCATAACCTAATAACGTTTTGGAAACCCTTCCTGCTAGTGTGCAGTGTGCTGGATGTGGGGTGCTCAGCTCTGGGCG
>NC_036841.1:17185573-17241498 GCF_002910315.2 Salvelinus sp. IW2-2015
GGGAGAGAGACAGAGTTAGAGACAGAGAGAGACAAGGATAGGGAGGGGGGAGAGAGATGGAGAGAGGGAAGGAAAGGGGGAGAGAGAGAGAGACGGCGACGGGGAGAGAACTTCACAAATGCAAATGATGACGACCAGCGTGAACAAAATGTTGCGTACATTTCCCCTATTGTATTGTCACTATGAAGAGGTGGATCTCGACTGTGACCCAAATGGCACCCCATTCCCTTTATAGTGCACTAGTTTGGGGTGGTACCCTATAGGCCCTGGTCCATAGCAATGCACTATAGGGAATCGGGTGCCATTTGGGACGCAAATACAGACTGTGTGTGCGTGTGCACCTGTTTTCATGCTCTTATGGCGACAAGTAATGTTTGATGGCGAGGCTGAAGCGAAAGACTTGCAGCACATGCTGGCTAGGAGGAAGTGATCAAATTAGCCACCCGTAGTCTCACTCACATCCTACTGTAGCAGCATCACTGCATACGGAAACACACCAGACACCACACCGTCACAGCGTACAGAAGACGGTGTGTGTGTGAGAGAGAGAGCGAGCGAGCTGGACGAAAGAGAATGGCTTTTTTAAGTATGTGCTCGCAGAAATGTGTTATTGCCTTGTGGGAAGTAAATATGCTTTGAGCGTCTTTAATAATAAATGTAATGATTGTCAGTGGAGCTGTGTTGAAGTGATACATAATAATACAGCCACTGCTCCGGTGGAAAGACGATGAGAATCCACAGAACCACAGAGAACACATACTGCTGAGAGTACAGAGATTGGAGGGCACTAGAACCGTCCGCAGCACCCGGCCTCACCGTACTACAATCGGAAGTCAAATGTCTACTGCTTGCTGACGATCTGGTGCTTCTGGCCCCAGCACCTAGATCTTCTGCACAGATTCTGTCAGACCTGGGCCCTGACAGGAAATCTCAGTAAGACAAAAATAATGGTGTTCCAAAAAAGGTCCAATTCCCAGCACCACAAATACAAATTCCATCTAGACACCCTTGTCCTAGAGCACATAAAAAACGACACATACCTCGGCCGAAACATCAGCGCCACAGGTAACTTCCACAAAGCTGCGAACGATCTGAGAGACAAGGCAAGAAGGGCCTTCTATGCCATCAAAAGGAACATAAAATTCGACATACCAATTAGGATCTGGTATAAAAATACTTGAATTAGATATAGAACCCATTCCCCTTTTATGGTTGTGAAGTCTGGGGTCCGCTCACCAACTGGGACAAACAAAATGGTACAAACACCAAATTGAGACTCTGCATGCAGAATTCTGCAAAAATATCCTCTGTGTATAACGTAAAACACCAAATAATGCACGCAGAGCAGAATTAGGCCAATACCCACTAATGATCAAAATCCAGAAAAGAGCCGTTAAATTCTACAACCACTTAAAAGGAAGCAATTCCCAAACCTTCCATAACAAAGCCATCACCTACAGAGAGATAAACCTGGAGAAGAGTCCTCTAAGCAAGCTGGTTCTGGGGCTCTGTTCACAAACACAAACAGACCCCACAGAGCCCCAGGACAGCAACACATTTAGACCCAACCAAATCATTAGGGGGAAAAAAGATAATTACTTGACACATTGGAAAGAATTGACCAAAAAACAGAGCACACTGGAATGCTATTTGGCCCTAAACAGAGAGTACACAGTTGCAGAATACCTGACCACTGTGACTGACCCAAACTTAAGGAAATATTTGTCTATGTACATACATAGCCTTGCTATTGAGAAAGCCCGCCTAAGGTAGACCAGTCTCTCAAGAGAAGACAGGCTATGTGCACACTGTCCACAAAATGAGGTGGAAACTGAGCTGTACTTCCTAACCTCCTGCCAAATGTATGACCATATTAGAGACACATATTTCCCTCCGATTACACAGACCCACAAAGAATTAGAAAACAATCAAATTTTGCTAAACTCTGATATCTACTGGGTGAAATACGACAGTGTGCCATCACAGCAGCAAGATTTGTGACCTGTTGCCACAAGAAAAGGGCAACCAGTGAAGAACAAACACCAATGTAAATACAACMTATATTTATGTTTATTTATTTTCCCTTTCATACTTTAACTATTTTCACATCATTACAACACTGTATATATACATAATATGACATTTGAAATGTCTTTATTCTTTTGGAACTAATGTTTACTGTTCATTTTTTGTTTATTTAGCTTTTGTTTATGATCTATTTCACTTGCTTTGGCAATGTAAACATATGTTTCCCATGCCATTAAAGCCCTTAAATTGAAAATTGATTTGAAATTGAATTAAGTGGAGAGGGAGTGGAGAGAGAAAGAGAGAGAGAGAGTGCGGGAGCGAGCGTGTCTGTGTGTGTTTACGCGTGAGAGAGAGTGTGCTTGTGCGCAGCTGAGCTCGCGTATGTGCGTTTTGTGTGCACGTGAGAGACCGAGAGAAGAGAGGGAGGGAGGGAGAGAAAGCAAGTCTGTAACTCAAGCCCGTGGGACAGAATGTTAATTCAATTCTTCCCATGGTTTGAATCATCTAATCATGGATTCAATATTGTAACTCTTTCAGCTTATGGGGCTCCAAGACGACCTGTGTGAAGCAAGCTAGGGCTGCAGAGTCTGCCTCCCTCAAAAAAAAAWATATTTTTGCAAGGCACGAAAAAACGAGCTTAGAGCTACCACCTCACTTCCTGTGTTGACTCTGTCACCGCTGGATCAGCTACATAAACACCAAGGCCGTGTCCCGAATGGCACCCTTTCCCCTGCGGACCCTGGTCAAAAGTAGTGCACTGTGACGGGAATAGGGTGCCATTTGGGACACACCCTTAATGCTGCAGAGGGAGGCAGACTCTGCAGCCCTGGCTTGCGTCACGTTGGGTTGTATGAGGCCTGCTACTCGTGTAAAACAAAGCTGTGCATTGCCTGTACATTACCTTTACTGTACCTTGGATCTACTGATTTCAATGGAGAGAGATGTGTGTGTGTGACTACTGTAGAGCTGTATAAGTTCCACGTTGTGACCGAGAGGGGATATCAAGCATCAACTGCCCATGCCAAGACACACACACACACACAAATCTATTTTTGTTGATTGAGGACCTTTTTGCTGAGGAATGCGATTTGTTTTTCATGTGTGTGTTTTCTATTGTTTTTTGTATTCTCTTGGTATTTTTTATTTTCCGGTGTATTTCCTATGTGTAATGTGTTGTGTAGTTGTAAGATGCAGGGCTCCCTTGCAAAAGAGACCATGGTCTCAATGGTCTCAATCCCTGTTAAAATAAAGGTCAAATAAATACATGAAATAACACACACACACACACACACAGTCATGTACAGTATACAGACAGAATCAACTGTCTGTTATTCACAGACATTAACAGAACCTCTCTCCCCTCCTCCTCTTTCTCCTCCTCTGTTCCAGGCCTGCAAGTACTACAACTCCCAACTACACGTGGTCCATTACAAGTATGATGAGTACGCAGGAGATTACAGGCTACTTCCCAGGTACAGAATAGTCTATGAAAGTTACAACATTCCGGCAACTTTCCCAAAATTCCCAGGTTTTCCATACATTTTGTGAAAGTTACCAGAATTTTGCAGCCCTTGTCTATGATCACACTTATGTATTCAGTACATTTACATGGGTACATGGGTTTAGTTACAAAGCAGTGTTTACATATTTGAATTGTTCCGCGTCAGAAAACAGTACTTCGCCACTTCATGTACTTCTAAGTGTCATGACGGTATTGAGTTTGACAGGGCCCACTCCGGGGCTTAACGGTTTTGACAGAGTCTTTGTCAGGAACGCATTCCAGACTTTCCAAAGGCGTACTTTGCGTAAACACGAGGAAAGACGCAGCTGAGAACCTCAGCTAGACCATAAGATCCAGGGGTTGTATCCTTAATGGAACCCTATTCCCTATTTAGTGCACTACTTTTGACCAGAGTTCACTAAACAGGGAATAGGGTGCCATTTGAGCTGCGGTGGTCTGCGGGTTACACAGCGGGCCTCTCGGAAAAATAGTTCTCTGTGATGTCAACAATGGGAACAAAAAACAAAACGACGGACATCGGTGGGCTGTGTTGTTGAGTGGCGAGCTGCGCTGTCCAGCAGCAGCGATGTCAGGGTGTGTGTGTCGGTCACTCAACCCCAGGGAGACCAAACATCACAGCAGAGCCTCTTTGATTTCTGACCCCTCTCCAGACCACCGGAATGTTCTCCTGGTCTCCCATGGGTTGGTTATGTTGCAGTCCTCTAGTTCAGTTCCCATGACCTTTCTGAGTTTGTTGAATTTAAAATTAGTTTTAAGTTCAACATCATACTCTGTACATCAACTCTAAAAACTGATCCATATTCTACTTTTGATACGGTGTGGTTTAACATCAATAGATGTCAAGAGACTGAGTGTACGGGCTCCTATGGAGGTTAGATCCACGTGATATGAGTTCTCTCTCTGAATCAGCACCTCTGTCTTTCCCTGGAGTTTGCAGCAGGTCTAGGATCAGTATGGGAGGTACCGCTAGCCTTGGTGAGATACCCCGTACACACAGTTAGCATCAGATCTAGGATCAGTTCGGGCTCCTCATACTATATCTCTGTGATCCAGTTGACAGACTGGCAGCTCAGTTCGCTCTGAGCTGGTAATCTTCACGAGCGGTGTCTCTCCAGAAATCACATAGAAGAGCCTCGAAGTCTGACATGTTGCAAGGCTATTCTAACTGTTAGGTCCAAACACAGGGGTGTCCCTGAAGATTCCCTAAAAAATGTTTAGCCTCTTGGAGACACTTTTAAAAAGAGGCCATGAATAGTTTTTAGCTGAGACTAGTTGCAGTGCTTGGTCTGCTATCCTTATAAAAGAGGGAAGCCTTTGTGTCTCCAGCTCAGAGCACATGCACAAACACAGGGCGGCTCATGAACGCACTGGAGCGAGGGCAAGTCTTTGTTGGGTCCTTTTCGGGAGGAGATGGATAGGACTCGGCCACACAAGTCGGGGCTCAGCTCAGACACCCAGCCATAGAGATGGAAAAGAGAGAACACTCCCTTATCTGTGCTACGATGATCCCTCCAATCCCCCCCTTTAACCCATTTAAAATGGAGAAAGCCCTCAATGGCTCTGCCATGCTATAACAAGCTTTGTAGCAAGTCTGCCCTCTATCCAACTCCATGCACCCAGCACCTCTACAGTAAAACTTACCGTATGCTTCCCATTCGAAAGAGTTTGCGCATATACAGTGGGGAGAACAAGTATTTGATACACTGCCGATTTTGCAGGTTTTCCTACTTACAAAGCATGTAGAGGTCTGTAATTTTTATCATAGGTACACTTCAACTGTGAGAGACGGAATCTAAAACAAAAATCCAGGAAATCACATTGTATGATTTTTAAGGAAATTATTTGCATTTTATTGCATGACATAAGTATTTGATACTACAAGTAGAATTCCGGCTTCACAGACGTGTTAGTTTTTTTTAGAAGCTGCTGTTCTCCACTCATTACCTGTATTAATTGCACTGTTTGAACTGTTCTGTATAAAAGATCACTTGTACAACACACTCTCAATAACGATAGCTCAATCCTCCAGATGGCAGAGAGAGTGTTGTAATGGAATCAGGGATAAAATTGGTAGACCTGCACAAGCTGGGATTGGGGCTTACAGAATAGGCAGCAGCTTTGGTGAGAAGGACAACTGTTGGGCGCAATTATATAGAAAATGGGAAGAAGTTGAAGTTGACCGGTAATCATCTCGTTGGGTCATGAAGATTTGTGGGACATCAATGATCAGAGGAGGTGAGGGATTAGCCAGAATAACGCAGACTGGTAATGCTGAAGAGAGTGGGACCAAGTCTTCAAAGAGAAACCATTATTGTAACACACGCGTCATAGGAATTAAAGTCTAGCGCGCAGTCCCACTGTAGCCAGGGCATGTCCAGGCCGTCTGAAGTTTGCCATGACCCATCTTGGATGATCCAGAGGAGGAATGAGGGTAGAAAGGTCATGTGGGTCTGTGAGACAAAAATGAGCTTTTTGGTCTAAAACTCCACTCGCCGTGTTTGGAGGAGAAGAAGGATGATACACTCTAAGAACACCTCACAACCGTGAAGCATGGAGGTGGAAACATCATTCTTTGGGGATGCTTTTCTGCAAGGGGACAGGACGACTGCACTATTGAGGGGAGGATGGGTGGGCATGTATCGCGAGATCTTGGCCAAACACTCCTTTCCCTCAGTAAGAGCATTGAAGAGGGTGTGGGGGTCTTCCAGAAGACAACGACCCGAAACACACAGCAGGCAACTAAGGAGTGGCTCTGTAAGAAGCATCTCAAGGTCTTGGAGTGGCCTAGCCAGTCTCCAAGACCTGAACCCAATAGAATATCTTGAGGGAGCTGAAAGTCGGTATTGCCCAGCGACAGCCCCGAAACCTGAGGATCTGGAGAAGGTCTGTATTGGAGGATGGGGCAAATCCCTGCTGCAGTGGTGTGCAAACCTGGTCAAGAACTACAGGAAACGTATGATTCTGTATTGCAAACAAGGTTTCTGTACCAAATATTAGTTCTGCTTTCTGATGTTATCAATACTTATGTCATGCCAATAAAATGCAAAAATTACTTAAAAATCAATACATGTGATTTCCTGGATTTTTGTTTAGATATCGTCTCTCACAGTTAGGGTTATTGATAAAAATTACAGACCTCTACATGCTTTGTAAGTAGGAAAACCTGCAAAATCGGCAGTGTATCAAATACTTGTTCTCCCCACTGTATTAGACCACATTTTTTACGTTTTGGTGTTCGGCAGCATTCAGCTGGGTTTTTTCCCGGCTGTTCGAGCACACACATTTTTTTCTTGAGGCTTGTCCAAGTTCGGCAGCCAAAGTTTACACCCCTTCGTCAGTGATTGGCCAAAAGTAGGTGTCTGTTGTCATTCAATGACAGACGACTAGTTTTCATGCACATTTCACTCGAGAAATACTGCACCGAACATCTTAGTTACGTCTGCGTGACTAAGACTTCCTCTGTAAAAACATCAACATTAAATACAGATCTCTTGATTTATCTTAGGTTCGTTCTGACTATTTTGAGGAAGTGTACTTGTTGCTATGGCGTCTCAACAGAGGGATAAACAGTAATATTGCCGCTTTTTTCTAGTTTTTCAAGCAAAGGTATTTTAAGAGAGTATGCAAGCACAAATGTTCACTACGCCTAGCCGTGGTGACCTGGCCAGAAAAATATCTGGGCTCGAGTTAGCCCATGCCTGTGCAGTTAAGCAGGCCCTACTACTACAATACACTGCTGGACTGTTCTGTGGCTATCACAGTACATGTATCAACACTAGAGTTGAGCTTGAACGTCATAACTGAAGTGTGGTACATCTACGATATGATGATAGGGGACATAGAGAGAGGACATCCTCCCTTGGCTGCGTTCCATAGGGCACCCTGTTCCCTACATAGTGCACTACTTCTGACCAGAACCCTATGGGCCCTGTTCAAAAGTAGTACGCTATGTAGTAGGTAATAGGGGGCCATTTGGAACGCAACCCTTCTCTCTCTCTCTGCCTGGAGGCTTTTTAAGTGTAGTCCTCTCCCTCTTGACATCCCTAATGGAAGAGGCAGACCTGTAGGATAAAACAGCGCTCCTCGAAGTGAACGAGTCAAACGAGGATACATCCTGATCATATTTCACTCTGACTGTCTGTGAGGGAGATGAGAGGGGGGGGGGGGGTGGAGGGAAGGGGAGCGGAGGGAAGGGGAGAGGGAGAGAGGCAGAATGAGGTGAGTAGAGGAGGGGAGGGTGGGAAGTAGACTAGAACAGGCGGGACACTTCATCCAGGGGGGGGGGGGGKGKATATCAAATAAATTAATGCCTGTATTGCAAGAATCAAGATTTTGTTATTTTCCGTTTTTATGAGCGTTTATGTCCGCTTGTTCTCGCGTTGTGTTTTTGGTCTTGTCTCTTTCGCTCCTCTGTGCTGTGTGCACCTCCCCATTTACATCAGAGATCTATATATAATGAAGAGATGCACATCTCAGCACTAACAATGGGGGTTGTTGTCCCAAATGTGAGAAGGCAGGCAACAAGCTTAGGTCCAAAATAAACCCATAAAAAGGCATTGGGCTTATTTTGGACAGATTCACTCTCACTTCGCCTCTCCCTCTATGGTTTACACACACCAAGCACCCCCCCCCCCGCCTCTCACGCCAACAAAATTCAGAGATCACATCTTCTTCCTCTCTGAAAAGTGGTTTCTACTCGCTATTTGCATTTGAGGTTTGGTCCAACAGAATGGACACCAAAACACATTGAGACATTATTTTACTGTAAGTTTTTCTAACAATATATTTTATGTCTCAACTACTCAAATTGCACGCAGACACTACTAAAACGTATCAATGAACATTGATTCTGGAAAAAAGAAATGCTCCGTTTGTCACGGCGGCATAAGGGTACCACGTATCGCTAGCAGCATTTTAGCCAAAGACTATTATACTAGCTGTGCAATAAATGTGTAATAAGCATAAAACACAAGTATATAAGGAATTGGCAACTCGTTCTAGAAATAAGATAGGCCACTTGATTTTAACATCTGAACAAAGTGGACAGGCTAACATGCTTTTCAAACAGTTGGAGACAGACCGAAGGGTGTGTTCATAACAATTGAACTGTTCAACCTTGTTAGCTAGCAAATAGAATCCAAGTTGGCTAAACTTTAAATATAAAGATTAGTTGGCTAATCACACAGCACGTGTGCTTGAGAGATTGTTGATCTGTGTTGATTTTCTATAGCTTAATGCCTCTGCTATAAGAAGTTAGTCATTATTAGTGAATTAGTGCACTATGCATGGTTCTAGTTAAGTTTGTAACAAAAAGGGCATTTTCATAGACAGACTTGAAAGCCAGATCAGTGATTATTGCAAAAGAAATCGATATATATATATCGTGAATCGCCCATAAGTTTATAAAAAATCAAGATATGATTTTTAGGCCCTATCACCCTAGAGGCAGACAGACAGAGCGAGCGAGAACTCACAGCTTTGGACAGGGAGGATGTGGAGCTCCTCCCTCCCTCCCTCCCTCCTTCCTTCTCCCTCCCCTTTCTCTCCTCCAAACAGACAAATGATGGCAGAAGACAGTCTGCAGTCAGTCAGGCCTCATTCTCTCTTTCTTTATTCCTCTCCCTGTCTGTCTCTTTCTTGTTCTCTGTCTCTATCTCATCTCTTCCCTTTCTCTCTCTCTCTCCCACTCTCTCTTTCTCTCTCCCCTCACTCCCTTTTTTCCCTTTCTGTGCGGCTCTATTCCGTGGTACAGTCTAGGCACAGTGTATTGCCAGCAGAGACAAAGTAGCTACACATTAGTCAGAGCACTGTCTGGTGATGCCTGTTAGTGAATTCTTATTCGAGGGGAGAAGTGCAACTGAAGCACAAATGTGACCGACCGACCGTCTTATGTAGCAACATTTGAATTTTGTGTTTTTTACATTGGATAAAAGTAGAGACTCAGAGCTAAAAAAATTGTACTGTATATCATACACTGCAGTTGAGGAACAATGGGAAAGTAATTCTGCTTTGAAAGTTGATAAACCCCACTTTTGAGAAAATGGCCCTTGAATGTTTTGGTACACCTACTGGAGAGCTCTTTTTTTGTCAACACCCGTTCAACATCGTTCACACCCTCTTAAGCCTTAACCCCACTCATCTCTTTAAGGATTCACATGTGAGGCCATGTGCTAAACAGAGTGAGTAGTTTAGTAAACAACCAAAGATTTCAAGACTAAAAGTGGTTAAAGTAGAAGCCTACAATAAGGGAAAACTCCAGGTAAAAATACACTAGTCCTTGGCTTATATCCTAATCTGACTTTGGTGCAGGTCATGTTGTTCTTCACATTACTGTCTCTGGTAAACACACACGATATGAAATACAATCAAAGTTTATTTGTCACATGCACAGGATACAGAAGGTGTAAACGGTACAGTGAAATGGTTACTTGCATAGTCTCAATATCAAAAATAGAAAGTGTCCAGATAAAATATTTTATAACTATTAGATGATTCTTACCCGACACACTTGTCTAAATTGATGGGTCATATGAAGGAAATGCTATAACCACCACCCAGCCACAACTAGCTAAGTGGATGGGTCACTATTGTCTAGATACATAAAATACAATAGATGGCCGTAATCACCCCCAGACACACCTGGCTAATTTGATGGGTCATGTAATCATCTGGCGAAGTGGAGTCTTTTGTTTAGATATGTAGCTAGTTAGCTAAACAATGAACCGGCATAATCCCAACTCATACTACTACCAATACAAACATTGTCATAGCTGTAGTATGAATCTGCARGTAGCTAATGCTAACTAGGTTCAATGTTAGCTAGCTAAAACTAGCAATGCAAATGGATATCTGATTTGAATAATATTAATACACAGATCATACGCATAATGTCAGCTAGCAAGCTAACATTAGCTATCTATTTTATTTATTTTATTTTATTTCACCTTTATTTAACCAGGTAGGCTAGTTGCAAACAAGTTCTCATTTACAACTGTGACCTGGCCAAGATAAAGCAAAGCAGTGCGACACAAACAACAACACAGAGTTACACATGGAATAAACAAATATACAGTCAATAATACAATAGAAAAAGTCTATATACAGTGTGTGCAAATAAGGGAGGTAAGGCAATAAATAGGCCATAGTGGCAAAATAATTACAATATAGCAATTAAACACTGGAGTGATAGATGCAGAAGATGAATGTGCAAGTAGAGATACTGGGAGATCTATAGATCTAGCTAACAGTAAGCTTGAACTTGCAATAAAAAAATAACTTTCTGAGAAAATTAGAAACATATAAGAAGAAGGATTACTTTATCCTATCCTAGGTATTCCTTAAAGAGGTGGGGTTTCAGGTGTCTCCGGAAGGTGGTGATTGACTCCGCTGACCTGGCGTCGTGAGGGAGTTTGTTCCACCATTGGGGTAGTGCAGAAAGTAGCCCATCACTTTTTCCAACAGATCTGTCTATAGCGCCTGCTAAATTCAGGGCTTCAATTTTGTTGAGAAAAGTAGCAAAAGATTTGTAGTTCTTGATGGTTAACTTTATATCTTTCAAAAACGGTGCAGTAGAAAGGACTATCAACACATACTGAGCAGCTCACGTTATAGACAGAAGCATGCTACATGGCAGACCAATCCAAACTCATCTCTCGGCAAGTCCAGCCCATACATTATCTCAGCCAATCATGGCTAGCGGGAAGTTTGCCTGCTTTTTCCGTGGCTAAACCAACTAAGCTCGTAATTTAACAATTTTATTTGTATTTACGGATGGAATACACGTCTCTTATTAAGACACATGAAAGTTCACATGTTCCAGAAGGCATTTCTGCAAAAAAGCTAATTTGATAAAAATGTATGTTTACGTTCAAATGCCTCTCCTGTGAAGTAGTGACGTGCGACATTCACCTAGTTTCTTGAAACGAGTCACAAATAGTCTGATGCCTAGCAGAAATTGCAATAAGAAGCATTTTAGATCTGCATTTACAAAACGCAGCAAGAGACTTGTTATGCAGAATTCTGCGTTAACTCAACCCTTATGTTTAACTTGCTAGTTATCTAAGTAAGTGGCTGAATTAATAAGGTGACAGGGCATCCTATTGTGTTGTCTTTTCAAACAAAGCAGAAAGCTAAAGCCCTTTGGATGAGTTATCTGTATAGCTGCCAGTGCTATCTTGATTTCCTTGCGTTTTTTTCTCCTCCTCGTTCTTGGCCCATCTGCTCCTCCCCCATCTTCACCGAGCAGAGCAGGCAGGCCCATTGCCCTAGCGACTCTAGACTCCACACAGACACAACTGTACACATGCTGCTCCAGAGCCAGCACTGTTCTTCCTTAAGACAAGCATGCATCAAAACATTGTTCACTTGCATAATGTCTCTCATTCACATTCGCTTGTAAATGTCCAAACTCACCAAAACGACATTCTGTATATCCTACCTATATACAGTGGGGAGAACAAGTATTTGATACACTGCCGATTTTGCAGGTTTTCCTACTTACAAAGCATGTAGAGGTCTGTAATTTTTATCATAGGTACACTTCAACTGTGAGAGACGGAATCTAAAACAAAAATCCAGAAAATCACATTCTATGATTTTTAAGTAATTCATTTGCATTTTATTGCATGACATAAGTATTTGATACATCAGAAAAGCAGAACTTAATATTTGGTACAGAAAACTTTGTTTGCAATTACAGAGATCATACGTTTCCTGTAGTTCTTGACCAGGTTTGCACACGCTGCAGCAGGGATTTTGGCCTTCTCCTCCATACAGACCTTCTCCAGATCCTTCAGGTTTCGGGGCTGTCGTTGGGCAATACGGACTTTCAGCTCCCTCCAAAGATTTTCTATTGGGTTCAGGTCTGGAGACTGGCTAGGCCACTCCAGGACCTTGAGATGCTTCTTATAATCTACCATATATTTTTCAGCTGTGATGCTTGACAAAAGTACTGAACCTTTCTATTCTCATAGCTTCGACAGATTGTAAATTTAAAGAAAAATGTTTTGCTAAAATCATTTTCTATATTATTGATTGATTGACTATGGCTTTTCAAATCACCCAGTATTGCTATCTGTAGCGTTAGTTCTAGGCAAATGTTGCAACTCTTCAGCCATTCCTGGACCTGTGACCAAAAACGAGCTACATATGGACAATACCAAAATAAATGATCTAATGACTCTACCTCCTCATAGCAAAATATGCAGAGCTGGGAAGATTGTATCCCCCATATATATAACATTATATTGGTTGTGTAGTAATTTAAATAGAAAAATTCAAAGTTTTGAATCCGGCGTTGTTTTGCGTATCAATTCATAAACCATGTGCCATGGAATGGGTACATCGAAGATCTCTTCCCAACTATTTTGCAGTTTATATGGCACACCTGTCAGTTTTTTGGTCCTTAAATGAAATTGGTATTTGTTTTTATTTATCACACTTTTCTTTAACCATTCATGTTCTTTAATATAGGGCCGACATACAAGTTCTTTACTTTTTTCCCCTTGCCTCTTCCATTTTTGTGGTAATGCTGCAATTAGTTGGTTGTAATTTTGGGAAGAGCAGACATTTCCATATGTCTGCGTTAGCTGCATGTGTGACATAACTCCACCAGTCCTATTTATGGTATCATTCACAAAAAGTATATATATATATTTTTTTTTTTTGAAAAATATGTTTTTTTTAATCAATTAGTATATTTGAGTTTAACCACAATATTTGTTGTATTATTTGTTCTGTCTTTTCTGGTGGATTAAACTGAAATTGCAACCAAACTTATCTTAAGCGTTAGAAAATAACGATATTTTGGAGATTATTCCTTTCAAACAACCGAAAGTGAGCAGGTGTAATCTGAATAAAGGAAAAAGGCCATTCTTGAACATAGGATGAGACATTCCTACCAATTTACTAGAGAACCAGTTTGGATTTAAGTAACCTTTTGTATGACTGATGCCTTTAGTAAGAGGTCTAATGCTTTAATATTTAATAATTTTTGCCCTCCAAATTCATATTCGTTATACACTGCTCAAAAAAATAAAGGGAACACTTAAACAACACAATGTAACTCCAAGTCAATCACACTTCTATGAAATCAAACTGTCCACTTAGGAAGCAACACTGATTGACAATAAATTTCACATGCTGTTGTGCAAATGGAATAGACAAAAGGTGGAAATTATAGGCAATTAGCAAGACACCCCCAAAAAAGGAGTGATTCTGCAGGTGGTGACCACAGACCACTTCTCAGTTCCTATGCTTCCTGGCTGATGTTTTGGTCACTTTTGAATGCTGCGGTGCTCTCACTCTAGTGGTAGCATGAGACGGAGTCTACAACCCACACAAGTGGCTCAGGTAGTGCAGTTCATCCAGGATGGCACATCAATGCGAGCTGTGGCAAAAAAAGTTTGCTGTGTCTGTCAGCGTAGTGTCCAGAGCATGGAGGCGGCTACCAGGAACAGGCCAGTACATCAGGAGACGTGGAGGAGGCCGTAGGAGGGCAACAACCCAGCAGCAGGACCGCTACCTCCGCCTTTGTGCAAGGAGGTACACTGCCAGAGCCCTGCAAAATGACCTCCAGCAGGCCACAAATGTGCATGTGTCAGCATATGGTCTCCACAAGGGGTCTGAGGATCTCATCTCGGTACCTAATGGCAGTCAGGCTACCTCTGGCGAGCACATGGAGGGCTGTGCGGCCCCACAAAAGAAATGCCACCCCACACCATGACTGACCCACCGCCAAACCGGTCATCTGGAGGATGTTGCAGGCAGCAGAACATTCTCCACGGCGTCTCCAGACTCTGTCACGTCTGTCACGTGCTCATGTGCTCAGTGTGAACCTGCTTTCATCTGTGAAGAGCACAGGGCGCCAGTGGCGAATTTGCCAATCTTGGTGTTCTCTGTGCAAATGCCAAACGTCCTGCACGGTGCTGGGCTGTAAGCACAACCCCCACCTGTGGACGTCGGGCCCTCATACCACCCTCATGGAGTCTGTTTCTGACCGGTTGAGCAGACACATGCACATTTGTGGCCTGCTGGAGGTCATTTTGCAGGGCTCTGGCAGTGCACCTCCTTGCACAAAGGCGGAGGTAGCGGTCCTGCTGCTGGGTTGTTGCCCTCCTACGGCCTCCCTCACGTCTCCTGATGTACTGGCCTGTCTCCTGTAGCGCTCCATGCTCTGGACACTACGCTGACAGACACAGCAAACCTTTTTGCCACAGCTCGCATTGATGTGCCATCCTGGATGAACTGCACTACCTGAGCCACTTGTGTGGGTTGTAGAATCCGTCTCATACTACCACTAGAGTGAGAGCACCGCCAGCATTCAAAAGTGACCAAAACATCAGCCAGGAAGCATAGGAACTGAGAAGTTGTCTGTGGTCACCACCTGCAGAATCACTCCTTTTTGGGGGTGTCTTGCTAATTGCCTATAATTTCCACCTTTTGTCTATTCCATTTGCACAACAGCATGTGAAATTTATTGTCAATCAGTGTTGCTTCCTAAGTGGACAGTTTGATTTCACAGAAGTGTGATTGACTTGGAGTTACATTGGTTGTTTAGGTGTTCCCTTTATTTTTTTGAGCAGTGTATAAATAGCCCCTTTTAATTTTGTCTGGCTTGCCATTCCAAATAAAATTGAATATTTTTTGTTCATATCATTTAAAAAGCAGGACACTAGGATAGGCAAAACCATAAGCAAATAGGTAAACTGTGATATGACTAAAGAGTTAATCAGGGTGATTTTTCCACAAATAGACAGGTATTTTCCTTTTGCTACCAACTTTCTATAAAAATTTATTGGAGTGAGATCATTTCTTTCTTTTGGGATTTGTATACTGAGTATGTCCACCACTCCGTCAGACCATTTAATGGTCAACACATGGTAATGTAAAATTAGCATTTTTTTGTGATCCAATATGTAATATAGTACACTTATCATAATTTGGTTTTAATCTAGCGAGGATAGCAAAAGTGTCTAGATCCCTATGAGGCTGTGGAGAGATTCTAATTGTGGTTTTAAAAGAAAACATGAATCATCAGCGTACAATGACAACCTCGTTTTTAAGCCACGGATTTCTAATCCCTTAATATTATTGTTTGATAACATTTTAACAGCTAACATTTCGATGGCAATAATAAATAGACATGCCGATAGTGGACAACCTTGTTTTACTCCTCTAGATAGTTTTAAAACTTTCTGAGATGTAGCCATTATTTATTATTTTACACCTAGGGTTACTATACATAACTTTAACCCATTTTATAAGAGATTCCCCAAAATTGAAATAGTCTAGGCATTTATATATAAACTCCAGTCGTACTTTATCAAAAGCCTTTTCAAAATCAGCTATGAAAACCAGGCCTGATGTCCCCGATATTTCAAAGTATTCTATTGTTTCCAGTACTTGTCTTATATTATCTCCAATGTATTGTCCATGTAAAACACCTGTCTGATTAGGATGAATAATATCTGACAATATTTGTTAAATTCTATGCGACAAGCATTTTGCTAGTTCTCCAATTTTTTAAATGGACTGGATCTTTATATATACCACTTGAGTCCTGTTTTAGTAATAATGATATCAGACCTTCTTGTTGCGTGTCTGATAATCTACCATTTATATTGGAGTGGTTAAAACATGCTAATAATGGTCCTCTGAGTATATATAAAAATGTTTTGTATACTTCCACTGGTATGCCACCCAGCCCTGGAGTTTTCCCAGCCAAGTCTTTAATTGCATCAAGAAGTTCCTCCTCTGTAATTTGGCCTTCACATGAGTCTTTCTGTACAGATGTTAATTTTACATTATTATTAGGGGAAAAAATCCATACAATTAGTTTCAGTTAGTGGAGAGGGAGGAGACTGAAACAAAAACATATTCTTAAAGTTTACTTCCTCTTTCAAAATATGTTCAATATCCTCGCCCACGTAGAAATTCTGTAAGAGTAATATATATGCCAATTATGTGATGATCCGACCGCATTCTGTCCCCTATCAACACTTTTTAAACTTTTGGTGCCAGAGAGAATGGCATAAGAAAGTAGTCAAGACGACTAGCTTGATTAAGCCTCCGCCATGTACATCTCACTAGGTCAGGGTATTTAAGTCTCCATATATCCACTAATTCCAATATATCCACGTCATTCATGATTTCCTTAAGTGCCTGAGGGTGATAGTTTGTAGTGTGATTTCCTTTCCGATCCATAGAGGTATTTAAGACCGTATGAAATTCTCCCACCATAATAATAGAGTCTAGTGTTGCTTGTAGTTGATAAATTCTTATATATATTTTCAAAGAAGCTTGGATCATCATTATTTGGACCGTATAGGTTAAAAAGCCATATCTGTTTATTGTCCAATAACATATTTAAAATAATCCATCTACCTTGATGATCTGTTTGTACAATTTGCACATTTAGATCGAAATTACTGTTAATTAAAACCATCACCCCTTTTGAATTTCTTTGCCCATGGGAGAAATATATTTCACCCCCCCAGTCCTTTTTCCACAAAACTTMATCTAAAATTGTTGAATGAGTTTCCTGTAAACAGTAGATATTATATTCCTTCTCTATTAGCCAGGTAAATACTGATCGTCTTATTATCTGCTAAGCCATCACAGTTGTAACTGGCTATACTTATTTCACCACTTACCATAATGAGACACAACTTTCAATTCTATTTATAAAAATATATGTTTGTAAACGTCACACGGTGTTTCTTGGTCGTCTTAAACAAATCTACTTTGAAACACATGGTGTTACAGACACCTGTACCATGTCAGATAGTTCAAATGTATTCACTTTTGAGTTTGCATCCCAATATTGCACTTCATATACATCACAGAAGACTGAAATATAACAAAACTGTTTCACATAGAAACAACGGATTTTCATCTGGTAAAAAAACAATTACATGTATTAATTATGAAAAATATTAATAACACTCCACCCGTGCGGCCATAGAGGGAGATTTGGTCATTTGACTGCAGGAAATGGCTACAGTCACAGTTAACCTTGTGTCGTCCGCTGAGCAGTATCCCCTACCACACATCAAAGACCCTTTTGCGGGTTTAGCCGGGGGTAAAAAATTCTGCAAAATCTGCCAAGCCTACTTTCAAATGGATGAAAAGTCAAAGGAGCTGACTGTTGTGAAACACAAGTGGCTCTTTAGGTACTGTCGTCTACTGTTTGGAACCACAAGTGGCTCTTTAGGTACTGTCGTCTACTGTTTGGAACCACAAGTGCTCTTTAGGACTGTCGTCTACTGTTTGGAACCAAGTGGCTCTTTAGGTACTGTCGTCTACTGTTTGGAACCACAAGTGGCTCTTTAGGTACTGTCGTCTACTGTTTGGAACCACAAGTGGCTCTTTAGGTACTGTCGTCTACTGTTTGGAACCACAAGTGTGCCAGCGCTCTTCCAGAGGGCGATGGACCAGATCTTGAGTGGATTGCCAGGAGTACAATACTACCTGGATGACATCCTCGTTACTGGAAAGGACGAAGAGGACCATCTCCACATTTTGGATGCGACCTTACAGAGATTGAAGGACTATGGACTGTGAGCTGACAAGGACAAAGGTGCATACTTCCAATCATTGGTTGAATACCTTGGACACGTCATCGACGCTACGGGCCTCCACAAGGCTCCGTTCAAGGTCAATGCTATCCTGGGCACCCCAGCTCCTCAGAACGTGAGGAAAACTACTTTCTCTGCTGGAGTTACTAAATTACTGTGGATGCTTTATCCCGAGCTTAGCTACGAAGCTGAAGCCGCTGCACCAGTTGCTTTGTTAGGATAAAACATGGAAATGGACAGAACAATGTGAGGAAGCATTCATGAAAACTAAGGGAACACTCCTGAAATCTGAGGCACACACTTTGACCCGTCATTGCCCTTCCAACTAGGTTGTGATGCTAGTCCGTATGGTGTTGCAGCAGTCGTGGCCCATAGCATGCCTTCAGGTGAAGGGAAGCTGATCGCTTTCGCGTCAAGGACATTGAAAGTAACTACGCACCAATAGAGCGAGAAGGCCGAGGCATAGATTCTGGTGCAACCAGTCAGGATGCTCTCAATGGTACAGCTGTAGAACCGTTTGAGGATCTGAGGACCCATGCCAAATCTTTTCAGTCTCCTGAGGGGGAATAGGTTTTGTCGTGCCCGCTTCACTACTGTCATGGTGTGCTTGGACCATGTTAGTTTGTTGGTGATGTGGACACCAAGGAACTTGAAGCTCTCAACATGCTCCACTGCAGCCCCGATGAGAATGGGGGTGTGCTCGGTCCTCTTTTTCCTGTAGTCCACAATCATCTCCTTTGTCTTGATCACGTTGAGGGAGAGGTTGTTGTCCTGGCACCACACAGCCAGGTCTCTGACCTCCTCCCTATAGGCTGTCTCGTTGTTGTCGGTGATCAGGCCTACCACTGTTGTGTCATCAGCAAATTTAATGATGGTATTGGAGTCGTGCCTGGCCATGCAGTCATGAGTGAACAGGGAGTACAGGAGGGGGCTGAACATGCACCCCTGAGGGGCCCCTGTGTTGAGKATCAGCGTGGCGGATGTGTTGTTACCTACCCTTACCACCTGGGGRCGGCCCGTCAGGAAGTCCAGGATCCAGTTGCAGAGGGAGGTGTTTAGTCCCAGGGTCCTTACCTTATTGTTGAGCTTTGAGGGCACTATGGTGTTGAACGCTGAGCTGTAATCAATGAATAGTATTCTCACATAGGTGTTCCTTTTGTCCAGGTGGGAAAGGGCAGTGTGGAGTGCAATAGAGACTGCATCATCTGTGGATCTGTTGTGGCGGTATGCAAATTGGAGTGGGTTCAGACTGCAGAAGGACTGTTCATAATGGGGACAATTCCTGTAAGAGGGGAGGAGATGTTGTATATGAAGGTTGTACCTTCCGTACTGCCGTACTTACCTTAGTTGTATGCGCAAAGCATCATGGGTGTTGAATGTTGTGGATGAGCGCGTTCAGATAAATGGTTGAACTGATCAGTGGTGGAAAAAGTACTTAATTGTCATACTTTAGTAAAAGTAAAGATACTTAAATAGAAAATGACTTCATTGAAAGTGAAAGTCACTGAGTAAAATACTACTTGAGTAGAAGTATTTGGTTTTAAATGTACTTAAGTACCGTGGTGGAAAAAGTACTTGAGTTAAAGTAAATACGTCAAATTCCTTATAATCTTGCGTCTGCGGACAGCCAGGGGCACACTGCAACACTCAGACATAATTTACAAACCTAGTATTTGTGTTTAGTGAGTCCGCCAGATCAGAGGCAGTGGGGATGTCAACGTGTTATATTGATAGGTGCGTGAATTGAATCATATTGCTGTCCTGCCTGAGCAATCGAAATGTAGCTAGTACTTCTGGGTGTCAAGGAAAATGTACGGGAGTAAAAAGTACATATGTTCTTTAGGAATGTAGTGGAGTAAAAGTAGTCAAATATAAATAGTAAAGTAAAGTAGAGACACCCCAAAGAAATGACATAAGTATTTTTACCTACTTTATACCACTGGAGCTGTTCCCCTCCTCCCGTTTCATCATTATTGAATTGTTATAAAGATGTGGCTATGAAGCAAGACATAACAGAAAGTGTTAATCACATTGCCAAAGCAAACATAAAGAAACATATCAAATCTCTCTCTCCATCACAGGAAGCTGTACAAGGCGGAGAAGTTGCCCTCCCACTCCTTTGAGATTGACCATGAGGACGCGGACAAGGATGAGGTCAGGCCTGTTTCATGGATTCTATTCCCTTTAAAAGTGCACTACTTTTGACCAGGACCCATATGGCTCTGGTCAATAGTAGTGTACTATGTAGGGAATAGGGTGCCGTTTGGGACGTAGCCTGAGTATGATGAATAGTCAGAGGCCATTGATTAGCCCTACTGTTAAACTGTCATAATGCACGTCTGCTCACATATTTCTACTCTGTTGTTTTTGGTCGAGGGCCATTGAATACAAGCTTAATTCAATTGAGTTCAACTGAGAAAGAATCAATGACTCTCCAAAAACAGTATCCTCTAAGGCTCATCCAGGTCACGGCTCTGTTACTGCAGGTGTATGTTCATGACAAATCAGGCATCATAGAATGAAACAGAACAARGTAGCACATTGTATCTCAATGGCAGACATATTTAGACCTTGGTTATTGAGACATGGCTTAGTTCCAAATGGCACTCTATTTCCTTTGTAGTGCACTACTTTTGAGTTATATTCCCTAAATGTAGTGCATTTTAGAGGGAATAGGTTGCCATTTGGGACGTACCCATCGAGCCTGATTTAAAGATGTCCGTTTTGGTTTTTGCAGGACACAACGTCTTTGTCCTCTTCTAAAGGAGGGGGAGGCGGAGGAGGAGGAGGGATTGGTGTGTTCCGATCGGGGTGGCTCTATAAAGGGAACTTCAATAGCACTGTCAACAACAGCATCACTGTTCGGGTGAGGAAGTGTGCCACAGACTCCCCCATAATCCCCTACTCTTTCTCTCTCTCTCCAATTCCAAGGGCTTTATTGGCATGGGAAACATATGTTTACATTGCCAAAGCAAGTGAAATAGATAATGAACAAATGTGAAATAAAAAATCAAAAATGAACAGTAAACATTACACTAACAAATGTTTCAGAGGAATAGAGACATGTCAAATGTCATATTATGGCTATGTACAGTGTTATAACGGTGTGCAAAAAGTTAAAGTGTGAAAATGAATAAACATAAATATGTATTTACAGTGGTGTTTGTTCTTCACTGGTTGCCCTTTTCTTGTGGCAACAGGTCACACATCTTGCTGCTGTGATGGCACACTGTGGTATTTCACCCAGTAGATATGGGAGTTTATTAAAATTGGATTTGTTTTCAAATTCTTTGGGTCTGTCTCTCGCGCTCTCTCTTTAATGCCTGTTTGCCTCTCTCTACCTCTCTCTCTCTCACTCTCTTTCTGATGTCTGTATTCCTATCTTTTTTACGTTTCTTCCCCTCTCTCCACAATATTTTTTTACCTTGCGTCGTAGTGCTGTTTTCTACTACATTCCTTACTTCTCTCTCACACACACACACATTTCTTGACTCTCTGTCTTCTCTCTATCATCTCACTCTTTTCCTGGTCTCCCTCCCAGCCTTTCCCTCCCATCCTGTCTTCTAACAATGCAGACTCTTAGTCAGACCGGCCCTGTAGGGTCCTGGCTCTCTTTAAGTTATGGCCTGTCTCTTCTACGGAGACCTTGTGTTAATGTAGAGCACCACTGGCCCAGGCCGCTACCAATTTGCTGTCACACAGGTCACATAGTCAGGGCTGCGTCCCAAATTACATCCTTTTCCCTATGTAGAGCACTACTTTTGCACTACTTTTCCCCCTATATAGTGCACTAGTACTTACCTTTATACAGAGCCCTACCTATAGGGCCCTGGTCAAAAGAAGTGCAATTTATAGGGAATAGGGTGCCATCACGTAGTGTAGTGACACGTTCAGTGATGAACGGAGGGTGTTATTGTCCGGGTTAGGGTGACTACGTCTTCATTGCCTGTAATTGATTTTGATGGGGTTGTATTTTTATCTTGACGTCCCTGTAGTCGTTCAAGAGGAGGTACTTCCAGCTGACGCAGCTGACTGATAACTCCTACATCATGAACTTTTACAAAGATGAGAAGATCTCCAAAGAGCCCAAGGGCTGCATCTTCCTGGACTCGTGTACCGGTGTGGTTCAGGTGAGTAGAGGATGATGGAGTACCAATGTACTGTGAAATGTGTTTTACACTCAAGCATGCATACAGACATCAGTGCGCATGCACAAATACACACACACACACACACACACACACACACACACACATACACACACCACACATATAGATACACACACTTGCTGATGTACAGCTGTAAAACGCCACTGGCACACATCAAAACCAGTTGCCGATAGACTATCCGATTGAGGAGCTCGGAGTGTTGAAACTTTCCCTGGCTAAGACTCTTGAGAGGAAATACACTGAACAAAAATATAAACACAACATAAAAAGAGTTGGTCCCATCTTTCATGAGCTGAAATTTWAAAAAAATCCCAGCACAAAAAGCTTATTTCTCTCAAATGTCGTGCACAAATTTGTTTACATCCCTGTTAGTGAGCATTTCTCCTTTGCCAAGATACGATATGGTACGATACGATAGGAGATTTCACAGACGCAAACAGTTCACTAGTGCACTACTCAAATGCACAGAATTCACAAATTTACTGACTAGTCTCAGAGTTCTGTGCACACTAACACTAACGAAAACACCCCCTCTAGAACAACCGTCTGAGGAAGCACGCCTTTGAGCTGAAGATGAACGAGGTGACGTACTTCGTGCTGGCGGCGGAGAGCGAGCAGGACATGGAGGAGTGGATCAGTACCTTGACCCGGATCCTCCAGATCAGCCCCCACGACGGGCCCGCCCCGCTGACGCAGCTGGACCGCAAGAGTGTAGACCTTACCGACACACGGCAGGGTGAGCACTCTGGACCTTTTGTACAGATTCAGGATCAGCTTCCCCTCCCCCAATCCTAACCRTAACCATTAGTGGGGAAAATGCTAAACTCACCCAAGATCAGCGTCTAGAGGCAACTTCACCCTACTCCGGACCTGGTTCCTGTTCATTAGAGCACAGTGTCTTGTTGGACCAGCCCAGATCGTACCTCACTGCATTTTGAATCATTTTTTAATTTCGTGTGCCTACTGAACACGAACCTGATGATCATAAGAGACACACACATCCRAATGTGGCCCGAAAACAACATCTTAATGAAGATGTTCTCCCAAAAGGGATTTTTAATGTAGTATCACTGAGTTTCCTTACAAATAACTTATGGGAGCAGCAAATGCTGAGTCTTAAGTTTTATCTTAGATCTTTGACACCTACCATAGCCCCCGAGCGGGAGAGGAAAGAGTAGGAGAGCTTAGAATAGAGATTCAAATGTGCCCACCAGAACCCTAGCCTGGTTCCAGATCTGTTTGTGCTGTCTAGCCAACATCTTATGTATTCGGGATGACAACAACCAATAGGAGTTGGCAAGACAGCACAAACAGACCTGGGACCAGGCTACCAGAACCCTAGGGTTGATTACAGAACCATAACAATGAAATAACATCATACTTAACGAAGTGGCAGAGCACATTTGCTGTAATCGTAGTCTGGTATTCATAATGGTTGTAGGATATTCTGCCATGGCTAATGGGAGACTTAATGTGCGATGACTTGATCCTCATTGTCAGTGTTCCAGCAGGAAATTAGACCGTGCAGGAAATTAGACCGGACACAAGGCAAAACACTCCACCTTGGTTTTTAGAGATCAAACGTAGTAAAAAAGCCTCCGTGTGGAATATAACCAAACAAATTGCACACACCACCCTGGACCGTGGAGAATTGCGGTTGTAAAAATGACTACGAACGCTGTGAGCTCACCATAGTCATCATGGTTCTGTGTTGCTGTACTAACATGGTGCTAAATCAAGTGCGTGTACGAACTGACCTGACCCTTATTAGCCATTAACTGCCATATAATATCACCTGAGGCTACGCATTCGTGGTTATACAGGGAGTACAGAAGGGGACTGAGTACGCAGCCTTGTTGGTCCCCTGTGTTGAGGATCAGTGTGGACGAGGTAGGGGTTTGAACCAAAATAATTTTCTAATCGTTTCGTTCTGAATAGAATCGCACTTTTTTTCATTCCGTTCCACTGTTCCAACCAGAAAAATAAAGTTCTGAAACGGTTTCAACCCCAAAAAAGTAACAGTTTATATCGTTCCTTTCTGTTCCTTTTATTGTGAAATCTACCGTTTTTTACATTTAGCTCATGAAATTACTTCGCCAATCAGTACGGATAGAGCAGGCAAGCTAGTTGTTTACATTGGTGACGGACAGACAAGTGTAGCCTATGGCGCAAGATGTAACTGAAATTTTACGGGTGGGGAGAGAGAGAAAGACGGTTGAGGAGCAGGCTTGAAGCCCTAGGCATCTTGTTATGACATGCATTATCTGAATTAGGTCCACAGAATTATACCTAGGAGGAGTGGCTAGCTAACAAGCTTGAGCTAGCTAACAAGCTTGAGCTATCAAGCTAACAAGCTTGTGTGTGTAGAGCGGCACCAGAATTAAAATCCCATCTTACCTTTTTGTAGGTAATACGTCCAACGATAAACATGATAACTGTATGGCCCAGTACATCACCGGGGCCAAGCTTCCTGCCATCCAGGACCTCTATACCAGGCGTTGTCAGAGGAAGGCCCTAGTCATAGACTATTCTCTATGCTACCGCACGGGAAGCGGTACCGGAGCGACAAGTCTAGGTCCAAGAGGCTTCTAAACAGCTTCTACCCCCAAGCCATAAGACTCCTGAACATTTAATCAAATGGCTACACAGACTATTTACATTGACCCCACACCCCCTCTTCTACGCTGCTGCTACTCTCTGTTATTATCTATGCATAGTCAATTTAATAACTCTACCTACATGTACATATTACCTCAATTACCTCGACACCGGTGCCCCCGCACATTGACTCTGTACCGGTACCCCCTGTATATAGCCTAAAGTAGCCTAAACACGCACACACACTGGCAAAGACTTTCAGCTTGCAGGCAGATGCTGGAATAAGTTTCTGAGTGACAGAGTGAGGGTTTTGCATATGCGCTTTAGTTTTTTTTGTAGGACTAGATAAAAATACCTGCAACGTTAAAATAAAGTTATTAACTGGTTTCCGTGCTTTTAAAATAACGATTCTGTTCCTTGAAAAAGGTTGTTCTTTTCCGGTTTTCGGTTCTGTTCCCTGAACCGGTTCCAATCCATTTGCATAGGGAGGAGTTCAGTCCCAGGGCTGTGAGCTTAGAGGGCACTATGGTATTGAAGGCTGAGCTGTAGTCGAACAACAGCATCCTCACATTCCTCTTGTCCAGATGGGTGAGGGCAGTGCAATGGCGATTCGCGTCGTCCGTGGATCTTTTTGGGGTGGTAAGCGAATTGGAGAAGGTGGGGTGTGTCGGGAAGGGAGGAGGTGATGTGGTCTTTTTCTAGCCTCTCGAGGGCACTTTATGATGACGGAAGTGAGTGCTATGGGTTGGTAATCATTCAGTTCAGTTACTTTCCCTTTCTTGGGCACAGGGATGATAGTGGACATCTTGAATCAGGTGGGGATAACGGCCTGAGCTAGAGAGAGATCGAAAATGTCCGAAAACACAACAGCTAGCTGGTCTGCACATTCTCTGAGGGCGCGGCTAGGGATGCCGTCTGGCAGCCTTGTGAGGGTTAACATGTTTGAATGACTTGCACACGTCCTCCTTGGAGACCGTAAGCACGTAGCCCTCGTTGTCCTCAGGAGCTCTCCTCGGCAGCTCAGAGTTGTTTTGCACGAAGCATGAGATAAAGGTAGCTCATCCAGTAGGGCGGCGTTGGTGTCCGTGACGTGACTGGCTTTCTTTTTGTCATCCGTGATCGTTAGAAACCCCTGCCACATATGCCTAGTATCCGACCCGCTGAATTGCTCTTCCACTTTGTCCCTATACTTGTCTTTCGCCATCCCGATCGATCTTCGTAGGTCGTATTTGTTCTGGTTAACCATGCAATGAGAGGAGAGGAGCAGCATCAGCAGACCAGATCAGTAGACCCCAGAGCACTAATACACATTCTGGCCTCTGCACTAGTTCTTCTCTCTCTCTCTCTCTCTCTCTCTCTCTTCTCTCTCTTCCTCTCTCTCTCTCTCGCTCTCTCTCTCTCACTCTGTCCTCTCTCTCTCTCTCTCTCTCGTCTCTCTCTCTCTCTCTCTCTCTCTCTCTCTCTCTCTCTCTCTCTCTCTCTCTCTCTCTCTCTCTCTCTCTCTCCTCTCTCTCTCTCTCTCTCTCTCTCTCTCTCTCTCTCTCTCTCTCTCTCTTCCCTTCTCTCTCTCTCTCTCTCTCTCTCTCTCTCTCTCTCTCTCTCTCTCTCTCTCCCCCCCCTCTCTCTCTCTCTCTCTCTCTCTCTCTCTCTCTCTCTCTCCTCTCTCTCTCTCTCTCTCTCTCTCTATATTCCCCCTCTTTCAACTCCCTCCCTCTCTCCCATCCGCTCTCCCTCCCTCCCACCCGCTCTCCCTCCTCCCTTTCTCCCCCACCCGCTCTCTCACGTTCTCTGTGAAAGAATACAGCTGTCTATTTCCATCCCTCTCTTTGTGTGGGGCCTCTTTTACAGTACCACATAAAAGGTTGACCTACACTGGCTGAATGGATGGATGGCAGTGAAAGGATAAACACATACAGTAAGCTCAATTAGAGGCCAGGAAAAGCCGGTGTGAGAGAGAGAGAAAGCGCTCCCCTACTCCCCCTCTCCTCCCCACCTCTACCCCACTCAGAACACACTCAGGTATGGCTGCTTCCATGACAACCAGCCTTGCAGTCTCCCTCTCATACTATAGCCGTCACTGAAGACCAGAGGAATAAGCCAATACTAAAAACAGGACTGGTAGAACATGAATTTCACCGGAGATATTGACTGTAACTGTCTGTCTCTTTCCCACCAGACGTGTGTGATCTGTCTATAAGCGACGTGTGTTTACCTGAGAATGAAGAGACGACAGAGAGCGGCATCAACCCTGAGCTGGCTAAGGTGGGTGTGTGAGATGTAGTTTGCTCTACTATTACCCATAAAAAATGATCAGTGCTTTTACTTGTATTGTGCTCATTTAATGCATATTCTGTATTTTATTTGTGGGATATCTTCTCTCTTTCTCTCTCTCAGTATATCTCTGAAACTGAGGAGTTGGTCCGATCGGCCAGACGAGAAGAGAGGCTCAACCTGTTCTCCCTGGACCCTGACTCCCGGTAGGTCCCCTGTAGGGTTAATATACTGATACCCATGTAGGTCCCCTGTAGGGTTTAACAACACCCTGATACCCCTGTAGGGTTTAACACACCCTGATACCCCTGTAAGTCCCCTGTAGGGGTTAACACACCCTGATACCATGTAGGTCCCCTGTAGGGGTAACACACCTGATCCCCTGTAGGCCCCTGTAGGTTTAACACACCCTGATACCCTGAAGTCCCTGTAGGGGTTAACACACCCTGATCACCCATGTAGGTCCCCTGTAGGGGTTAACACACCCTGATACCCATGTAGGTCCCCTGTAGGGGTTAACACACTCTGATACCCATGTAGGTCCCCTGTAGGGGTTAACACACCCTGATACCCATGTAGGTCCCCTGTAGGGGTTAACATACCCTGACACCCATGTAGGTCCCTGTAGGGGTAACACACACTGCTACCCCTGTAAGTCCCCTGTAGGGGTTAACACACCCTGACACCCATGTAGGTCCCCTGTAATGGTTACCACACCCTAATCCCATGTAGGTCCCCTGTAGGGGTTAACACACCCTGATACCCATGTAGGTCCCCTGTAGGGGTTAACACACCCTTGATCCCATGTAGTCCCCTGTAGGGGTTAACATACCCTGACACCCATGTAGGTCCCCTGTAGGGGTTAACACACACTGCTACCCTGTAAGTCCCCTGTAGGGGTTAACACACCCTGACACCCATGTAGGTCCCCTGTAATGGTTAAACACACCCTAATACCCATGTAGGTCCCCTGTAGGGGTTAACACACCCTGATACCCATGTAGGTCCCCTGTAGGGGTTAACACACCCTGATACCCATGTAGGTCCCCTGTAGGGGTAACACACCCTGAACCATGTAGGTCCCCTGTAGGGTTAACACACCCTGATACCCATGTAGGTCCCCTGTAGGGTTAACACACCCTGATACCCATGTAGGTCCCCTGTAGGGGTTAACACACCCTGACACCCATGTAGGTCCCCTGTAAGGGCTAACACACCCTGACACCCATGTAGGTCCCCTGTAGGGTTAACACACCCTGACACCCATGTAGGTCCCCTGTAGGGGTTAACACACCCTGATAAACCATGTAGGTCCCCCTGTAGGGGTTAACACACCCTGATACCCATGTAGGTCCCCTGTAGGGGTTAACACACCCTGATACCCATGTAGGTCCCCTGTAAGGTTAACACACCCTGATACCCATGTAGGTTCCCCTGTAGGGGTTAACACACCCTGATACCCCTGTAAGTCCCCTGTAGGGTTAACATACGCTGACACCATGTAGGTCCCCGTAGGGATACCACACCCTAATACCATGTAAGGTCCCCTGTAGGGGTTAACACACCCTGACACCCATGTAGGTCCCCTGTAGGGGTTAACACACCCTACAATACCCATGTAGGTCCCCTGTAGGGGTAACACACCCTGAATACCATGTAGGTCCCCTGTAGGGGTTAACACACCCTGACCCATGTAGGTCCCCTGTATGGTTAACACACCCTGAATACCCATGTAGGTCCCCTGTAGGGGTTAACACACCCTGATACCCATGTAGGTCCCCTGTAGGGTTAACACACCCTGATACACATGTAGGTCCCCTGTAGGGGTTTAACACACCCTGACACCCATGTAGGTTCCCTGTAGGGGTTAACACACCCTGATACCATGTAGGTCCCCTGTAGGGGTTAACACACCCTGATACCCATGTAGGTCCCCTGTAGGGGTTAACACACCCTGACACCCATGAGGTCCCCTGTAAGGGCTAACACACCCTGACACCCATGTAGGCCCCTGTAGGGGTTAAACACACCCTGACCCACCCATGTAAGTCCCTGTAGGGGTTAACACACCCTGATCACCATGTAGGTCCCCTGTAGGGGTTAACACACCCTGATACCCATGTAGGTCCCCTGTAGGGGTTAACACACCCTGACACCCATGTAGGTCCCCTGTAGGGTTAACACACCCTAATACCCATGTAGGTCCCCTGTAGGGGTTAACACACCCTACACCCATGTAGGTCCCCTGTAGGGTTAACACACCCTGATACCCATGTAGGTCCCTGTAGGGGTTACACACCCTAATACCCATGTAGGTCCCTGTAGGGGTTAAGCACACCTGACACCCATGTAGGTCCCCTGTAGGGGTTAACACACCCTGATACCCATGTAGGTCCCCTGTAGGGGTTAACACACCTTGTGCAGAACAGTTCTACTGCACAGTTCACCTGTTAATTAAGTACTGTTAGGTAAGGGATGGGCATCTCTGTCCCAGGAGGGCCTCTGTGTCTTTAGGCTTCTGGTCCAGACCAGTGCTTACACATCACATTCAACTTCAGCCCACCGATAGATAGTCCAATTGTGTGCCCCTCTGATGTTGTCTGGTTGTGTGTCAGGTGTTGAGGAGTCCGCGGGGCGAGCACCCTAGAGGTGAAGGCCACCCAGTCCGTCCCTTCGAGGAGAAGCTGGGGAGGAGGCTGATGATCACCTGTCGATCCCTCAACCTGACGCTGCAGGGCTGCATCAATGAGACCGAGACTGGTCCGGTCACCAACGTAAGACCCCCTTAAAGCAACAAGTACAAACACACTCGCACAGTGCTAAATTAGGCTTTACGGTGCTCATCACGTGTAACGTATTCCCATCAGATTGAGCCCTTCTTTGTGACTTTGGCCCTGCTGGATGTGCGGGAGGGGAGGAAGGTGTCGGCCGACTTCCATGTTGACCTGAACCACGAGACGGTGCGTCAGATGCTGGGTGGGGCTGGGTCGGGAGGGCCCGGGGCGGGGCAGGAGAATGGACTGAGCTCCCCTGCAGAGAAGAGACCTGGAGACTGTCACCTCAGCCTGGACCTGGACGACTGGCTCCGCTTCCCCAAACAGGTAGGCTACAGCAACGCTCCGGAGGAAGTTTCCCCAAGGGGCAGATCTAGGATCAGTTCCCCTCCCCTGATCTTAACCTTGACCATTAGTGGGGAACATGTAGAACTGACTCAAGATCAGTCATAGAAGTTGAATCAGCCAAGTGTACCCATGCATCCGTTTTACTCATTCTATTTCTATTGGGTACAGAAACACAGAGGGGTGGGGCAGAACTGGGAATGTCATAGGGAGAAGTGTCAAAAGAGAGATGGCATACTTACTCCTTTCCTGTGTGTGTGTGTGTGTGTGTGTGTGCGCGCGTGTGTGTGTGTGCAGGCCATCTTCTCAGTGACGAATCCCCACACGGACATTGTTCTCTTGGTGAGGGTGGAGAAGGTGCTGATGGGAAATATTGCCGCGGGAACAGAGCCGTACATCAAAAACACAGACTCGAGCAAGGTGACGCAACTCTACAACACCGTTAAATTCACTCTAACTACCACCCCTCATCTTATAGCATGAAACTGTATGGTTTCCCTTTATAGCCTATTACCTATGGATAGGGTTGCAAAATTCTGGCAACTTTCCCAAAATTTCCAGGTTTTCCAGAAATGCATGTGAACTCAGCAAAAAAAGAAACGTCCCTTTTTCAGGACCCTGTCTTTCAAAGATAATTCGTAAAAATCCAAATAACTTCACAGATCTTCATTGTAAAGGATTTAAACACTGTTTCCCATGCTTGTTCAATGAACCATAAACAATTAATGAACATGCACCTGTGGAACGGTCGTTAAGACACTATCAGCTTACAGATGGTAGGCAATTAAGGTCACAGTTATGAAAACTTAGGACACTAAAGAGACCTTTCTACTGACTCTGAAAAACACCAAAAGAAAGATGCCCAGGGTACCTGCTCATCTGCGTGAACGTGCCTTAGGCATGCTGCAAGGAGGCACGAGGACTGCAGATGTGGCCAGGGTAATAAATTGCAATGTCCGTACTGTGAGACGCCGAAGACAGCGCTACACGGAGAAAGGACAGACAGCCGATCGTCCTTGTAGTGGCAGGTCACGGTGTAATAACACCTGCACAGGATCAGTACATCCGAACATCACACCTGCGGGACAGGTACAGGATGGCAACAACAACTGCCCGAGTTATACCAGGAATGCACAATCCCTCCATCAGTGCTCAGWCTGTCCGCAATAGGCTAAGAGAGGCTGGACTGAGGGCTTGTAGGCCTGTTGTAAGGCAGAACCTCACCAGACATCACCGGCAACAATGTCGCCTATGGGCAGAAACCCACCGTCGCTGGACCAGACAGGACTTGCAAAAAGTGCTCTACACGGTTTTGACTCACCAGGGGTGATGGTCGGATTTGCGTTAATCATTGAAAGAATGAGCGTTACACCGAGGCCTGTACTCTGGAGCGGGATCGATTTGGAGGTGGAGGGTCCGTCATGGTCTGGGGCGGTGTGTCACAGCATCATCGGACTGAGCTTGTTGTCATTGTCAGGCAAATTCAACGCTGTGCGTTACAGGGAAGACATCCTGCTCCCTCATGTGGTGCCCTTCCTGCAGGCTCATCCTGACATGACCCTCCAGTATGACAATGCCACCAGCCATAATGCTCGTTGTGTGTGGGATTTCCTGCAAGACAGGAATGTCAGTGTTCTGCCATGGCCAGCAAAGAGCCCGAATTTCAATCCCATTGAACACGTCTGGGACCTGTTGGATTGGAGGGTGAGGGCTAGGGCCGTTCCCACCAGAAATGTCCGGGAACTTGCAGGTGCCTTGGTGGAAGAGTGGGGTAACATCTCACAGCAAGAACTGGCAAATCTGGTGCAGTCCATGAGGAGGAGATGCACTGCAGTACTTAATGCAGCTGGTGGCCACACCAGATACTGACTGTTACTTTTGATTTTTACCCTCTCCTTTGTTCAGGGACACATTATTTAATTTCTGTTAGTCACATATCTGTGGAACTTGTTCAGTTTTTGTCTCAGTTGTTGAATCTTGGTATGTTCATACAAATATTTACACGTTAAGTTTGCTGAAAATTTACGCAGTTGACAGTGAGATGACGTTTCTTTTTTTGCTGAGTTTATTTATTTAATTGAAGTTTTGTAGGATGAAATATCTTGAGATGCACCATCTCATTTTCAATTTATTTATATGTAAATGCATTTTTGGGGGGGGCACTTGAGATATATATATATATAATAATAATAATTAAAAACAAAAACTTACATTAACAGCGATTTTTTTTTTTAACTACTTATAGACTTAAAACTAATAAAAACTACAAATCCAATTTGTGAATCCTCCAACCAGGAAGACTTATGTCTCTGAAAATCTATGTCGCGTAAGTGGACGGGAGTCAATGTGTAGAACAATGTACAGTAAAACACAGCTTGTTTTTCCCAAGCCCTTAGTAGTAAAACAGCGGTATGCACATCCTTTACAGGGTCTTTCCAGTGAGATTTCATGTCAAGCTCTATTTAAATGTCCCTTAATCACACAGGGAAGTCATTTCTCCTCATACTGTAGATATTTTTTGTCCAAGATGCCCCCACAGAATTCAGAGTGGGATTCTGAAATCCTGGCTACTCAAGTTGAGTAGATGAGCAGACGGGGAGCGCTGCGCCTCCTGCCAGGTTCCTGACACCCCTGTTGATTTAGATTTATCTTACGTCAAGGATCATTTATTTGTGTGTTTTCTGAAACCCGCCGGCAGACTTAAAAAATATCAACTATGCGGCCCCTTTTATAAGTAATGTTTCCTTCTCTGTCTCTCTCTGCCCCCCCCCTCTCTCTCCCTCTCTCTCTGCCCCCCTTTCTCTCTCTCCCTCTCTCTTTCGCTTCCTGTCCCTTTGAAGACGGTTCAAAAGATGCTGAAATCCAACAAGCAGTTCTGCAGTAAACTGGGGAAGTACCACATGCCATTTGCCTGGTCCATCAGGTGAGGGACACTGAGCCACACTGTGTTTTCTGGTATCCTACTCACTCCATATCCTTTTATTGACCTTTTCTCCTTTAATGATCAAACTGCCTTTACTGCATCACAAGGAATGTCTATAAAGGTAATTGATCACTTTTCACTGTATCTTACACTCAAATCTATTGTCCTGTCTGTCTTGTCTGTGCGTCCGTCCGTCTGTCTGCCTCGTCTGTTCTGCCTGCCTGCCTGCCTGCCCGTCTGTCTATCTGTCTTGCCTTGCTGTCTGTCTCAGGTCTGTGTTTAAGGACAATCAGGGGACGGTGGACCGGGAGTCTCGCTTCTCGCCCCTCTTCAAACAGGAGAGCAACAAGATCTCCAGCGAAGATCTCATCAAGCTGGTGTCTGAGTACAGGAGGTAGGCCACCGAAAGGATATCAAGGCTGCATCCCAAATGGCACCCAATTCCCTATTTAGTGCACAACTTTTGACCAGGTCCCATAGGGCTCGAGTTGAAAGTAGAAATAGGTTGCCATTTGGGATACAGACCAAATCATGTCAGTTCGACCCCATGGTCCAGATCCCTTTTTTAGGTCGGAGTCATAGAGTTTGTCATGGCCATCTAACCCGACCTGGAAGACTCCTGGCCCTAGTCATAGTGAATGTATGGTGCTCACTGCTCACCCAATTCCTTGGCTCTCTCTGTGTCTTTGCAGGGCTGAGAAGACCAGTAAACTGCAGACCATTCCAGGGAACCTGGACATCACAGTGGACTATGTCCCTATGGAGCATCCAAGTAAGTCGGAACACTCTTTTCTCTTTCTTTCGACACCCCTCATGTCTCTCCTTCTCCTTCTCTCTCTTTATTTTCTCTCTCGCCTCTATCTCTCTCTCTCTTCTCTCTCTCTTCTCTCTCTCTCTCTCGTCTCTCTCTCTACCTCTTCCCCCTCTTCCTTTTCTACCTCTTCTCCCTCTCTCTCTCTCTGTACCTCTTTCCCTCTCTCTTTTTCTACCCCTCTCTCTCCTCTCTCTCTCTCTCCTTCCTACTCTCCCCCTCTATCTCTTTTCTACCCTCTCTCCCTCTCTCTCTCTCTCTCTTCTACTCTTCCCCCTCTATCTCTTTTCTACCCCTCTCTCTCCCTCTCTCTTCTCTGTACTCTCCTCCCCTATCTCTCTTTCTACCCCTCTCTATCTCTCTCCAATTCATTTTAAGGGCTTTATTGGCATGGGAAACATATGTTTACATTGCCAAAGCAAGTGAAATAGATAATACACACAAATAAAATAAACAATACAAAATTAACAGTTGACATTACACATTACACATAAATTCCCCAAATACTAAAGACGTCTGCCTGTCTGCCTGCAGACTGTGTGACGTCATCCTACGTGCCGGTCAAGCCCTTCGAGGACTGCAGCCAGCACCAGGCCACCGTGGAGGTGGAGGAGTTTGTCCAGGACTCCACCAAGTTCACCCAGCCACACCGCRTCTACAAGAACCACGTCTACGTCTACCCCCGACACCTCAAATACGACGGCCAGAAGAGCTTCGCCAAGGTACCGTACACACCCAAACCCACACATCGCTTGTAATGTACACTAGATATACTGAGAAATAGCATGGCAAGGAAGGACATGTAGTAGATACACAAGTCACACTGTACATTTCATATGTATATACTCTATTCTACTGTATTTTAGGCAACGCCACTCAGAAATTGCTCTTCCTAATATTTATCTATTTTTTAATTCCATTATTTTACTTTTATATCGGTGTGTATTGTTGTGAATTGTTAGATATCGCTACACCCGCAATATTATCTGCAAAATATGTGTATGTGACCAATACAATTTGATTAGATTTGACTTACATGGGACCTCTTTGCAGACACGTGTGAAACACTGTAGGCCCACAAATGTCACAATGTTATTTTCGTTCACAGGCTCGTAACCTTGCAGTCTATGTGGAGTTTCGGAGTTCGGATGAGGAAGTTGCCAAACCTTTGAAGGTGTAGTATCTCCTCTGTCATTGATAGCATTTAGAGTATCATGGTGGATTTTTGGAAAAACTTCACTTTTCTCTTTTTATTTTATTTTTTACTTGCTGCCTCAGTGCATATACGGCAAGCCTGGAGGTCCAGTTTACACCACAGCAGCCTGTTCCATAGTCCTTCACCACTCCCAGAACCCAGACTTCTATGATGAGGTGAGTGCGGAAGGAGACGGTTGAAGAGGTATGTGGCTAGAGATGGAAGGAGAGGGGGAGAGGCACGGGAAGAGATTGATTGGACGGGGTGCGCGCAGGGCTCTTATTGCCTGGTAGCCCGTTTTGTTTGTGCTCAGGCCAACTCCTCTGATGCTCATTATCATGCATGAGAGGGGTTGAAGCACAATCAGACATGTGCGTACCAGGCTAGAGCCCTCACCGTGTAGTGGCTGGTATAGGATAAAGTTTCCCCCAGACGCTGATCTTGGGTCAGTTTTTCATTTCCCCCACTAATAGTTAGGGTTAGGATTGGGGGAAGGGGAAGGGGAAGCTGATCCTAGATCTGTACCCAGGGGAACCTTCACCCTGGAATTTCGTGGCTCAGTTGATTGTTCACCACTGTGACACCAGTTGTCAATTCATCTTCTTTTTTTACTTATTGAGGCGTTTGTTTTAACGCACGATAAATTGTGATTTGATTTGATTTCTGTGCCTGTTTGTGAAATGGTCCCTTTGTTTCATCCTCTGCGTGCCAGGTGAAGATTGAGTTGCCCACCCAGCTCCACGAGAAGCACCATCTACTCTTCTCCTTCTACCATGTGACCTGTGACATCAACGCCAAGACCAACTCCAAGAAGAAGGAGGCCCTGGAGACCCCAGGTAGGGAGGAAGGAGAAATACTGTGGTCCTGGGTGGCTCACTTGGTAGAGCGTGGTGTTTGCGACACGCCAGGGTCGTGGGTTTGACTCCCGCTGGGGCCAGCAGTCTGAAAAGATATGCTTGTATAAAAGCATCTGTTAGGTGGCATGTATTAATACTGCCTTTGAGGCAAAGTCTGTCAATGCAGTGGATGGTCGACGTAGGCTATCACTGTGCAGCAACATCGCCTCGCGGTAGGGGATACTGTGTTGATTGTGTTAGGGAATCCAGGAGTGTGGTGGTGCATGCTACATCTACAGGCCATTACTACTGTGCTCTTGCTTTTGCTTGCTCTTTGGCGTCTGGGCCAGGGTGTAAAAGGCTTTGTGGCACTGCGGATATAACAAGGGCTTTATTAAACATCTGATTGATTTGATTTAACACTTACATACAGTATAGTGTTTTCCCATGTTTCTTTCGCCTGTGTGTTGTGTGTGTGTGTGTGTGTGTGTGTGTGTGTGTGTGTGTGTGTGTGTGTGTGTGTGTGTGTGTGTGTGTGGTGTGTGTGTGTGTGTGTGTGTGTGTGTGTGTGTGTGTGCGCGTGTACGCCCTGTGCATTGTGTGTGTGTGCGCGTGTGTGACTGCAGTGGGCTACTCGTGGCTGCCTCTGCTCAGAGAGGGTCGCCTGGCCTCACAGGAGTTCAACATCCCTGTGTCCTGTAGCCTGCCCCCTGGATACCTGCTCGTCAAAGAACCCGGATCTACTAAGGTAGAGGAGGGGGAGGGGGGAGACGGGGAGGGAGGGTGAGATGAATGGAAGGGAGCGAGCGAGGGAGTTAATAGAGAAAATAGGGGGGAAAGTAGAAAGATAATATTTGCATGGAAGGAGATACAGTAATTGAAAGAGAAGGCATTTTTGCTTTGTTAATGCAAATGTAAGTTTTGTCATGTCATAAAATTGAATTGATAGAGAGAGAGAGAGAGAGAGGTATGAAGAGAGCACACCCAAGGGAACAACAGTAAAGTGTGAAGCAAGCACCCTGGTGCTCAGTGACCCTTCCTCCCTCTCTCCCCCCAGAACGGCTCGGATCTGAAGTGGGTGGACGGAGGTAAGCCCATATTCAAGGTCTCCACCAACGTCCTCTCCACAGTCTACACTCAGGTAAGAGTCTGGCTTCACCCTGCCACTCCTTGGAAGCGCCACAAGTCAACTTTGTTCTTGAAATAAAAAAGTGTACTTAACCAAACATTAACGGGTCTCAACTCCAGCAAGGCAATCCTTGTTATCCCATCGTGATTTTAGGAGTGTGCCCCAAAGGGAACCCTATCCCCTATTTAGAGCACTACTTTTGACCATAGGGCTCTGGTCAAAACTAGTGCACTTTGTAGGGTTCCGTTTGGGATGCAGATTCAGTTAGTCCTCATCTCCACTCAGTGATGCTGGTTCTGGTTCTGGTTGTGACCGTGTCTTCTCTCTTTGATCGCCAGGAGCCCCACCTGAATCGCTTCTTCCAGCAGTGCCAAAAACGAGAGACGGACCTCTCCCAATCACCTACCTCAAACTTCCTCAACTGCCTGAAGGTCTGGAGAAATGAAGGAAGGGAGGGAGGATAGAGGGATGACTTCACATCTCTGCATTCTGCATTCTGCTCCCATACTATACACCCCATCACTGACTGTCTTTCTCTCTCGCTCCCTCCCTCTCTCTATCTCTCTCTCTGTCTATGGTATCTCTCTATGTCTGTCTGGCTATCTCTCTCTGTCTATGGCTATCTCTCTATCTCTCTGTCTATGGCTATCTCTCTATCTGTCTATGGCTATCTCTCTATCTGTCTATGGGATATCTCTCCTCTGTCTATGGCTATCTCTCTATCTCCTATGCTTCTGTCTATGGCTTTCTCTCTGTCTATGGCTATCTCTCTATCTCTCTGTCTATGGCTATCTCTCTCTCTGTCTATGGCTATCTCTCTATCGCTATCTCTTGTCTATGGCTATCTCTCTAGTCGCTCTCTCTTGTCCTATGGCTATCTCTCTATCGCTCCTCTCCTGTCTATGGCTATCTCGCTATCTCTCTCTCTGTCTATGGCTATCTCTCTATCGCTCTCTCTGTCTATGGCTATCTCTCTATCGCTCTCTCTGTCTATGGCTGTCTCTGTTTCTCTTTCTCTTTCTTCTCTCTCTCCCACAGGGCTTACTGAGCATTGAGAAGATTCCGGTGATAATTCGTTTCCTGCCGGTGCTCTTCAACCAGCTGTTCAAGGTCCTCACCCAGAACGACAACGACGAAGTCACCACCACCACCACCAGGTAGGATGGGGCACTGCAGGCCACAGACCACTCTCACTGCTACAGGATCCTGCAGGGATACATGTTGCCATATATGAATATTGCCAGATTAGTTATTAATGTTGCCAGGTTATGAATGTTGCCAGGTTGTGAATGTTGCCAGGTAATGATGACGACTGAGTGACCACCTTGTTGGCATGTGTTTCACCAGGGTGCTGGTCCACATTGTTGCTAAGTGCCATGAAGAAAACCTAGACCACTACCTGCACTCCTACATAAAGGTATGGTGCTCATTTCATTGGGATGTTAGCCCTGTCTTGCAGGATGAGCGAGGCTCAGATTCTGCAGTTGTTTAGCCGGGTAGTGTCATAGGGTGGAGGAGAGGGGTTGGGAGGAGAGGAGAGGAGAGAAGGGGAGAGGAGAGGAGAAGAGAGGGGATGGCATGAGAGGAGAGCAGAGGGGAGGGGAAGAGAGTAGCACACAGACAGCTTCATTTGTGAAGGCAGAGAAGGAGGCGTTGTGTGTGTGCACGTTTACACGTGAGAGTGTGTGTGCGTGTGTACGTACGTGTGTGTGTGTGTGTGTGGGCAGAGGTGGGGGCTTTGGGGTGTGGTGAGTGCAGGAGTGTGGCTGAGGGTCTAGGGCAATGTGCCCAGAACACTGTGGACACAGAGAGAAAAGAGAGTCTGCCACACACACACACACACACACACGGCTCTTAGCTAACACACAGATAAGCATGGCTGTGGGGAAGAGAAAAGGGGCGTGTCTGGTGGAAGGCAAACAAGGACACTGAGCCGTTTCAATAAGAATGCAAGGCATGCTTGTTAAGAAGAGAGAGAGACTGACAGACGGAGAGAGAGAGAGAGAGAGAGGAAGAGACAGAAAGTGAGAAAGGGAAATGGAGAATAGAACCAGCTTACCACAAGATTTTTCATGTCTGGTAGAAAGAAAACGAGAATCCTACAATTGATCTGTAAGAGGTGCAGAGAGACAGAAAGAGAAATGGAGGGAGGAGAAGAGGGGAGGAAAGAATGGGAGGGCCACTGTAATGGAACTGGCGTTACTATGGCAACTGATTGGCATGCTGCTCGTGGGGCTAGCAGCAAGCAATTTTCGACCAGTGCTTTCTCGCCGTGTGGGTGTGTGTGGCTGGGTACCAGATGTGTGTGTGTTTGTGTGCGTGTAGCATGTGTGTGTTTGTGCACGCTGCATATGCGCGTGTGCGTGCATCGTTGCATATGTGTGTGTGCGCGTGCGTGTGGTTACCGTTGTTAATGAATTAACTCAATTGGGTGACGTCTGTGGTAATGAGGTGTGTGTGTGCCATACATGTACAGTGTGGGTGGAACATTTCGCACAAAACGAGAAAAAGAGATTGAGTGCCAAAATAAGCACATAGATTTATAGATACAGTACAGAAGCACGTACCCCAATGAATTTGATGTGCCAAGGGAAAACTACATTAGATCAAGATTTTTTTGATGCATAATTTATTACAAATTTTGTCAGACTCAGCTTTTTCTTCATCCTCAACTCTGATTACATCAGCCTTAATCGGCGTTGTTTTGTTTTTTTGTAGGTTTAATTAAATGCAGAGCCAAACATATTGCATGTTTGGTTCCCTTGATGCTAGTAATGCGTGTACAGTAGAGAGAGAGAAAAGGTGTGTCTGTCTCTGTCTGTTTGTCTCTATGTCTGTCTCTGTGTCTTTCTCTGTCGGACTCTCTGTGTCTCTGGCCGTCTGTCTCACTGACCTTGTTCTCTCCTCTGCGGTGGTCAGTTTGTGTTCAAGGCGGAGTCGCACGGCTTCCGGACGGTCCACGAGGAGCTGGCCAAGGGCATGACCTCTGACCTGAAGAGCAACGAGCAGCCGGCCGTCAGGAACATCCTCAGGGTGAGCCTAGATGGCCGCCACGCCCAGCCCCGAATGACACCCTAATGACACCCAGTCCCAAATGACACCCTATTCCCATGAAGGAAACCACAGGGCTCTGGTCAAAAAAAAGTGCACTGTAAAGGGAATAGGGTGTCATTTGGGTGGATAGTCCCATGATCTACAGATGCTCACACGATCAACAAACTGTCAACTGCAACTCTGTTGACATGCAACTGCTTGCTAGGGTTACGGTTAGGTTTAGGGTTAGAGTAAGGGTTAGGCCTAGGGTTAAGGTTAGGTTTAGGGTTAGAGTAAGGGTTAAGGGTTAGGCCTAGTGTTAGTGTTAGTGAATAGTTAATTGAAATGTTGAAATGTTGACAGTTAGTTGGACATCTACTGAACATCTACAAACCTATTTGGGACTATCCAAATAAAGTCATACCTAGAAATGTCATGCATAGACATGATAGGATGCCTTATCTTACATAGCAAAGCAGTCTGTATGCTCTACATTATATAGTTCATTGTGCCGTTGAATGTGACCCTGAGTGCTTAACTGAACGTGACCCGCATAATCTGACCCCTGTTTGACCTTTTACCCCTGTCTGCTGCAGTTTTCCTGGTTCTTCTTCGAACTCATTGTCAAGTCCATGGCCCAGCATCTAATGGATTCAGACAATGTCAAGGTATAGAAACATAACATATGAAGGTATAATATATACATATACACTCACCGGCCAGTTTATTAGGTACACCCATCTAGTAGCAGGTCGGACCCCCATTTGCCTTCTGAACAGCCTGAATTCTTCGGGGCATTCTATAAGGTTTCGGAAACGTTCCACGGGGATGTTGGTCCATGCTGACGCAATGGCATCACACAGTTGCTGCAGATTGGACAGCAGTACATTCGTGCTGAAAACAGCCCGTTCCATCTCATCCCAAAGATGTTCTATTGGGTTGAGGTCTGGGCACTGACCAGGACACTAAAGTAAACTGAACTCGCTGTCATGTTCCAAGTGATGTCCACTCCTCAATTGTCCAGTGTTGGTGATCACGTGCCCTCTGGAGCCGCTTCTTCTTGTTTTTAGCTGATAGGAGTGGAACCCAGTGTGGTGGTCTGCTGCAATAGCCCATCCGTGACAAGGATCGACAAGTTGTGCATTGCGAGATGCTGTTCTGCACACCACCTGTTGTAACTTCTCTGTTATTTGTCTGTTTGTGGCCCGAGTGTTAGCTTGCACGATTCTTGCCATTCTCCTTTTGACCGCTCTCCTCAACGAGCTGTTTTCGCACAGAGAACTGCCGCTAACTGGATGTTTTTTGTTTGTCGCCCCATTCTCGGTAAACCCAGGAGGACGGCCGTTTCTGAGATACTGGATCCGGCGCGCCCGGCACCAACGATCATGCCACGCTTAAAGTCTCTTAGGTCACTTGTTTTGCCCATTCTAACGTTGATGGCTGCTTTATATAGCAAACCACGGCCGCATGACTCACTGTCTGTAGGAGCCATCCATTTTSAKGRRSGGGGGGGGGGGGGTGTACTTAATAAACTGGCCAGTGTGTGTATATGCCACTTACCAGACACTTTTATCCAAAGCGACTTACAGTACGATACAAAAAAAAAGTTATTACTCAAGTTAGTACTCAAGTCTCATAAATTCAGATTCTCTCGAGCCTACCGTCCAAACCTTATATTGGGCCTGCATCTGTACTATCTCCCACTGTATCATTCAGTGCTGTTACTGCATACATTTTGTAGTATGTACATACGATCCCTGCTGGAATTGAACCTACGACCTTAGTGTTGCTAATGCAACGTATACATTAGGCCTATATGTTAAGTTCCATGTTATGTGTGCCTCAGCTCCCTCGACCACAGAGGTTCCCTTCAACCTACCTGAGTCGTCTGGAGAGCCTGGTCATGACCGTGTCCGACCACATCTTCTGGAAGAACAAGGAGCTGGCAGAGGAGACCCGCAGTGCAAACCTGGCCGTGGCAGCCTTTGTCAAGGTGAGCATCACACACACACACACACACACATTACATGCTTAGGGAGCTGTTCTTATCACTTGTCGAGATCGAGCTCCAATGCTGCCAATGGTAATACATTTGTGTTCCCTGACTAATGAAGCGGAGATGAACGCAATTAAGCTAACTGTAAATTGAAAATGTCTTCCGCTGCTAACTATTGTTCGATATTGATTTCCTTAAAGAGATTCTCTGGTACTTTTGTGTACTTTTTAGACAGTATTTCTGAAAGTAGCACTCGTGAGCCACAAGTGGTCCCCGAAAATTGCATACTACGTCACATATGTGCAGATATGTGCACCACTTCATTGCTCTCTCTCTGTCTGCTCTGGGTGCATGATGTGCCTCTTGCTAGATGTCACTCAAATGCGAGGGGCTGAAGCTCATTGGCTAGARCTTGAATTGCTAGGGAGGTAAAACAGTAATTCTGCTTATAGATTATGCATGTATGAACTACACGTTGACACATCTAGCCGAAAGCCGGAGGTTTAAAAGATACTTAGAAGTCTCCAAAGTTCCGGAGCATGTTTTTAACTGTGTTGTGAAATTATGAAATGGTCTCTCTCTTTCATGTTCTTCATTAACTAATGCTGACCCCGACTCTCCATCTCTCCCTTTCTCAATCCATCACTCCCTCTTTCCCTACCTCCCTACTCTCCTCCCTATCTCCCTCCCCCTCTCCCCTCCCTCCATCCATCCCTCCCTCTTTTCCTCCCTCCCTCCAGCGTTGCTTCACCCTCATGGACCGAGGGTTCACCTTCAAGCTGATCAGCAACTATGTCAACATGATCACAGCCACTGACAACAAGGTTACACACACACTCACATACAYGTACAAACACACACACATACACACGTTCTTCTCATTCTGTCTCTCATTCACAGAATTGTGTGCATAAAGCATTTGCTTATCTGTCGGTGTAATAGCCAATGTCACTCACTGTAGAATAGAAAGCATTAGAAAACAATGAAATAGATAGTAGACTAGAAAACAATGAAATAGATACTAGAATAGAAAACAATGAAATAGATAGTAGACTAGAAAACAATGAAATAGATACTAGAATAGAAAACAATGAAATAGATACTAGACTAGAAAACAATGAAATAGACACTAGAATAGAAAACAATGAAATAGATAATAGAATAGAAAACAATGAAATAGAYACTAGAMTAGAAAACAATGAAATAGAYACTAGAATAGAAAACAATGAAATAGATACTAGAATAGAAAACAATGAAATAGATACTAGAATAGAAAACAATGAAATRGATACTAGAATAGAAAACAATGTACTTCAGAGATGTTGTGGTGTTTTTATTCGGTCAATCAGGTTGTGACCCCGACGTTTCTCTCAACAGGTGCTGTGTGAGTTCAAGTTTGAGTTCCTGCGAGAGGTGTGCAACCACGAGCACTACATCCCTCTCAGTCTGCCCCTCCCTTCCGCTCGCATCACAGGTCAGAAGTCATCTAGGGTTCACAGGGACCCAATCGAAGTGCGTCTTAGGTTTTAACACCGTTGCATTCATCTTCATTCATTGCACCGCTTAACACTTTTCTTTTTTGTTCTTTCTCTTTCCTGTCCATTTCAGACAACGCATCACAAGAAACGCAAAGTGCTCAGGGTAACTATCGGTCCCCTTTGATGATATTTTGTGATATTCACAAACCATCATTTAGTTTAGTGTAGTGGTACTAGGTACGAGGACCAGCTCTGGTCCCTGAGATGTTGCCAACCGGTCCCTAAAATGATTAGCTGACATCAATGTAGTCAATTCTAAAGTGTTAGTTTTCATGTAAGGGTTCCTCCAAGAAGGAAGAACCACAGCTGTCTGGTCTCTGCTATAAAGCAAGTTGAGAAACACTGGTAAATGAGACTTGGATGATTTTAGGGCACTGAGCTCTCTCTCTCTCGCTCTGCCGCCCACAACCCCCTCTCCATATCTCTCTCTCGAACTCTATCTCTCTTCCTCCCCCTCTCTCTCTCTGCCTCTTTCTCTCCCCCTTTCTTCCCCCCCAAACCCCTCTCTCTCCCTCCTTACTCTCCACCCTAGTGGATGTGCCGGAGTACAGCCTGACGGGCGAGTTCTGCCGGAAGCACTTCCTGACGGGCTTGTTGCTACGGGAGCTGGGCCTGGCGTTGCAGGATGAGCAGGACCTGCGCCACCTGGCCCTCGCCAGCCTCAAGAACCTGATGGCCAAGCACTCGCTGGACGCCCGCTACGCCATGAAGG
Organism: Salvelinus sp. IW2-2015; assembly: GCF_002910315.2. Taxonomy (NCBI): domain Eukaryota; kingdom Metazoa; phylum Chordata; class Actinopteri; order Salmoniformes; family Salmonidae; genus Salvelinus; species Salvelinus sp. IW2-2015. The sequence continues at coordinate 17,230,030 of NC_036841.1, forward strand.
TACGCCACGCACGCCAGCACCATGTAGCGGGCACCAGATGATAATATAACATGTGTCCCTAATGGGACCGTATTTTCTGTATAGTGCACTAGTTTTGACCAGAGCCCTATAGCCTAGAAGTACACTGTATATACAAGAGTATATGGACACCCCTTCAAATGAGTGGATTTGACTATTTCAGCCGCACCCGTTGCTGACAGGTGTATAGAATTGAGCACACCGCCATGCAATCTCCATAGACAAACATTAGCAATAGAATGGCCTTTCCAACAAGTCAGTTCGACAACTTTCTGCCCTGCTAGAGCTGCCTCGGTCAACTGTTAAGTGCTGTTATTGCGAAGTGGAAACGTCTAGGAGTAACAACGGCTCAGCCGCGAAGTGGTAGGCCACACAAGCTCACAGAACGGGACCGGCGAGTGCTGAAGCGCGTAAAAATAATCTGTCCTCGGTCGCAACAGTTACTAGCAACACTTACTACCGAGTTCCAAACTGCCTCTGGAAGCAACGTCTGCACAAGAACTGTCCGTCGGGAGTTTCATAAGATGGGTTTCCATGGCCGAGCAGCCGCACTCAAGCGTAAGATCACCATGCACAATGCCAAGTGCTTGGCTGGAATGGTGTAAAGCTCACCTCCATTGGACTCTGGAGCAGTGGCAACGCGTTCTCTGAAGTGATGAGTCACGCTTCACCGTCTGGCAGTCCGACGGACCGTCTGGGAGTCCGACTACACTTACAGAGTGTATGTCTGTAAGAAAGAGATGTGAATGTAAGCTAGGGTCTTGTAGCAATATTAGCCTGGTTCCAGACATGTTTTAGTTTAGCCAACTCCTCTGATTACCGTTGACAGTTGACCTGGTTAAATAAAGGTGAAATAAAAAAAATTGTGAGTTGGCTGAAGCGCAAACAGTTCTGGGACCAGACTGTTCCAATGTTGATGTTCCACACAGGAAACTGAAATATTTTGATTGGACAGTGTACGATGTACTATAGCTGACTGAAACATATTCACAGTAAAATAAATTTTTAGATATTTGCCTGTCATCACTTCACACTTCCAGGAGTGTTTTCGGTGTCAAGATTTTCTCACAGATATTGGGTTGACTTAAAGCGTGTGTGTGTGTGTGTGTGTGAGTGTGTGGTGTGTGTGTGTGTGTGTTAGGAGCGAGAGGCACATTACAGTGATGGCTATGAGGATTTGAAACAGCAGGAAATCATTAAACTGGGCACACACGCTCTCTGACACACACACACCCTATCCTGCGGTCCTGTGTACAGGAAGCAGACTATGTAATGCGCCATTCCCACTGGGACCTCTGAGCACTCGAGGAGAGAAGGTGGCTTGGAGAGTGGTGCTGGGAAGGATCCAGCTTGCGTCCCAAATGGCGCCCTATTCCCTATAGTTCCCATAGGGCTCTGGTCAAGAGTAGTGCACCATGTAGGGAATAGGGTGCCATTTTGGACTCATCCCCAGACAGCCAGATCCCATCTGAGATTAGGAGCCTGCCAAACCCAACACTGTACAACTGTTGACAGATCTCTGTTTCTCGCTCTCTCAATCACGTAGAGTTTAAAGCCCCTGATAGTTACTCTCTGTAAGTCTGTTGCTCACTATCGGTCTTTCTCTCTCTCTTTGTCTCTCTGTCTCTCTCTCTCTTCCCTGCATTTCTCCCTCACCCTCAAACTCCTCTCTCTCTCCTCCCATTCTCTATTTCTCTCTCCTCTCTCTCTCTGCCACCGCTCTCTTTCCTCCCTCTGCCMCTCCCCCTCTCTCTCTCCTCCCTCTCTCTTCATATTCTCCAGGATAAGCAGGCGAGAATAGCGTCCCTCTACCTGCCTCTGTACGGCCTCATCCTGGACAACATGCCTCGCTTCTTCCTCCGAGACCTCTTCCCCATCTACTTCACCTCCAGTGACCAAGTAAGAGCCTCCACTGCAGCCCTGATTGACTGCAGCCCTGCCCACGACCAAGCAAAGTGCCACAAAGCCACTGTTGTTGTAGTGATGTCATAGTTTGGCGCGGCCCGCAATGCTACTTTAGGGTCATGTATGTCCAGTCACAGCACCGTTCACAGAGGCTAGGGAGGGAGCGGTGGAGGGAGGGGGAGAGAGAGAGAGAGAGAGAGAGAGGAAGGGCAGCGATAAACGTTTACACAAGCACAGCCGCTAATGTTACTTTTAAACACAGGAAACGGTAATTAAGCTTTAATAAGGGAAACCTGCATTTATGGTTCCCATTTATATTAGACGTGCCTCGGGAGAACCTGGAAGGGAAATGTTTCGTTTTTATATTCATCATTGACAGGTAGTGGAATCGAGCTTTACCCAGGCAGACTCTCTCTAGACTCTCAGACTCCAATATCTTGCTCACTGGTGTTGCAGTGAACTGTGTCCCTCTGGGCCAGTGGAGTCAAAGTGAAATGTTTCCCTCTGGCCCAGTGGTGTTACAGTATAATGTTTCCCTCTAGCCTAGTGGTGTCAGTGATTTTTTTCCCTCTGTGCTAGTGGTGTCACAGTGAGATGTTTCCCTCTGGCCTAGTGGTGTCACAGTGAAATGTATGCCTCTGGACCAGTTGTGTTAAAGGCTCTGCATGGTCAATCAGGTGTCTGAAGTGGTCGTACAGCATCGTTTACTGCAATGCAGCCTCCGCAAACGTCTGGGCTTTCAAACTTCTTGCGCTTAACGGAGCAGAGCAGAGCTATTGTGAAGGAAGTTGTCAAGGAAGTGAGTTTGTGTTTATACTGGACGTGCCGCCTCCACCTACCGTCAACCAGTCATGTCAATGCGGAGCTATTCGTAGACCCCCGCGATGTTACACAATTTGAGAGGCGCACAGCGACTAGGTACGGAGCTTGATTTGGCCTCTGCATGGCTCCGGAGGCTCCGCAATTGCGCCAACCACTCCACAAATTTCTTGTTAACAAACTATAGTTTTGGCAAGTCGGTTAGGACATCTACTTTATGCATGACACAAGTCATTTTTCCAACAATTGTTTACAGACAGATTATTTCACGTATAATTCACTGTATCACAATTCCAGTGGGTCAGAATTTTACATACGCTAAGTTGACTGTGCCTTTAAACAGCTTGGAAAATTCCAGAAAATGATGTCATGGCTTTAGAAGCTTCTGATAGGGTAATTGACATCATTTGAGTCAATTGGAGGTGTACCGTGGATGTATTTCAAGCCTACCTTCAAACTCAGTGCCTCTTTGCTTGACATCATGGAAAATCAAAAGAAATCAGCCAAGACCTCAGAAAAACAATTGTAGACCTCCACAAGTCTGGTTCATCCTTGGAGCAATTTCCAAACGCCTGAAGGTACCAAGTTCATCTGTACAAACAATAGTACGCAAGTATAAACACCATGGGACCACGCAGCCGTCATATCGCTCAGGAAGGAGACGCGTTCTGTCTCCTTGAGAGAATGTACTTTGTGCAAAAGTGCAAATCAATCGCAGAACAACAGCAAAGGACCTTGGAAGATGCTGGAGGAAACAGGTACAAAAGTATCTATATCCACAGTAAAACGATCCTATATCGACATAAGCTGAAAGGCCACTCAGCAAGAAAAGCCACTGCTCCAACACCGCCATCAAAAAGCCAGACTACGGTTTGCAACTGCACATGGGGACAAATATTCTACCTTTTGGAGAAATATCCTCTGGTCTGATGAAACAAAAATATAACTTTTTGGCCATAATGACCATTGTTATGTTTGGAGGAAACAGGGGGAGGCTTGCAAGCCGAAGAACACCATCCCAACCGTGAAGCAAGGGGGTGGCAGCATCATGTTGTTGGGGTGCTTTGCTGCAGGAGGGACTGGTGCACTTCACAAAATAGATGGCATCATGAGGCAGGAAAATTATGTGAATATATTGTAGCAACATCTCAAGACATCAGTCAGGAAGTTAAATCTTGGTCGCAAATGGGTCTTTCAAATGGACAATGACCCCAAGCATACTTCCAAAGTTGTGGCAAAATGGCTTAAGGACAACAAAGTCAAGGTATTGGAGTGGCCATCACAAGGCCCTGACCTCAATCCTACAGAAAATTTGAGGGCAGAACTGAAAAAACGTGTGCGAGCAAGGATCCTACAAACCTGACTCAGTTACACCAGCTCTGTCAGGAGGAATGGGCCGAAATTCACCCAACTTATTGTGGGAAGCTTGTGGAAGGCTACCCGAAACATTTGACCCAAGTTAAACAATTTAAAGGCAATGCTACCAAATACTAATTGAGTGTATGTAATCTTCTGACCCACTGGGAATGTGATGAAAGAAATAAAAGCTGAAATTAATCATTCTCTCTACCTTTATTCTGACATTTCACATTCTTAAAATAAAGTGGTGATCCTAACTGATCTACAACAGGGAATTTTTGCTAGGATTAAATGTCAGGAATTGTGAAAAACTGAGTTTATTTCATGTAAACAATTGTTGGAAAATTTACTTGTGTCATGCACAAAGTAGATGTCCTAACCGACCTGCCAAAACTATAGTTTGTTTACAAGAAATTTGTGGAGTGGTTGAAAAACGAGTTTTAATGACTCCAAACCTAAGTGTATGTAAACTTCCGACTTCAACTGTGTGTATGTGTGTGTGTAAATATATATGCTACTGCTGGACCAAAGAAATCTTGGTCGACCAACATGCAGTCTATCGACCAAACAATCGACCAGTCACCTAATTGGGGTCAGCCCTAAAGGGATAGCATATTGTTTTTAAACGTGTGCTTGCTTTTCTCCTCTGACAAAACCAAAGCTGATTCAGAGGTGGTATGGCAGATTTCAAACTCTTCAGCGAAGGACTCGGGTAGGATACACATGACTATCCTCGATGAAAGGTGGCTATCGAGGAGGGTCGGACAGTCTTTAGTTCGCCGACAAAGGAATTGACATCTCCTCAACCACTTATCGGGTTCCAAGTAACACGGAGGAGAGAGGGTGGAGCACGGACTTTTGCCCAAATGAGAAAAGGCTACAGTGAAATTAATCCCTCTAGTCTAGTGGTGTCGCACTGAAATGTATCCCTCTAGCCTAGTGGTGTTCCAGTAAACTCTTTCCCCCTCTCAAGGGTTCAAGAGATGACCTGAGTGTGGGAGGGGGTGTGGCAGGTCCTGTGGCTCACGTCATTCGCCATGGTAACTCGGTGGATGCCTCCTTTTCCAAAGAAGTGCTCAACTCCATCACAGGTAGTGTGTGTGTGTGTGTGTGTGTGTGTGTTTGCAACTGTGTCTGCACCATAACCTCTAACCCTTCTCCTGCCCCCAGCCTTCTCCTCCCTGGCTGTTTCCACGGGTAACCATGCCGACTCACGGGGTTCTCTGATCAGCATAGAGTCCAACCCCAGCACCAGTGACAGGAACAGCGAGAAGATGGACGGATGTGAAAAGGTGAGAAAGATGACAGAAGAAAAGGGGAGTTAGGGAGAGAGAGGTGGGAGGTAGAGTGAGGGGGGGGGGTTGGCAGAGAGAGAAGGAGAAAGACAACACGCATTCTTCTTCATGCAATAGTGATAATATTTTTGTTTTTTCTTAAGCCAGCACAGTCTGCACAACATTTCCGGATATGACATTCCGCTGAGTGAGTCATCTTTCACACTTTTCACATCCGTCCATCTTCTCGCTGTTCCTGTCGCTGGGGTTGGACTCTATGCTAATCAGAAGACCCCGCGAGTCGGCATGGTTACCGGTGGAAACAGCCAGGGAGGAGAAGGCTGGGGCAGGAGAAGGGTTAGAGGTTATGGTGCAGACACAGTTGCAAACACACACACACAACACACACACACACACCTGTGATGGAGTTGAGCACTTCTTTAGAGAAGGAGGCATCCACCGAGTTACCATGGCGAATGACGTGAGCACAAGACCTGCCACACCCCTCCACACTCAGGTCATCTCTTGAACCCTTGAGAGGGGGAGAGTTTACTGGAACACCACGCCTAGAGGGATACATTTCAGTGCGACACACACTAGACTAGAGGGATTAATTTCACTGTAGCCTTTTCTCATTTGGCAAAAGTCCGTGCTCCACCTCTCTCTCTCGTGTTACTTGGAACCCGATAAGTGGTTGAGGAGATGTCAATTCCTTTGTCGGCGAACTAAAGACTGTCCGACCCTCCTCGATAGCCACCTTTCATGAGGATAGTCATGTGTATCCTACCCGAGTCCTTCGCTGAAGAGTTTGAAATCTGCCATACCACCTCTGAATCAGCTTTGGTTTTGCAGAGGAGAAAAGCAAGCACACGTTTAAAAACAATATGCTATCCTTAGGGCTGACCCCAATTAGGTGACTGGTCGATTGTTTGGTCGATAGACTGCATGTTGGTCGACCAAGATTTCTTTGGTCCAGCAGTAGCATATATATTTACACAACACATACACACAGTTGAAGTCGGAAGTTTACATACACTTAGGTTTGGAGTCATTAAAACTCGTTTTCAACCTCCACACAAATTTCTTGTAAACAAACTATAGTTTTGGGCAGGTCGGTTAGGACATCTATCTTGTGCATACACAGTAAATTTCCAACAATTGTTTACATGAAATAAACTCAGTTTTTCACAATTCCTGACATTTAATCCTAGCAAAAATTCCCTGTTGTAGATCATTAGGATCACCACTTTTATTTAAGAATGTGAAATGTCAAATAAGAGAGAGAATGATTAATTTCAGCTTTTATTTCTTTCATCACATTCCCAGTGGGTCAGAAGATTACATACACTCAATTAGTATTTGGAAGCATTGCCTTTAAATTGTTTAACTTGGGTCAAATGTTTCGGGTAGCCTTCCACAGCTTCCCACAATAAGTTGGTGAATTTCGGCCCATTCCTCCTGACAAGGCTGGTGTAACTGAGTCAGGTTTGTAGGATCCTTGCTCGCACACGTTTTTTCAGTTCTGCCCAAATTTTCTTTAGGATTGAGTCAGGGCCTTGTGATGGCCACTCCAATACCTTGACTTTGTTGTCCTTAAGCCATTTTGCCACAACTTTGGAAGTATGCTTGGGGTCATTGTCCATTTGAAAACCCATTTGCGACCAAGATTTAACTTCCTGACTGATGTCTTGAAGTTTGCTACAATATATTCAAATAATTTTCCTGCCTCATGATGCCATCTATTTTGTGAAGTGCACCAGTCCCTCCTGCAGCAAAGCACCCAACAACATGATGCTGCCACCCCCTTGCTTCACGGTTGGGATGGTGTTCTTCGGCTTGCAAGCCTCCCCTGTTTCTCCAAACATAACAATGGTCATTATGGCCAAAAGTTATATTTTTTTTCATCAGACCAGAGGATATTTCTCCAAAAGGTAGAATATTTGTCCCCATGTGCAGTTGCAAACCGTAGTCTGGCTTTTTGATGGCGGTGTTGGAGCAGTGGCTTCTTCCTTGCTGAGTGGCTTTCAGCTTATGTCGATATAGGACTCGTTTTACTGTGGATATAGATACTTTTGTACTGTTCCTCCAGCATCTTCACAAGGTCCTTTGCTGTTGTTCTGCGATTGATTTGCACTTTTGCACCAAAGTAACATCTCTCAAGGAGACAGAACGCGTCTCCTTCCTGAGCGATATGACGGCTGCGTGTCCCATGGTTTTATACTTGCGTACTATGTTTTGTACAGATGAACTTGGTACCTTCAGGCGTTTGGAAATTGCTCCAAGGATAACCAGACTTGTGGAGGTCTACAATTGTTTTTCTGAGGTCTTGGCTGATTTCTTTTGATTTTCTGATGTCAAGCAAAGAGGCACTGAGTTTGAAGGTAGGCCTTGAAATACATCCACAGGTACACCTCAATTGACTCAAATGATGTCAATTACCCTATCAGAAGCTTCTAAAGCCATGACATCATTTTCTGGAATTTTCCAAGCTGTTTAAAGGCACAGTCAACTTAGCGTATTAAACTTCTGACCCACTGGAATTGGATACAGTGAATTATACGTGAATATAATCTGTAAACAATTGTTGGAAATGACTTGTGTCATGCATAAAGAAGATGTCCTAACCGACTTGCCAAACTATAGTTTGTTAACAAGAAATTTGTGGAGGGTTGGCGCAATTGCGGAGCCTCCGGAGCCATGCAGAGGCAAATCAAGCTCCGTACCTAGTCGCTGTGCGCCTCTCAAATTGTGTAACATGCGGGGTCTACGAATAGCTCCGCATTGACATGACTGGTTGACGGTAGGTGAGGGGCACGTCCAGTATAAACACAAACTCACTTCCTTGAAAACTTCCTTCACAATAGCTCCTCTGCTCGTTAAGCGCAAGAAGTTTGAAAGCCCAGACGTTTGCGGAGGCTGCATTGCAGTAAACGATGCTGTACGACCACTTCAGACCCCTGATTGACCATGCAGAGCCTTTAACACAACTGGTCCAGAGGCATACATTTCACTGTGACACCACTAGCCAGAGGGAACATCTCACTGTGACACCACTAGCACAGAGGGAAAAAAATCATGACACCACTAGGCTAGAGGAACATTATACTGTAACACCACTGGGCCAGAGGGAAACATTTCACTTTGACTCCACTGGCCCAGAGGACACAGTTCACTGCAACACCAGTGAGCAGATATTGGAGTCTGAGAGTCTAGAGAGAGTCTGCCTGGGTAAGCTCGATTCCACTACCTGTCAATGATGAATATAAACGAAACATTTTCCCTTCCAGGTCTCCCGAGGCACGTCTAATATAAATGGGAACATAAATGCAGGTTTCCCTTATTAAAGCTTAATTACCGTTTCCTGTGTTTAAAAGTAACATTAGCGGCTGTGCTTGTGTAAACGTTTATCGCTGCCCTTCCTCTCTCTCTCTCTCTCTCTCTCCCCTCCCACCGCGTCCCTCCCTAGCCTCTGTGAACGGTGCTGTGACTGGACATACATGACCCTAAAGTAGCATTGCGGGCCGCGCCAAACTATGACATCACTACAACAACAGTGGCTTTGTGGCACTTTGCTTGGTCGTGGGCAGGGCTGCAGTCAATCAGGGCTGCAGTGGAGGCTCTTACTTGGTCACTGGAGGTGAAGTAGATGGGGAAGAGGTCTCGGAGGAAGAAGCGAGGCATGTTGTCCAGGATGAGGCGTCCAGAGGCAGGTAGAGGGACGCTATTCTCGCCTGCTTATCCTGGAGAATATGAAGAGAGAGGGAGGAGAGAGAGAGGGGGAGTGGCAGAGGGAGGAAAGAGAGCGGTGGCAGAGAGAGAGAGGAGAGAGAAATAGAGAATGGGAGAGAGAGAGAGGAGTTTGAGGGTGAGGAGAAATGCAGGGAAGAGAGAGAGAGCAGAGAGACAAAGGAGAGAGAGAAAGACCGATAGTGAGCAACAGACTTAAAGAGAGTAACTATCAGGGGCTTTAAACTCTACGTGATTGAGAGAGCGAGAAACAGAGATCTGTCAACAGTTGTACAGTGTTGGGTTTGGCAGGCTCCTAATCTCAGATGGGATCTGGCTGTCTGGGGATGAGTCCAAAATGGCACCCTATCCCTACATGGTGCACTACTCTTGACCAGAGCCCTATGGAACTATAGGGAATAGGGCGCCATTTGGGACGCAAGCTGGATCCTCCCAGCACCACTCTCCAAGCCACCTTCTCTCTCGAGTGCTCAGAGGTCCCAGTGGAATGGCGCATTACATAGTCTGCTTCCTGTACACAGGACGCGAGGATAGGGTGTGTGTGTGTCAGAGAGCGTGTGTGCCCAGTTTAATGATTTCCTGCTGTTTCAAATCCTCATAGCCATCACTGTAATGTGCCTCTCGCTCCTAACACACACACACACACCACACACTCACACACACACACACACACACGCTTTAAGTCAACCAATATCTGTGAGAAAATCTTGACACCGAAAACACTCCTGGAAGTGTGAAGTGATGACAGGCAAATATCTAAAAATTTATTTTACTGTGAATATGTTTCAGTCAGCTATAGTACATCGTACACTGTCCAATCAAAATTTTTCTTTCCTGTGTGGAACATCAACATTGGAACAGTCTGGTCCAAAAATGTTTGCCGCTTCAGCCAACTCACAATTTTTTTATTTCACTTAACCAGTAACTGTCAACGGTAATCAAGGAGTTGGCTAAACTAAAACATGTCTGGAACCAGGCTAATATTGCTACAAGAACCTAGCTTCATTCACATCTCTTTCTTACAGACATACACTCGTAAGTGTGTCGGACTCCCAACGGTCCTCGACTGCAACGGTGAAGCTGAACTCATCATTCAGAAAACGCGTTGCCACTGCTCCAGAGTCCAATGGAGGTGAGCTTTACACCATTCCAGCAAGGACTTGCATTGTGCATGTGATCTTACGCTTGAGTGCGCTGCTCGGCATGGAAACCATCTTATGAAACTCCGAGACAGTTTTGTGCAGACGTTGCTTCCAGAGCAGTTGGAACTCGTAGTAATGTTTGAGTAACTGTTGCGACCGAGAGGACAGATTATTTTACGCGCTTCCGCACTCGCCTCCCGTTCTGTGAGCTGTGGGCCTACACTTTCGCGCTGAGCCGTTGTACCTAGACGTTTCCACTTCGCATAAACACTTAATACAAGTTGACCGAGGCAGCTAGCGGGCAGAAAGTTGTCGAACTGATTTGTTGGAAGGCCATTCTATTGCTAATGTTTGTTTATGGAAGTTGATGCGGTGTGCTCCAATTCTATACACCTGTCAGCAAAGGGTGCGGCTGAAATAGTCAAATCACTCATTTGAAGGGGTGTCCCATATCTCTTGTATATACAGTGTAATTCTAGCATAGGGCTCTGGTCAAACTAGGTGCACTAATACAGAATACGGTCCATTAGGGACACAGTTATATTATCATCTGGTGCCGCTCAATGGTGCTGCGCGTGGCGACTTCATGCGTAGCAGGGCGTCCAGCGAGTGCATTGGCATCAGGTCTTGAGGCTGGCGAGGCAGGTGGCGCTCTTGCTCATCCTGTAACGCCAGCCCAGCTCCGTAGCAAAAGCCCTCAGGAGTGCTTCCGACGCAAGACTCGCCCGTCAGCTTTGTACTCGGCACATCCACTAGGTGGAAGTAAAAGAGGGAGAGTAGGGGTTTGGGGGAAAAAGGGGAGAGGAAAGAGGCAGAGAGAGAGAGGGAGGAAGAGAGTAGAGTTCGAGAGAGGATATGCGAGGGGGTTGTGGCGGCAGAGCGAGAGAGAGAGACTCGTGCCCTAAAATATCCAGGTCTCATTTACCAGTTTTTCCAACTTGCTTTATAGCAGAGACCAGACAGCTGTGTGTTTCCTCTTGAGGACCCTTACATTGAAACTAACAACTTTAGAATGACTCATTGAACGTCCAGCTAATCATTTTTAGGGACCGGTGGCAAATCTCAGGACAAAGCTGTCTCGTACCTAGTACACTACAATAAACTAAATGATGGTTTGTGATCTCCAAATATATCACAAGGGACCGATCAGTTACCCCTGACACTTGCGTTCCTTGATGAATGCGTTGTTTGAATGGACAGAAAGA
>NC_036841.1:17241523-17414647 GCF_002910315.2 Salvelinus sp. IW2-2015
GATCAATAGGGAGAGAAGGGCCTTGGTTAGGGAGGTGACCAAGACCCAATGGTCACTCCGACAGAGCTCCAGAGTTCCTCTGTGGAGGTGGGAGAACCTTCCAGAAAGACAACCATCTCTGCAGCACTCCACCAATCAGCCTTTATGGTAAAGTGGCCAGACGGAAGCCACTCCTCAGTAAAGGCACATGACAGCCGCTTGGAATTTCCCAAATGGCACCTAAAGGACTCTCAGACCATGAGAAACAAGATTCTCTTGTCTGATGAAACTCTTTAGCCTGAATGCAAGCGTCGCGTCTGGAGGAAACCTGGCAACATCCCTACGGTGAAGCATGGTTTTATTTTTTATTGAACCTTTATTTAACTAGGCAAGTCAGTTAAGAACACATCTTATTACCCCGGCCAACCTAACCCGGACAACGCTGGCCAATTGTGCGCTGCCCTATGGTACTCCCAATCACGTCCGGTTTGTGATATAGCCTGGAATCGAACCAAGGTCTGTAGTGACGCCTCTATCACTGAAATGCATGGCTTAGACCGCTGCGCCACTCGGAGCCCTACAGAGAGATCCTTGGTGAAAACTTTCTCCAGAGCGTCAGGACCCAAGACTGGGGCGAGGTTCACCTTCAACAGGACAACGACCCTAAGCACACAGCCAAGACAACGCAGGAGTGGCTTTGGGACAAGTCTCTGAATGTACTTGAGTGGCCCAGCCAGAGCCCAGACTTGAACCCGATCGAACACTCTAGAGAGACTTGAAAATAGCTGTGCATCGACGCTCCCCATCCAACCTGACAGAGTTGAGAGGTACTGCAGAGAAGAATGGGAGAAACTCCAAATACAGGTGCCAAGCTTGTAGCGTCATACCCAAGAAGACTCAAGGCTGTAATCGCTGCCAAAGGTTCTTCAAAAAGTACTGAGTAAAGGGTCTGAATACTAATGTAAATGGGATATTTAAGTTTTTTATTTTGTATAATTTGCTAAAAATTCTAAAAACCTGTTTTTGCTCGGTCATTATGGGGTATTGTGTGTAGATTGACGAGGGAAAAAAACGATTTATTATTTTAGAATAAGGCTATAACGTAACAAAATGTGGAAAAGTCAAGGGATCTGAAATGTGTTGTTTTACAGGGTCATCCTAGTAGTACGGCGCCCCTGGAAACAATGAAGGTAAGTGCCTTGCTCAAAGGCACATCGATATATTTTCACATTGTCGGCGCAGGTATTCGAACCAGCAACCTTTCAGTACTGCACCAACGCGTTGTGGCAGATTCCCTCAGGAATCAACTTGAGGGAAATACACTTGATTATCGTTTCAAAACCCACAATGTTATCAAGAAAGTTATCAAGATGTTATCGAGATGTACAGTGTTATCAAGGAATATCTTTACTATTCACAGATTTTGACTTTCTCACGGATGTATTACTCTAGCAGTAAACAAGAACGTGACCGTTATAGTGACAGAAATTTACTCATCCTGTCAGTAGTGAGATTAGGCATTTTTTGTTATTTATTATTTGGCTTTGCAATGTTCTATTTAAATCAATCAATGAATCTTACTCTCATGAAAACTGAATTGACCATCATTTCCCATCCTTTCCTAGTCATGAGTGTGGCTTTTCTGTTGCCATGGAACAGCAAGGCACCTTTGGCCAAACAACAATGCATACCAATAAAGCACGCAATATCTATGCTAACACTGGCAATGGTTACAACCCTGATACAGGTACTGTTGTTGTGTGTTGTGTGTGTGTGTGTGTGTGTTGTGGTGTGTGTGTGTGTGTGTGTGTGTGTGTGTGTACACATGTTGGGTGGAGGGGGTGCGCCTGCGTGTGTGGTGGTTTGTGTGCATATACATCTGTGTGTTTGTGCGGTCAAACATATGTAATCATTTCTTCTCTTCCTCCACAACCAAGGTCAAAGGATGTCCACTTCTGACACCATGTACAACAACGACTTATTTAAAGTCTGATATGCGTAGAGCTGTGTCTTTGAAAATCAATATAATGAATGTAATAAACGTAATGTATCTATCTACATATAGTGTCTGTCCATGCACACAGGCACAGAGGAACGGTTAACACTGAGGAACTCACTCCAGTATGTTGAAGAAGTCGGAGATCTCCTGGTGTATGGCTCGGTGCCAGTAGGAAACCATCACCTCTGGGGGGGGGGGGGGGGGGGAATTAAAATACATTTAGAAAAGCGCAGTGTCCTTATCACATAAACCTGCACCACTTCACTGTGTAACTTGCAAGGATGTGACTAACAGTGCATACCAGTATCGCGATACGCTGAAGTATCATGCAAGCAACAAACATGAACGGACCTAAATGTCTTGAGGAAAACAGTCCAAATGTTGGAAACAAACAAACAAACAACCTTATGTGGTCATCCAGAGTCACGGCTGTTTTACTTCCCAAGCGTTAGCACAAACTATTTCACACGACGCATAGTTTAGACTTCTTCCTGTTTCCTTTCTGCATGGAATGTCGAGTATACTGGTATCGTAACATTTAAATTACATTTAAGTCATTTAGCAGACGCTCTTATCCAGAGCGACTTACAAATTGGTGCATTCACTTATGATATCCAGTGGAACAACCACTTTACAATAGTGCATCTAACTCTTTTAAGGGGGGGGGGTTAAAAGGATTACTTTATCTATCCTAGGTATTCCTAAAAGAGGGGGGGGGGTAACAACCCTACTGTAGGCTACGTCCGGTATGGAAGAGGTTAACACCGAGGAATTGGCTAACGGGTACTAGCTACCCGGCTACTGTAGTGTAGGCCTAGCATATGGTCCGATTGATACCAGGCACTGGCTGTTGCTATGCTCCGTAGTGAAGGGTTAACCATAGAATTTCATATAGACAACATACACACTGCATCCAAAGCATTGGGACAGTGACACATTTGGTGTTGTTTTGGCTCTATATTCCAGCACTTTGGATGTGGAATGATACAACGACTATGACGTTAAAGTGCAGATGATATTTGTGCTTCTGTAACTTCCTCGCCATCAGTATTCACGATTCATTCAGGATTATCCGCAACGTGGTAGCATCCACATTGATGTAGAAGCGTTTAGAAACATATTGTATTCTTATTTAAACTAAAAGTGACTTCAAAATGACACAACAAATTATGTACCATTCATTTCTATTGGTCACAAAATCATCTGAAACACAACCAAAACAAACATCAAATGCATCCAACCAATTTGTAGAGTCCAAGCTGTGTGAGTCATTGCGTGCTATGAATATGGGGCCAAATACTGTACCTAATTTTTGACTACTTTAATACATATAAAGTGAATTTGTCCCAATTCTTTGGTCCCCTAAAATGGGGGACTATGTACAAAAAGTGCTGTAATTTCTAAACGGTTCACCCGATATGAATGTAAATACCCTCAAATTAAAGTGGACAATCTGCACTTTAACATCGTGGTCATTGTATCATTTCAAATCAAAGTGCTGGAGTACAGAGACAAAACAACAAATGTGTCACTGTCCCAATACTTTTGGAGTTTACTGTAGTGAATTATAGATCTGCATGGAGGTAACACTATGTGTCTCACCCTCCGATATGGTCTTCATGATGTGGAGGAAACACATGAGCAGACTGCGCGTCTCGGCCTGGCCAGCTTGTCAAAGCGAGATCCAAAGCCTATCAGAGACTGAGCCGGGCAAACTGACGACAGGAGAGAGTGAGGGAAGGAAGGATGGGAAGAAAAAGGGAGTTAGGAGAGAGAGGTGGAGGAGTAGAGTGAGGGGGGGGGGTTGGCAGAGAGAGAAGGAGAAAGACACACGCATTCTTCTTCATGCAATAGTGATAATATTTTGTTCTTTCTTAAGCCAGCACAGTCTGCACAACATTTCCGGATATGACATTCCGCTGAGTGATCTCTCCCATCCTTCCTTCCCTCACTCTCCCTGTCGTCAGTTTGCCCGGCCTCAGTCTCTGATAGGCTTTGGATCTCGCTTTGACAAGCTGGACCAGGCCGAGACGCGCAGTCTGCTCATGTGTTTCCTCCACATCATGAAGACCATATCGGAGGGTGAGACACATAGTGTTACCTCCATGCAGATCCTATAATTCACTACAGTAAACTCCAAAAGTATTGGGACAGTGACACATTTGTTGTTTTGTCTCTGTACTCCAGCACTTTGGATTTGAAATGATACAATGACCACGATGTTAAAGTGCAGATTGTCCACTTTAATTTGAGGGTATTTACATTCATATCGGGTGAACCGTTTAGAAATTACAGCACTTTTTGTACATAGTCCCCCCATTTTAGGGGACCAAAAGAATTGGGACAAATTCACTTATATATGTATTAAAGTAGTCAAAAATTAGGTACAGTATTTGGCCCCATATTCATAGCACGCAATGACTACATCAAGCTTGGACTCTACAAATTGGTTGGATGCATTTGATGTTTGTTTTGGTTGTGTTTCAGATGATTTTGTGACCAATAGAAATGAATGGTACATAATTTGTTGTGTCATTTTGAAGTCACTTTTAGTTTAAATAAGAATACAATATGTTTCTAAACGCTTCTACATCAATGTGGATGCTACCACGATTGCGGATAATCCTGAATGAATCGTGAATACTGATGGGCGAGGAAGTTACAGAAGCACAAATATCATCTGCACTTTAACGTCATAGTCGTTGTATCATTCCACATCCAAAGTGCTGGAATATAGAGCCAAAACAACACCAAATGTGTCACTGTCCCAATGCTTTKGGAYTGCAGTGTGTATGTGTTCTATATGAAAWTCTATGGTTAACCCCTTCACTACCGGAGCATAGCAACAGTACAGTGGCCTGGTATCAATCGGACCATATGCTAGGCCTACACTACAGTAGCCGGGTAGCTAGTACCCGTTAGCCAATTCCTCGGTGTTAACCTCTTCCATACCGGACCGTAGCCTACGAGTAAGGGTTGTATACCCCAGCCCCCCCCTCTTTAAGGAAATACCTAGGATAGGATAAAGTAATCCTTTTAACCCCCCCCCCCTTAAAAGAGTTAGATGCAACTATTGTAAAGGGGTTGTTCCACTGGATATCATAAGGTGAATGCACCAATTTGTAAGTCGCTCTGCGGATAAGAGCGTCTGCTAAATGACTTAAATGTAAGTTAAATGTTACGATACCAGTAAATACTCGACATTCCATGGCAGAAAAGAAAACAGAAGAAAGCTAAAACTATGCGTCGCTGTGAAATAGTTGTGCTAACGCTTGGAAGTAAACAGCCGTGACTCTGGATGACCACATAAGGTTGTTTGTTTGTTTGTTTCCAACATTTGGACTTTTTCCTCAAGACATTTAGGTCCGCTTCATTTTTGTTTGGCTTGCCATGATACCTCAGCGTATCGCGATACTGTATGCACTGTTAGTCACATCCTTGCAAGTTACACAAGTGAAGTGGTGCAGGTTTATGTGATAAGGACACTGCCTTTTCTAAATGATATTTTAATTCCCCCCCCCCCCCCCAGAGGTGATGGTTCCTACTGCACCGAGGCCATACACCAGAGATCTCCGACTTCTTCAACATACTGGAGTGAGGTCCTCAGTGTTAACCGTTCCTCTGTGCTGTGTGCATGGACAGACACTATGTAGATAGATACATTACGTTTATTTACATTCATTATATTGATTTTCAAAGACACAGCACGCATTACAGACTTTAAATAAGTCGTTGTGTACATGTGGAACAGAAGTGACATCCCTTTGACCTTGGTTGTGGAGAAGAGAAGAAATGATTACATAGTTTGACCGCCACAAACACACAATGTATATGCACACCAAACCACCCACACACGCAGGCGCCACGTCCCTCCCACCCAAACATGGTGTACACAGCAACACACACACACACACACACACACACACACACACACACACACAGTACCTGTATCAGGGTTGTAACCATTGCCAGTGTTAGCATAGATCATTGCGTGCTTTATTGGTATGGCATTGTTGTTTGGCCCAAAGGTGCCTTGCTGTTCCATGGCAACAGAAAAGGCCACACTCATGACTAGGGAAAGGATGGGGAAATGATGGTCAATTCAGTTTTCATGAGAGTAAGATTCATTGATTGATTTAAATAGAACATTGCAAAGCCAAATAATAAATAAAGCAAAAATGCCTAATCTCACTACTGACAGGATGAGTAAATTTCTGTCACTATAACGGTCACGTTCTTGTTTACTGCTAGAGTAATACATCCGTGAGAAAGTCAAAATCTGTGAATAGTAAAGATATTCCTTGATAACACTGTRCATCTCGATAACATCTTGATAACTYTCTTGATAACATTGTGGGTTTTGAAACGATAATCAAGTGTATTTCCCTCAAGTTGATTCCTTGAGGGAATCTGCCACAACGCGTTGGTGCAGTAACTGAAAGGTTGCTGGTTCGAATACCTGCGCCGACAATGTGAAAAATATATCGATGTGCCTTTGAGCAAGGCACTTAACCTTCATTTGTTCCAGGGGCGCCGTACTACTAGGACTGACCCTGTAAAACAACACATATTCAGATCCCTTGACTTTTTCCACATTTTGTTACGTTATAGCCTTATTCTAAAATAAAATAAATCGTTTTTTTCCCTCGTCAATCTACACACAATACCCCATAATGACCGAGCAAAAACAGGTTTTTAGAATTTTTAGCAAATTTATACAAAATAAAAAACTTAAATATCCCATTTACATTAGTATTCAGACCCTTTACTCAGTACTTTTTGAAGAACCTTTGGCAGCGATTACAGCCTTGAGTCTTCTTGGGTATGACGCTACAAGCTTGGCACACCTGTATTTGGGAGTTTCTCCCATTCTTCTCTGCAGTACCTCTCAAGCTCTGTCAGGTTGGATGGGGAGCGTCGATGCACAGCTATTTTCARGTCTCTCTAGAGATGTTCGATCGGGTTCAAGTCTGGGCTCTGGCTGGGCCACTCAAGTACATTCAGAGACTTGTCCCAAAGCCACTCCTGCGTTGTCTTGGCTGTGTGCTTAGGGTCGTTGTCCTGTTGGAAGGTGAACCTTCGCCCCAGTCTTGGGTCCTGAGCGCTCTGGAGAAAGTTTTCACCAAGGATCTCTCTGTAGGGCTCCCGAGTGGCGCAGCGGTCTAAGCCACTGCATTTCAGTGATAGAGGCGTCACTACAGACCTTGGTTCGATTCCAGGCTATATCACAACCGGACGTGATTGGGAGTACCATAGGGCAGCGCACAATTGGCCCAGCGTTGTCCGGGTTAGGGTTTGGCCGGGGTAAATAAGAATGTGTTCTTAACTGACTTGCCTAGTTAAATAAAGGTTCAATAAAAAATAACCACCATGCTTCACCGTAGGGATGTTGCCAGGTTTCCTCCAGACGCGACGCTTGGCATTCAGGCTAAAGAGTTTCATCAGACAAGAGAATCTTGTTTCTCATGGTCTGAGAGTCCTTTAGGTGCCATTTGGGAAATTCCAAGCGGGCTGTCATGTGCCTTTTACTGAGGAGTGGCTTCCGTCTGGCCACTTTACCATAAAGGCCTGATTGGTGGAGTGCTGCAGAGATGGTTGTCTTTCTGGAAGGTTCTCCCACCTCCACAGAGGAACTCTGGAGCTCTGTCGGAGTGACCATTGGGTTCTTGGTCACCTCCCTAACCAAGGCCCTTCTCTCCCTATTGATCAGTTTGGCCGGGCACCCAGTTCTAGGAAGAGTCCTGGTGGTTCCAAACTTCTTCCATTTAAGAATTATGGAGGCCACTCTGTTCTTTGTTTTGGTACCCTTCCCCAGATCGGTGCCTCAACACAATCCTGTCTCAGAGTTCTACGGACAATTCCTTCAACCTCATGGCTTGGTTTTTGCTCTGACATGCACTGTCAACTGTGGGACCTAATATAGACTAGAGGTCGACCGATTAATCGGCATGGCCGATTAATTAGGGCCGRTTTCAAATTTTCATAATCAGTAATCGGCATTTTTGGATGCCGATTATATTGCATTCCACGAGGAAACTGCGTGGCAGGCTGACCACCTGTTACGCAAGTGCAGCAAGGAGCCAAGGTAAGTTGCTAGCTATCATTAAACGTATCTTATAAAAAACAGTCAATCTTCCCATAATCACTAGTTAACTACACATGGTTGATGATATTACTAGGTTAACTAGCTTGTCCTGCGTTGCGTATAATCAATGCGGTGCCTGTTAATTTATCATTGTATCACAGCCTGCACAATCTTTGCACGAATGTACCTAACCATAAACATCAATGCCTTTCTTAAAATCAATACACAGAAGTATATTTTTTTAAACCTGCATATTTAGTTTTAAAAAATTCATGTTAGCAGGTAATATTAACTAGGGAAATTGTGTCACTTCTCTTGCATTCATTGCACACGGATTTAACAGTTTGGGCCACCTGGCTCGTTGCGTACTAATTTGCCATAATTTTACATATTTATGACATAACATTGAAGGTTGCGCAATGTATCCGCAATATTTAGACTTAGGGTTGCCACCCGTTCGATAAAATAAGGAACGGTTMCGTATTTCACTGAAAGAATAAACGTTTTGTTTTCGAAATGATAGTTTCCGGATTTGACCACATTAATGACCAAAGGCTTGTATTTCTGTGTTTATTATATTATAATTATTTGATATTTGATAGAGCAGTCTGACAGTGGTGGTAGACAGTAGCAGGCTCATAAGCATTCATTCAAACTATACTGYGTTTGCCAGCGCTCTGTTTATGACTTCAAGCCTATCAACTCCCGAGATTAAGCTGGCAATACTAAAGTGCCTATTAGAACATCCAATAGTCAAAGGTATATGAAATACAAATGGTATAGAGAGAAATAGTCAACGTGTCATAATTCCTATAATAACTACAACCTAAAACTTCTTACCTGGGAATATTGAAGAATCATGTTAAAAGGAACCACCAGCTTTCATATGTTCTCATGTTCTGAACAAGGAACTTAATTGTTATCTTTTTTACATGGCACATATTACACTTTTACTTTCTTCTCCAACACTGTGTTTTGCATTATTTWAACCAAATTGATCATGTTTCATTATTTATTTGACTAAATAGATTTTATTTATGTATCATATTAAGTTAAAATAAGTGTTCATTGTTCATTCAGTATTGTTGTAATTCTCATTTACAAATATATATATATATTTATATAAAAATCGGCCGATTAATCAGTATCGGCTTTTTTGGTCCTCCAATAATCGGTATCGGCGTTGAAAAATTATAATCGGTCGACCTCTAATATAGACAGGTCTGTGCCTTTCAAAATCATGTCCAATTAATTGAATTTACCACAGGTGGACTCCAATTAAGTTGTAGAAACATCTCAAGGATGATCAATGGAAACAGGATGCACCTGAGCTCAATTTCAAATCTCATAGCAAAGGGTCAGAATACTTATGTAAATGAGGTAGTTCTGTTTTTTATTTGTTATAAATTTGCCAAAATGTATAAAAACCTGTTTTTGCTTTGTCATTATGGGGTATTGTGTCTAGATTGATGAGCAAATGTTTATTTAATCAATTTAAAATAAGGCTATAACATAACAAAATGTGGAAAAAGGGAAGGGGTCTGAATACTATGAAATAACACATAAGGAATCATGTAGTAACCAAAAAATATATTTTATATTTGAGATTCTTCAAAGTAGTCACCATTTTCCTTGATGACAGCTTTGCTTGGCATTCTCTCAACCAGCTTCATGAGGTAGTCACCTGGAATGCATTTCAATGAACAGGTGTTCCTTGTTAAAAGTTCATTTGTGGAATTTATTTCCTTCTTAATGCGTTTTAGCCAATCAGTTGTGTTGTGACAAGGTAGGGGTGGTATTCAGAAGATAGCCCTATTTGGTAAAATACCAAGTCCATATTATGGCAAGAACATCTTAAAACCTGTTATGGCTGCAGCCCGACACCGGTACACCTATGACAACATCCAGCTCAAATGCAGGGCGCGAAATTCAAAATCTATTTTTTTTTAATATTTAACTTTCACACATTAACAAGTCCAATACAGCATTTGAAAGATAAACATCTTGTCAATCCAGCCAACATGTCCGATTTTTTWAATGTTTTACAGAGAAAACACCACATATATTTATGTTAGCTCACCACCAAATAAAAAAGAGGACAGACATTTTTCACAGCACAAGTAGGATGCAAGTAGCATGCACAAGCCAACCTAACTAACCTAGAACCAACCTAAATAACCTAGAAAAAACTTACCTCAGATGACGTCCATAACATGTTACAACAATAAATTATGTTTTGTTCCACAAAAAATGCACTAATCTTAGGCTATAAATCTAGGTTTTACATTACTGCTACCATCATAGCCGTACAGGGTCAGAAATCCGGCACGGGCGAGCCGAGAAAATAGACACCCAACCGTCAACTACCGTAATTACCATCATAAAACATTCAGAACAATATATGGTGGATAGTAATGAAAGACAAATATCTTGTGAATAACAGACAAATTTCCGATTGTTGAAGTGGGTTTTAGCAGCGAAAACACAATATATCGTTATAATTAGCTTACTACAATAGCTAGCACACAGCAACATTGATTTAGTCAAACGGTAGCGTTAAGCACAGTTCGACAGATAATATGAAAACATCCCAAATTGGGTCTATCTTTGTGGATCTTCCATCAGAATTGTTCTCACAAGGGGTCCTTTGTTCAGAAAAGTCTTTATTCGAATCAGGAACGAACATTCTCCCTCTTGAATTAGCAAGCACACTGGCAGTGCGAAGCTAACCCTCTCATCTTGAAAAAATTCTTGCGTCGCATCAACGTCTAAGTCCAGAAAACATTCACCTAATATAATTAACTATATTGAAATAACATACTTTAGATGATATTGTGACATGTATTCAAATAAATCTAAGCCCAGAGATCATATTCACCTTTACAGAGTGTTTTCCAGGAGCCGAGTCCAGGTGCTACTTCGCGCCCAGAAAGAAAAATAAACTGCGCAATACTCACTTAAAGAGGCTGTGTTCAAATACAGGACGAGATAATCAACTGATTTCTTCTCTCACTTCCGCATGACACCCAGAGGAAGGCGTATGACGTGTTTCTACAGTCCTAAGTGACATGCCCTTTTATAGACAAGGGCTTGAAGAGCGACATCGATTTTGGAAATCTCACTTCCGGATAGGAAATGGACTGTAAAAATAGTTCTGTTCCACTTAGAGAAATAATTAAAACGGTTTTAGAAAACAGTCTCTAGTTTCTATCCAATAGTAATAACAATATGCATATTGTAAGAGCAAAAATTGATTAAGAGGCCGTTTGAAAATTTGCACATATTTTCCAGTTTTTCAATACGCCCCCTGCAGCCATAACAAGTTAAATAAGCAAAGAGAAACGATAGTCCGTCATTACCAGCCTCAGAAATTGCAGAAATTGAGTTCAAGTAACAGACACATCTCAACATCAACTGTTCAGAGGAGACTGCGTGAATCATACCTTCATGATTGAATTTCTGCAAAGAAACCACTACTAAAGGACATCAATAAGAAGAGACTTGCTTGGGCCAAGAAACACGCGCGAAGGACATTAGACCGGTGGAAATCTGTCCTTTTGGTTTGATGTGTCCAAATTTGAGCTTTTTTGGTTCCAACCGCCGTGTCTTTGTGAGACACAGAGTAGGTGAACGGATGATCTCCACATTTGTGGTTCCCACCGTGAAGCATGGAGAAGGAGGTGTGATGGTGTGGGGGTGCTTTGCTGGTGACACTGTCAGTGATTTATTTAGAATTCAAGGCACACTTAACCAGCATGGCTACCACAGCATTCTGCAGCGATACACCATCCCATCTGGTTTGCGCTTAGTGGGACTGTCATTTGTTTTTCTACAGGACAATGACTCAACACACCTCCAGGCTGTGTAAGGGCTATTTGACCAAGAAGGAGAGTGATTGTGTGCTGCATTAGATGACCTGGCCTCCACAATCACCCGACCTCAATACAATTGAGATGGTTTGGGATGAGTTGGACCGCAGAGTGAAGGAAAAGCAGCCAACAAGTGCTCAGCATATGTGGGAACTCCTTGAAGAGTGTTGGAAAACCATTTCAGGTGAAGCTGGTTGAGAGAATGCCAAGAGTCTGCAAAGCTGTCATCAAGGCGGCTACTTTTAAGAATCTCATTGGTTACTACATGATTCCATATGTGTTATTTCATAGTTTTGATGTCTTCACTATTATGCTAAAATGTAGAAAATAGTTCAAATAAAGAAAAACCTGGGAATGAGTAGTTGTGTCCAAACTTTTGACTGGTACTGTATTTATTATTTTTATTTKACCCCCTTTTTCTCCCCAATTTCGATCTTGTCTCATTGCTGCAACTCCCCAACGGGCTCGGGAGGCGATGGTCGAGTCATGCGTCCTCCGAAACATAAATCGCCAACCTGTCCGCTTAACCTGGAAGCCAGCCGCACCAATGTGTCGGAGGAAACACCGTTCGACTGATGACCGAGGTCAGCCTGCAGGCGCCCATCCCAACACAAGGAGTCGCTATAGTGCAATGAGCTAAGTAAAGCCCCCCTGGCCAAACCCTCCCCTAACCCGGACGATGCTKGGCTAATTATGCGCCGCCCTATGCGACTCCCCGATCACRGCCGGTTGTGATACAGTCCGGGATCGAACCCGGGTCTGTAGAGATGCCTCTAGCACTGCGATGCAGTACCACTCGGGAGATCCCCCAACATTATATTTTTGTTGTTGTTGAACTTTTGTAGTCTTAGGTCTATATTCAATCCGGATCGCGGAAGATCTGCATTATAGCACAATTTACATTTGAGCGCAATTATAGCGCCATTTCCGATTGAGACGACATATGCAGCGACATATGCAGCGAATAACATTGCCTTTAAAAGTCAACCACGCAGTCCGGATTGAATCGACCTAACTTGAACTCTGGTAGTTCAACTATAAACTTTGTCCTCTCATTACAGGGAGGGAGGGAGGGAGGGAGGTATGCATAGCAGAAAAGAGACAGAAGAGAAAGGGAATGATGGGAGACTTGGCAGAGGGGAACGGATGAGACCGATAAAATAGAGAGAGAAAAAGAAAGAAAGTGAGAGGGAGTGTGGCTGTAAAACTGCTGAGATTTATAGAGGGATAGGCCCCAACTGTTCTCCCCTAACCTCCACTCAGCTCTGCAGTAAATTCACTGTGTTTCCTGTCTCTGCTGGAGCTTCTGTTATTATAACACACAGCTCCAAGACACACAGTACTGTAGTACTTGTCCTCAGCTCACAGTGGACACACATTATATATATACACACACACACACACACACCACACACACACACACACACACACACACACACACACACACACACACATACAACACACATCGTGATTGCACAAACACATACATGCATCGTGACGGCACCACAACACATACCCGACACAGCGTACAACTTATACTCAACACACACAAACCCTGAATACAAACATCTCTCATCTGCCTCTATTCAGGCTGTGCCCAGCACTTCAGAATCTCCTGGGTTAAGCCGCCACATAGGCCAGGTCAGTGTTAGCCCTTCCACAGGTGCTTTTACCTACTACTATGTACCTGCTGTTGTTCCTTCCTCTCCCACTCAGAGGTTGTGTGTCCGGTGTGTTCATAGTGTTTTGGTTTTTACCAATGGATAGACATGCAAGCAGAACCTATCTTTTCAGATTGTTGAAATGATAATGTTTGCCTCAACAGCCAATACACACAACACTCACACACACAGGCACACGACACACACACACACACGAGCACGTTACAATACCTCCCCCATACCGACACCACCGTCACACACACACTTGATGGCATGTAATGATGCGCACGCAAACTTCGGTCACACCAAACACACAAACGTAATGATGTGTTACTGTATCGAGTAGTGTGACCACCCAGGCTGCTCCCAGGTGCAGGGTGGGGCTCTCTGACTTTCTCCCAGCTGCGCTGTGTGTGTGTCTGTCTGTCTGTCTGTCTGTCTGCGTCTACTGGGGAGACCAGAACGAGGTGGATCCCTGCCAACACCATTAGTTATCTGCTGCAGTCGAGAGGAGAAGAGCGAGAGAAGAGAGAGAGGCGGAGGACAAGGGGGAAAATATTATTAATGGCAGACACACAAAGATGTTGACAGCGAGATGTGCGAACTGGATGTTTCTCACTGGCGTGGTTGCCAGGTTATGTGTTGAGGGGGGGGGGGGTAGTTTAGTAATGGTGTGTCTGTCTGTTTGTTGGTGACGAGCCTGATCACCTGGATATACTCTGGTGAGATCAAACCAACACACCTTAGGTATTGGTGTACACTTTGTGTGTGTGTGCGCGCGTGTGCGTGCTTGTGTACGCATGTTTTCTCTGTGTGTGTGCGCGTATGCGTGCATGTGTACGCATGTTTTCTCTGTGTGTGTGTACGTGGATCCTGGAGCAGAGCCAATGGCTTTCCCAGACAGACTTTTTCTCTTCGCCTGGATTTGAATTCCTCTCCGCTAATTTAATTAGTCCTTATTTCCTCCTCAGTGTGAAGAAGAAGCAGTGACGTTCATTTTTTCTTCTTGTTCTCTTTTTGTCGGAACCAACAAAAGGCTGGGAATGTGGTGTGTTTAGCTATGTCAGGCATTAGTAGAATAAACACGAAGGGACTGGAAGATGTTGTGTGTGTCCCAAATGGCAGCCTAGTACACTACTTTTGACCAGAGCCCGTAAGGGAACTATAAAGGGAATAGGGTGCCATTTGGGTCACAGACGTTGTCTGGGGCTGKTAAGTAACATGCAACCTTAATCAGAGAGGCTGCTGGGGGATTTGAATACGCTCTCTCGCTCTCTCTCTCTCCTTCTACGAGGTGCCAAGCCTTTGATGCCTGTCTGAACTGAGTGTGAGCTCTTTTTTGAAGTACACCGTTGACTCGCGCGTTGTGCATCCACATCGCCGTTTGAAGGTTTCGACCGAGACATTCCTATAATGTATTCTGTTTCAATTGCGCCTCATTGATTTTTATTTCCCTCTTTTAACCTCATCCAGCAGATCTCTCTGTTGAGTGGATACAGCCTAGCAGGAGCATACATACAGTGATGCATTAACACACAGCACACCTGTAACACTGGATGTGTCCCAAATAGCATCATATTCACTTTATAGTGCACTGCTTTTGACCAGAGCCCTATGGCCCCTGCTCCTATTCCATTTATGGTGCACTACCTTTGGCCAAGATGTATTCCCTTTATAGTGCGCTACTTTTGACCAGAACCCTATGGGCAGTAGTACGGCAAAAGTAGTAGGGCACACCGCCCTATCCCACCTGGACAAGAGGATCCCTATGTGAGAATGCTGTTCATTGACTACAGCTCTGCTTTCAACACCATAGTGCCCTCCAAGCTTGTCACTAAGCTCAGGGCCCTTTCTGAACTCCTCCCTGTGCAACTGGAGCTGATCGTGGACTACAGGAGACAGCAGAGGGAGCACGCCCCCATCCACTCAACGGGGCCGAAGTGGAGAGGGTCARAAGCTTCAAGGTCCCTGGCGATGCACATCACCGAGCACCTGAAGTGGTCTCACCACACCGACACCGTGGTGAAGAAGGCACAACAGCACCTCTACAACCTCAGGTGGCTGAAGACATTCAGCATGGCCCCTAGAGACCCTGACGCATTTCTACAGATGCACCACTGAGAGTATTCTRTCGGGCTGCGTCACCGCCTCGTATGGCAACTGCACTGCCCTCAACCCGGAGGGTTGTGCCATTAGCCTATTGTATCACCGGGGACATGCTGCCTGCCCTTCAGGACTCGGTGTTAAAGGAAGGCCAAGATGATCATCAAGGACCTTAGCCATCCGAGCTGCTTCCTTCTGGCAGACCGAGACGATACAGGTGCATCAAAGCCGGGACCGAGAGACTGAAAAACAGCTTCTATCTCCAGGCCATCAGACTGTTGAACAGCCATCACTAGCCAGCTACCTGGCCAGTACTCTGCCTTGCACCTTGAGACTAATGCCCCATATACCTCATATTCTGTTTATATACTGTTGTTTACTCACTCTATGTATACTGTGTTCTCGACATAGCCTATCCTAATATACCTAGCTTCTACTGTACATACCATTTTCTTATTCATTTTTTATAATTTTACCCCCCTTGTTCGCCCCCAATTTCATGAAATCCTGTTACAATCGTGTCTYATCGCTGCAACTTCCCGACATGCTTGGGAGAGGCGAAGGTCGAGTCGTGCATCCTTCCGAAACATGACCCACCAAGCCACGCTAACCCTGGAAGCMAGCTGCACCAATGTTTCAGAGGAAACACCGTTCAACTGACAACCGAAGTCAGCTTGCAGGCGCCCGGCCCGCCACAAAGAGTCACTAGAGCGTGATGAGCTAAGTAAAGCCCCCCCCGGCCATACCCTCCCCTAACCCGGACAACGCTGGGCCAATTGTGCGCCGCCCTATGGGACTACCGGTCACGGATCGAACCCCAGGCTGTAGTGACGCCGCAACACTGCGATGCAGTGCCTTAGACCACTGCGCCACTCGGGAGGCCAATACATACCATTTTCTTTCCAAATGATACACTGTCTATACATACATGTATTTATATTCTAGATTCTGACACAGGCTCACTCGAATATCTTTAACCCCTGGATTATTAATTGGACCAGTTCTGTCATTTCTTGATATCTTAATTAGATTTTTTTGTTGATTGTTTATTTGAATTGTATTTGCGAGACATTCTACTGCACTGTTGGAGCTAGAAACATAAGCATTTTGCTGCACCCGCTATAACACCTGCAAATCTGTCTACGCGGCCAATTAACTTTGATGTAATTTGACAAAGGKAATAGGGTGCCATTTGGAAAGGCATCCACTGAACGGCTGTTTTCTGTTGCAATCTGTAATATTAACCATTAAACACTCTCGTAAACAATGATATGACATGTTAACAGACTGATCACACTGGAACGTGTGCCTGTGTGTCTTGCCTCCCCCTGTGTGTTGTCTACTCCATGTATTGATGTGTGTAATTGACGTGTTAATAGAGGTCCATGTGACTGCACATTTATTGATGGCCACACGTGTGATGAATTTGGACTGATTTCGTACTGTTTTTAACCCTGAAACTTTTGCTGTGATGTGTGTGTGTGTAGCTACTGCATGGCTTTTGCTGCTGTCACATGTAAGCTAATGATCATGTAGCATGGCGGCCATCTTCCTCTCCATCCATCATCCCGCCGTTCGTCCATCCACCCGCCCGCTGCTCTACATTCTCTGTGATTTACTGGCCGTAGTAGAATCAGTGACCTGACCACTAAGAAATCTGCTCGTTGATATAGCATTAGCCGGTATGGTTAGGCCAAGCATTTAGCTCAATTCACATGTTAATCTCTGTCACCACATACAGTGGCTACTGTATTAGCAACAAGCAAACTAGGTCGCATTTACTACAGCTCTCTGACCCCTTACTTCCAACTAATGCTCTCTATAGCCCATAAAATACTTCCACACTAACGGCAACGTCAACCTAACATTGGAAAAAAATATAATTTTTCTTTATCTAACACTACTAACCCCGCTACTTCGCTATGGCTGTGTCCCATGCTGAAATGACCCCCTCCTCTGTCTGCTTGGCTTGATGCCTTTAGCCCACCTGAGCCCGTATTTATCAAAAGCGTTTCAGAGTAGGAGTGCTGATCTCGGATCAGGAGCCCCCCTGTCCATAATATTCGGATTCATTACGATATGTAAGGCTAAACTGATCCTAGATCAGCACGCATACTCTGAGACGCTGGATGAATACGGGCCGTGATGTTCAGTTTCGACAACGAGGAGGAGGAGTATGATGATAATGATGATGGTGGTGTGACTTAACGCTGGTGTCATTGGCTTGTGAACAGGAAGCTAGCAGCCGCGGTAAAGCTGGCCCAGGCCACCCAGAACAATGGCACCCTGAAGGGCTCTAACCATTCCACCCAGTCCTCCTCAGGCCTGCTCCCTCAATGGTAAACGCACAGTCGCCACCTGTGCGCTCCCTCCACACAGGGAGCAAGGTGAAGTTTCCCCTACACCCTGATCTTGGATCAGTTTAACATTTGCCCAACTAATGGTTATGGTTAGGATTGGGGGCAGGGAGGCTGATCCTAGATCTGTACCTAGGGGAAACTTCACCTCGGAGCGCCACACAGCGTCCGACACAAACTCACACTCACACAACTCACACACATGCGCTGTACTCCGTTGGCCTGGTTACGCGTCCACGATAGTTGCTGGAACCGTGCTGGAGAGGACAATATGAAAAGAAAGTATCCAAGCCAGTACAATAT
Source organism: Salvelinus sp. IW2-2015 (assembly GCF_002910315.2). Classification (NCBI taxonomy): domain Eukaryota; kingdom Metazoa; phylum Chordata; class Actinopteri; order Salmoniformes; family Salmonidae; genus Salvelinus; species Salvelinus sp. IW2-2015. The sequence goes on from NC_036841.1 coordinate 17,259,880, forward strand.
AGTTCAGGTTGGTACGATAGTGTGAAAAGGTAATAATATACAGATGTGTTTATTCATTGTAATTGTTAATCATAATTAGGTGGGTAATTACGTCGTAAAACACTGAGTGAGATGTTTAGAGTAGTTCAGAAAACTGCAATTTAGTTGTGAACTACATGTTCTTATGCATGTCAGATAAGGATCACTGGACTTACAGTAATACTAGAAATATTATTTACAGTGCCTATAGAAAGTCTATATCCCCTTCAACTTTTTTTTTTTTTTAAACATTTTGTTGCGTTACAAAGTGGAATTAAAATGTATTTAATTGTAATTTTGATCTACACAAAATACTCCATAATGTCAAAGTGAAAAGGACATTCTACGCATTTTTACAAATGAATAATAATTAAATAACTAAAATATAGTCGTTGCATAAGTATTCACCCACTTTGTTTAGGCAAGCCTAAATTACTTCAGAAGTCAAATTTGGCTTAACAAATCACATAATCACTTATATGGACTCACTCTGTGTGAAATAACAAGGGTTGACATGATTTTTGAATGATTACACCCCTCTGTCCCCCATACAATATCTATATGGTCCCTCAGTCAAGTATTGAATTTCAAGCACAGATCTTTAAGCACGGTCAAGTTAATAATTATGCTGTGGATGTGTTAAAGTGCAAGAGTTCAATGGCTGGGATGGGAGAAAACTGAGGGTGGATCAACAACATTGTAGTGACTCTACAATAATGACCTAAATGACAGAGTGAATAGAAGAATACAAATATACATAATACAAATATTCCATGCAACAAGTCACTAAAGTAATACTGAAGAAGAAGCGAAAATGGCAAAGGAATACACTTTTTGGCCAAAATGAAAAGCCTTATGTTTGGAGAAAATCCAACAAAACACATCACTGTGTAACTACCTCCTTTTTTCAAGCATTGTGGTGGCTGCATCATGGTATGAGTATTCTTGACATCAGCAGACTGTGGAGTTTTTCAGGATGAAAATAAATGGGATGGTGCTAAGCATAGGAAAACCTGCTTCAGTCTGCTTTACACCAGACACTGACTGGAAGAGGAATTCACTTTTCAGCATGACAATAACCTACACAAAGCCAAATCTACATTGGAGTTTCTTACCAAGAAGGCAGTGAATGTTCCTGAATGGCCAAGTTGCCATTTTTACTTAAATATGCTTGAAAATATATGGCAAGACTTGAAAATTGCTGTCTAGCCATGATCCCCAACAACTTGACAGAGCTTGAAGAATTTTTTAAAAGAATAATGGACAATACAAGTAGGTGTGCAAAGTTCTTAAGAAGCTTCACAGCTGTAACTGTTGCCAAACGTGTTTCCAACATGTATTGACACAGGGGGGTGAATACTTATCTAATCAAGGTACAGTTGAAGTTGGAAGTTTACATACACCTTAGCCAAATACATTTAAACTCCGTTTTTCGCAATTCCTGACATTTAATCCTAGTAAAAATTCCCTGTTATGTCAGTTAGGATAACCACTTTATTTAAAAAATGTGAATTGTCAGAATAATAGTAGAGAGAATTATTTATTTCAGCTTTTATTTCTTTCATCACATTCCCAGTGGGTCAGAAGTTTACATACACTCAATTAGTATTTGGTAGCATTGCCTTTAAATGCCTTTTGGTCCGCTTTACCCTGGAAGAATGCAGAGGGGAACTAGAGAGAGAGAGGGTGTAAGGAAGAGATAGAGAAGAGATGGGGAGGAAGAAAAAGAGAGAAAAAAGCAAGACAGAGAAATAGGAGTAAGTAGGGAGAGAGAGAGAGAGTGGGGGAATAGGGAGGAAGAGAAAGAGTGTCCCTCCTGCAGCAAAGCACCCCCACAACATGATGCTGCCACCCCCGTGCTTCACGGTGGAATGGTGTTCTTCAGCTTGCAAGCCTCCCCCTTTTTCCTCCAAACATAACGATGGTCATTATGGCCAAACAGTTCTATTTTTGTTTCATCAGACCAGAGGACATTTCTCCAAAAAGTATGATCTTTGTCCCCATGTTGCAGCTTGCAAACCGTAGTCTGGCTTTTTATGTCGGTTTTGGAGCAGTGGCTTTCTTCCTTTGGTTTTGGCATGGACGTGGGGCCTTCTTTTTTCTCACTTGGGTCTGATGATGCCGGACCTTTCATATGGTAGGATAACTTCGTGCTCGATTTATCTTATTGCATATGAGAACTCGTGATAATTTTACTGTCGGCCTGTTTATACCTATCCTATTAGCGTCTTCAACATGAGTTCCATTTGCCTCTGTTGTTTCTCGGGTACTCTCACTCATTTTGCCATCTCTATACTATGCGTTCTCCAACTTGTGTACTTCTATCTCTGTTTAGTGGAGACAGATACGCGGTCTACATCTTGTCACTGTAGCTTGGCGCCACCAGAAAGTACGTTCAATTCTCTAGGAGAAGAACGTCGTCTATCGCCTCACGGCTGAGTGCGGTGGTGGTCCCTATGGTGTTTATACTTGCCGCTTACTATGTTGTTACAGTATGAACTGTATGACCCGGCCCGTTGGTCCCCATTTGGTCACGTCTGTCTTAGGCGTTTGGAAATTGCTCCTTAAGGATGAACCAGACTTGTGGAGGTCTACAATTGTTTTTCTGAGGTCTTGGCTGATTTCTTTTGATTTTCCCATGATGTCAAGCAAAGAGGCACTGAGTTTGAAGGTAAGCCTTGAAATACATCCACAGGTACACCTCCAATTGACTCAAATTATGTCAATTAGCCTATCAGAACCTTCTAAAGCCATGACATCTTTTTCTGGAATTTTCCACGCTGTTTAAAGGCACAGTCAATTTCGTGGATGTAAACTTCTGACCCACTGGAATTGTGATATAGTGAATTATACGTGAAATAATCTGTCTGTAAACAATTGTTGGGAAAATGACTTGTGTTATGCACAAAGTAAATGTCCTAACCGACTTGCCAAAACTATAGTTTCTTAACAAGAAGTTTGTGGAGTGGTTGAAAAATGAGTTTTAATGACTCCAACCTAAGTGTATGTAGACTTCCGACTTCAACTGTGTATTAGTGTTTTATTTGTCATGAATCAAAACGTTTTTTTAAACATTTTTCTTTGACATTAGAGTAATTTGTGTAGATTGATGGGAAAAAAATACTATTAAATCAATTTTATCCCACTTTGTAAAGCAACAAAAGGTGAAAAAAGTTCAAGACTTTCTATAGGAACTGTATGTAACAGTAGCCAGGTGGTTTTAAAATGGAGTTGAGTGATAGAGATGGAAAGGATTTATTTAGAACGTGACTTTTTTGTCCAGTAATATATAAATAATGTCTCCAGTAAACTATACATTTTTAGTCCAGTAAACTATAAGTAGGACTTAAAACAGCTGAGTTTGTGTTCACCATTCATCCTGTTATGAGTTTAGTTCATCATTGCTGTTCATCAGTGTTGTCTTCATGGTCCTGAACACGTGACCATCCATGGTGGACATTGTGAGTGTGTCATGTGATAGTGTGGCGGCCACTCTGTTTTCCCATCATGCCCCTCAGTGTCTACCATACGTGTGGCGTGGTGTAATTGGCTAGTCCGTTGTCTGCAAATCCTCCCCCATTAAAAATAGAATCCCTGTCTTAACAGCAATCCCTTTTAACTATATGGTTGCATTAACCTGTTTGTTGTCACGTTACAGGTGATAATGTTTTCTTAGACATTTTCACACACTTAGGACCAATCCCAAATGGACCCCTGGACTACATCCTATGCACTTGTGAAGATCTGATTTGGATTTGACAGGTGCTATCAATACGTGCTCCTACTTGCCCTTTGATAGGTTAAGTGGATTGTTTCTACCAATCACATCCTCTCAGATCTCCACAAGTGCATAGGTCGTAGGGTCTAGGGGTCCATTTGGGATTAGACCGCAGTGCAGAATTACAGGATGTTTTCAAGGCGGATAAAACTTATAAAATGAGCGTTCATATTGGTCAAGTTCACAGAGTATCTCCTTCGTTTCAAACCACTTGCACCTGTTTCATCCCTGCTGAACACCACCCCGACTTGCGAGGTTGAGAGTTATGTGTTGACCCTCTGACCTCTAACCCCTGACCTTCTGGTCACCAGGATGATGTCAGGACAGGACGGCCATCGGCACGCACGCTCCCAGACCATGCCCATCATCCGGGCCAAGAACGCCCTGACCAACCCCAAGCTGCTGCAGATGATGGAGACAGGTAATGTCCCCCCCCCCAATTACGCCCACTCACCCAACATCACTGGGCACTGCCACCCCGGTCCCATTTTAAAACTGTTTAATTCACATAGTTCACATTAATGTGGTTAGTTAGTTAGCTTTTGTTGTCCTAGGCCAATAGCGTTTTTATTCTTACCAACCGTCAATTGTGCTATTTCTCAGCCATTACAGTGCTAACAGTACTTAGCTATTACTGTTCTGTTGTTAGGTGTGTGAGGGTTACTGCTAGGGTTAGGATTTTGTGTTGTTTCTTGCTGTGCTGCTGTATCATTGCCCCTTTCCTGTCCTTCCCTCAGATGGGAACATCCCAGAGGGTGACCACCTGAGCCCGACGGACATCGAGGCCAATCTGTCCACCGAGGTGGCCCTCATCGTACTGGATGTTCTGGGCCTCTTTGTCCATCACCACAAGGTCAGACGACAACACTGACCACTGTCTGAATGGTCCAACACCGATCTCTACAACCTAGAGACATGATACGGTTGCTCAATTCTGGACACTTTCTCAAAATTCCCAGGTTTCCCAGAAATTCCAGTTGGAAGACTCCTGGAATCACAAGGGAATAAACAGGAAGTCTGTGAGTCCTCCAACCGGGATTTCTGGAAAACCTGGGAATTGTGGGGGAATTTTGCAATCCTAGACCTGCCAATCATGAGAGCCTATTTTAATACGCCACTGCCACCTTGTGATTATTACTAAGAACTACAGTGACTTTTCCACATGGAATCCACACTAAATACCGCTCTGTTTCACTAATCATTATTGTTTCACTTCACTCAATCCGAGATATTCAGTTTGTATTCCAAGTTGGTGATTTTATCTTCTGTTGTTCTTGTAGGTTACTGTGCACTCCTCAATTCTCAAGTTGGCTGCCCCAGAATTCCTACAATTGCTATACTCTGTAAAGCAACCCAGACATGCTGTTTTGTCTGTCTTTTGACCGGAGCCATTTGTAATTCATATTATGGCTGCGTCCCAAATGGCACCATTTTCTCTATATAGTGCACTACTTTTGACAAGAGCACTATAGCCCCTGGTCAAAAATAGTGCACTATATAGGGAATAGGGTAACCTTGTCCCCAGACTCAATTTGTACCGCAGAGCCATCTGGTGGACGAGATTAGGAAGAGGATGCCATTTGGGAAGGACATATGTTGATTGTTGTTCTTTCTCTCCCACAGAAACAGTTACTGCAGGACGAGGGTCAGAACCTGCTGATGAGGAAGGTGTTCGACACCTACCTCCTGTTCTTCCAGATCAATCAGTCCACCAGCACCCTGAGACACGTCTTTGCTGCCCTGCGCCTCTTCATACAAGAAGCGTCTCTGCACTAGCTGATAGCGCTCACACACATACCACACTAACTGGAATTTATGGACACAGAATGTTACTTCATAGTACATTATGATGCTGAGCTTCTCTCTCTCCCTCGTCCTCTTCTTCCTCTCTCCTTGTCTCTCGCTCTGTCTACCTTTCTCTTTCCTTTCTCTCCCTCCCTATACCCCCACTCTCTTTCTTCCCAACTTACTCCTCTCTTGCTTTTTCTCTCTTTCTTCCTCCCCATCTCTCTCTCTGTCTCTTTCCTTACACCCTCTCTCTCTCTCTCTTCTAGTTCCCCTCTGCGTTCTTCCAGGTAAAGCGACTGTTGTGGCTGCCGTGTGCTACGAGATCTGAAGTGTTGTAACCCCCGCTCCAGCCACCCAGCACTGCAGGCCTCTGCACTTCCTCTACTTCTTCATGAGGAAAAACTCTTGAGTTCACCAAGGGAAGTCCATCGTCCGCTCCCCACCTACAGGTCAGCCAGCGGGGGTGGGGGATGTGCATGTGGGGTGTGGTTCTTGGGGTGGAGGTGGGGGGGCCGGTTGTGTGGTGTTGTGTGTGTGTGTGTGTGTGTGTTGTGTGTGTGTGTGTGTGTGTGTGTGTGTGTGTGTGTGTGTGTGTGTGTGTGTGTGTGTGTGTGTGTGCGCGCACCAGATCTTTATTTTCACTGTTTTGTGCGGTGTACACAGGGCCTAGATAGATAAAGGCCGGGATGTTTCTATGGCTGCATTTACCTCTGAAACAGACTGTTTAGCAGCCGATCAGAGACCACACACACACCCGTCGCCACCCTGTTTCAGAGCGGTTGTAATTAGCGTCCCCTTCACTCTCTTTCTCTCCTCTCGCTTCTCCGTCCTTTCAGTTGATCAAGGCAGTGAGTCAGCTGATAGCGGATGCTGGCATCGGGGGCTCACGCTTCCAACAGTCTCTGGCCATCATCAATAACTTTGCCAACGGAGATGCTCCTCTCAAGGTGAGAACAGGGACTGGACTGAGAATTGGTCTGCGTCCCAAATGGCACCCTATTCCCTTTATAATCCACTACTGTATAAATCAGGGGTGGGCAACTGGCGGGGGAACTCAGTCGGGGTCTCAACTTACTGTTCCGAGGTAGAATAGTAGAATACACAAGGTGCAATTTCTAAATTTGGTTGTTCAGCAGTTTTTCTCTTATGTCAGTCATTGATAGTCACTCAATTAGCCCACGTCAGAAACATGAAAATTAGATTGGTAAGTTAGTCTAGCGGCCAGCTATCTTAACTTGTAGTAACCAAGGTCCAATTAGTAGTCAGTCTCACTCAGATATCATATGAAAAACTGCACACATTTCTTTCCACCCTATGGCATAATTAGTCGAATTGGAAGAAATGACCTCTAAAACTAAAAATAGTGCATGAAATGAGTTATACAATTGCTAAATCTTCTCTCCGCCCCATGGAAAAATGTGTAGAATTGCAGCAAACTAGCTTTAAAAAAGCAAAATATTCTCTCCCTCCTATGGCAAAATGTGTAGAATTGCTATAGATCTGTTGTAAACTGCAAATCTGTCACATGTTTCATAAACAACAGGTGTAGACTAACAGTGAAATGCTTACTTACGGGCCCTTCCCAACAATGCAAAGAGAAAAAACCTGGAAAAATTGAAAGATAATAACACGAGGAATAAAAACACAATGAGTAACGATAACTTGGCTATATACACTGGGCACTAGTACAGAGTGGATGTGCAGGACTATTAGGTAATTGAGGTAGATACTGTATGTAGATATAGGTTGGGATAAAGTGACTAGGCAACAGGATAGATAATAAACAGTAACAGCAGCGTATGTGATGAGTCAAAAGAGTTCGTGCAGTAGCAGAGAGAACAGTCTATGACTCGCGTGTCTTTGACAATTTTTACCACCTTTCTCTTCCGGCAAAATTAAGGCAGTTATACCATTTTAAAAACATTACAATACATTCATTACAGCATTCACAACACACTGTCTACCCTCAGGCCCATACTCCACTACCACATATCTACAATGCAAAATCCATGTGCACTTGTGTGTATAGTGCGTGTTCTCATGTGTGTGTATTCATGTGTCTGTGCCTATGTTTGTGTTACTTCACAGTCCCCGCTGTTCCATAAGGTGTATTTTTACCTGCTTTTTAAATATGATGCTATTGCTTGCATCAGTTACCTGATGTGGAATAGAGTTCCATGTAGCCATTGCTCTATGTAGTACTGTGCACCTCCCATAGTCTGTTCTGGACTTAGGGACTGTGAAGAGACCTCTGGTGGCATGTCTTGTGGGGTATGCATGGGTGTCCGAGCTGTGTGCTAGTATTTTAAACAGACAGCTCGGTACATTCAGCTTCTCAACACCTCTTACAGGAACAAGTAATGACGAAGTCAATCTCTCTTCCACTCTGAGCCATGAGAGACTGACATGCATGTTAGCGCTCCGTGTACTTTTAAGGGCCAGCCGTGCTGCCCTGTTCTGAGCCAACTGCAAATTTCCAAAGTCCCTCTTTGTGGCACCTGACCACACGACTGAACAGTAGTCCAGGTGCGAAATAAAGACAGGGCTTGTAGGACCTGCCTTGTTGCATACATGGCAAATAGGATGGCATTTGGGAGTCAGACCTAGTGTTGAGGAAGTGAGTTTGTGATTCCTCTCTTAACTCCCTCTAGTGACTAATAAWGTTTGTATATGCTGCGATTGTGCATACTGCCCGTGTTTGATCTGATGTGACGTCATGTACATTGTGTCTGTAACTGAGCCTCACAGAAGCCAAAAACCTTGTTTGTCCTTGTCCTTTGTCCTTGTTTACCACGAAAAGAATAATCAACCTTTTATGAAGTGTGATGTCAGTATGTATGATCCATCCGCACTCCCAGAACACACCGTTCCCTGCCGAGGTGAAAGACTTGACCAAGCGGATCCGCACGGTGCTGATGGCCACGTCCCAGATGAAGGAGCACGAGAAGGACCCGGAGATGCTGGTGGACCTGCAGTACAGCCTGGCCAACTCCTACGCCAGCACGCCTGAGCTCCGGCGCACCTGGCTGGAGAGCATGGCCAAGATACACGGTCCGCAACGGAGACCTCTCCGAGGTACAGTAGGACTGGGTTACTGGATATGTTATAGGTTTATGTTATGTTATGTTATGTTATGTATAGGGTGCAGAGATGTGTACAGTGGGTATCATAAGTAGTCACCCCCCCCCCCTTCACATTTTGTTGCTTTATTTTTTGGCATAATCTACACAAATACTCCATAATGTGAAAGTGAAAAGTAAATTCTACAAATGTTTACAAATAAATAACAAAAATATAGGCGTGGCATAAGTATTCATGAACAAAAAGATAAACGCAGTGTGCAACAATTTCAAAGATTTTACTGAGTTACAGTTCATATAAGGAAATCAGTCAATTTAAATAAATAAATTAGGCCATAGTCTATGGATTTCACATGACTGGGAATAACAGATATGCATACACCTGTTGTTCACAGATACCTTAATGATAGGTAGGGCGTGGATCAGACCCACCATTTGCCTCGTGCAGCACGACACATCTCCTTCATATGGAGTTGATCAGGCTATTGATTGTGGACTGTGGAATGTTGTGCCGCTCCTCTTCAATGGCTATGAGAAGTTGCTGGATATTGGCGGGGACTGGAACACACTGTTGTACACGTTGATCCAGAGCATCCTAAACATGCTCAATGGGTTACATGTTTGGTGAGTTGCAGGCCATGGCAGAGCTGGGACATTTTCAGTGTCCAGGAGTTGTGTACAGATCCTTGAGGTATTATCATGCTGAAACATGAGGTGATGGTAGCAGATGAATGGCACGACAATGGGCCTCAGGATCTCTTCACGGTATATCGTGCATTCAAATTGCCATCGATAAAATGCAATTGTGTTGTTGTCCTTAGCTTATCTGCCCATATCATAACCCAACCGCCACCATGGGGCACTCTATTCACAATGTTGACATTAGCAAACCGCTTGCCTGCACAACGCCACAACGCCTGCCATCTGTCCGGCACAGTTGAAACTTCTCCAGATAATAAACAGTGATAGCAGCAGTGTACAAAACAAATGGGGGGTGTCAATGTAATAGTCTGGTGTCCATTTGAGTAATTGTTCAGCAGTCTTACGGCTTGGGGTAGAAGCTGTTAAGGAGCCTTTTGGTCCTAGACATGGCGCTCTGGTAGCGCTTGCCGTGCAGTAGCACAGAAACAGTCTATGACTTGGGTGACCGGAGTCTTGACAATTTTATGGACTTTCTCTGACACCGCCTTTTATGTAGGTCCTGGATTGCAGGAAGCTTGGCCCCAGTGATGTACTGGGCCGACGCACTACCTTCTGTAGCGCCTTACGGTCAGATGCCGAGCAGTTGCCATACCAGGCGGTGATGCACCTGGTCAGGATGCTCTCGATGGTGCAGCTGTAGAACTTTTTGAGGATCTGAGGACCCATGCCAATTCATTTCAGTCTCCTGAGGGGGAAAAGGTTTTGTCGTGCCTCTTCACAACTGTCTTGGTGTGTTTGGACCATGATAGATTGTTGGTGAGTGACACCAAGGAACTTGAAACTCTCGACCTGCTCCACTACAGAGGACCAAGTACACACCCCTAAGAGGCCCCAGTGTTGAGGATCAGCATGGCAGATGTGTTGTTGCCTACCCTTACCACCTGGGGCGGCCGTCAGGAAGTCCAGATCCGTTGCAGAGGGAGGTGTTTAGTCCCGTGGTCCTTAGCTTAGTGATTAGCTTTGTGTGCACTATGGTGTTGAACGCTGAGCTGTAGTCAGTGAACAGCATTCCCACATAGGTGTTCTCTTTGTCCAGGTGGGAAAGGCAGTGTGGAGTGTGATTGAGATTGCGTCATCTGTGGATCTGTTGGGGTGGTATGCGAATTGACTCGGGGGTGAATACTGATCTAATCAAGAATATTAGTGTCTAATTTTTCATTACTTTTTAAGAAATTTTAGAATTTTTTTCCGTATTGACATTAAAGAGTAGTTTGTGTAGATCGTTGCCAATTTTTTAAATAATTAAATCAATTTTAAGCTCTCATGGAAATTACCACCAGGGACACCTGAAGTCAATATTAAATGAATCATTCTTTATTATCAGCAAGCTGGAGAAACTTAATGCACCATATACATGTTATGCGGGAGCTCCGTCGGGGCAGTCCTGTTAGTTATATACTGCTTACACAGGCAAGTTATATTTGCATGATTTACATGATTCATTATTCATAATTAATTAATCATTAACTTTTGGTTCATGCATGTGACTTCATCTTGAAATTGAGATATCCCTCTTCGTTCTCAATGCAATGTTCTGGGCATACAGCCAAATTGCTTATACTGACAGTGAGGATTCCTCCAAAGTCACTTGCATGAACCCAGTCAAATTGGTTTATTAGAAAAGCACAAACATAACATTTTCCTTCACAGCCCACTTTGTAATACAATAAAATGTTTAAAATCTAAGTGGGGTAGATACTTATGATACCCACTGTACCAACCCACCTCTGACAACATTGAAACGTTTTTAGGGGGTAATTCAAACTACTTGAGACTGCCACAGTGTTTATAATGCACTTGCCAAGACTAGGGTTGTTACACTGTGGTGTTCAGGGCCATATCAGAGCATCTCAGAGTACGAGTACTGATCTAGAATCATCTCCCCCTGTCCATGTAATCTTATTAATTGTGATCTCAAAGTTAGAACTGATCCTAGATCAGCGCTCCTACTGTGGGACGCCTAGTTAATGATGTGTTGGTATCTGTGATTAAACTGTTCACCTCTTTTCCTCCTGTTCCTCTGTCCCTCAGGCGGCCATGTGTACATCCACATCTCCGCCCTGATCGCTGAGTCCCTCAAGAGGAGAGGTGAGCACAGCCCGGTGGGCCGCCAACATGCCAGTGCTGCTGACAAGCTTCTGCAGATGTGTGTGTGTGCGTGCGTCTGCTCTCTAGCGTGTGCTGGTGGAGAACCTCTAACCACTGCTTGTGAGTCTTCTGGCCCCTCTGCCCACCGATTGGCTGGACAGCATGTGTGACATCATCATTCAGCACCGTGTGCATATGGCTACTATAGCCTCTATGCGCAAACATTTGTTTCTAACGCCTTTGTCTGCGCGTGTAGGGGTGGAAATGGTATGAGTGGGTTGATGTGTTGTTGTCTGTGCGGGCATGCTTGTGTCCCGTGCGCGGCTGTGTGTATGCATGTATACGCTTGTGGATTTGTTATACACTGTGCATGCTTTTGTGTGTTGGCATATGACTTATTTGGGTGTGAGAAGAGAGGTTAGTCAGACTGAGTTTTGTGTGTCACAACCCCACTGTCTGGAAAACAATGACATCGTCCAATCAGCGCACAGAGACCTCTATGTGCTACAGACTGGCCATCCACTCTTTACTCTCTCGTACACAAACATAGGCTGCGTCCCAAATAGCACCCTATGTTTTGTGTATGAGAGGGTAAAGAGTGGATAGGGTGCCATTTGGACGTAGCCAGCGTCTGCTGCTGTGAGTGCGACTTCCCTCCTCTCATGTCTAGTATGCACTACTACGACATGGGAACGCGGTGTCTCCATCTGCACGTGTGTGTCTTGCTAGCCGCGCTTCACCGTTCCAGAGCATGAGCCGTCATCTCTCGCTCTCGCTTTCCGCCGCCGCTCGCCGTGTGTGGAAAGCATGCCCTTAAAGCACTGGCTTGTCGTGAAGTGTGAAAAAAGGTCAAAACAGCAAGTGGAAAGTTAAATTGTGTCGAGTAAACTCCTATATTCCTCCTTATAACGCAGGCTACTGGAAACCTGACAAGGCAGGATGTCAAGTGTGGTTCCTGAGGAGCCCAATGTCAATAACTGTAGCCCCTTACTAACCCCCCGAGATGGAGAAATGAGTGTGCCGACCCTGGGCCGGCCATGGAACAGGATGCGTAAAGGTGGGGGGAATTCAAGCTACGATTACTCCAGATCAGAACTTCTTCGCCAAGTACATTTACATCTACCAGGAATTTAACGTTGTGAAATGGTGCTGACAGCAATAAACAGAGTATATAGAACGTACACTAATCTACATACAGTATATAATATAGATATGAAAACTAGTTTACTTAAAAACACTAGGACCAATCTTTGACTGCATCTAGCAGAATGGAGTCCACATTTTTACAGGTGCACAGTGTAATGTTTTGAAGTCCACTGAAATGCTTTGCAATACCACTTAGAATGAAGCAATGTATTGGACATGCATTCTAAGTGTATGCTGAACAAACCCTATGACTCAAAGACTAACAGAATGGAGTACAGGCAGGTATAATGTTTTGAAGTCCACTGATTTTGAATTTACTATTGAAAGATGTCTGGATGTCTGTTGTCTACCTTGCCTTTTGAGAGATGCCTATATTGATGTCCACCCAAGTTTCACTTGATATGTGTAAAGAAAGCACGTTCACAATGAATGGAGTTACTGTTCTCTGTTTGGGTTTGTTGATACGGAACACAAGGAATGTTAAGTACCACAGTGTGTGTGTGTGTGTGTGTGTGTGTGTGTGTGTGTGTGTGTGTGTGTGTGTGTGTGTGTGTGTGTTCATACCATCGGATGATAAAATGCACACAAGCATAAAGAAGAGAGTGACAACATGTTGTTCCTATGAGCTCTCTGCTCCTATGTCCCTCCTTCTCTGATGTCATATCCTGTTTGAAACCTCAGCGTCGTTCTCCATGGGCTGGGCGGCCTTCCTGTGCATCTCACCAAACGTGAAGGAAGAGGGGGCCATGAAAGAGGACACAGGGACTCAAGATACCCCCTACACCGAGGTACCCTCACCCCTACTGGGTCCAGTACAAAGAATTGTATAGATTTTTCAGCTCAGATTTGGAAGGTCGTTCAATGACAATACAATGCAGAACCTGACAAGAGAAGGATGATATTTGAGATGCGTCCATGTAGTTTCTTGTATAGATTAATCTATCTACTTTTCTTCTTCTCTTGCGCCCTGTACTTCCTGTGTATGTAGGATACTCTAGTGGAGCAGCTGGAGCTGTGTGTGGACTACCTGTGGAAGTCTGAGAGGCACGAGCTCATCGCCGATATCAACAAGCCCGTCATTGCCGTCTTTGAGAAGAGACGAGATTTCAAGGTGACTGGGTGGATCGGACAGGGTTGTTTCTTTACCAGGCCAGAGACACTCGGACAGGGAGGGGATAGTTGTGATTGACATTTTGTGTGTGATCCACAGAGGCTATCGGAGCTGTACTACGACATCCACCGCTCCTACCTGAAGGTGACAGAGGTCGTGAACTCTGAGAAGCGTCTTTTTGGCCGATACTACCGCGTGGCGTTCTATGGACTGGTAAGTGCCATCAGAGCCACGGATGACAATGACAAACACACCTTATAGAAAGGTGTGTGTTTACCATGTTCCTAGCCTGTGTGCCAGTCTGTTTGTGCTATCATACAAACTCCTTGTTACTCATTGTCATGTTTGGCATCGATCTGGATCGCGCACACAGACTGGCACTCAGGCTAGCGTGTACCATCCCTGCTCCGGGATTCAATCCTTCAGGTCTCGGGAGGAGAAAGGACGTCACACCGCAATGCTAAACTAGCTTCAACTAGCTTCAACTAGCTTCAACTAGCTTCAACTAGCTTCTACTAGCTTCTACTAGCTTCTACTAGCTTCTACTAGCGTTGACGAGCTTGATAGCCTCCACATCTGCAGCATACATGCTATAGCTATAGCCCTCTGGTACAAACCCAGTCCCATAGGTATTCTCACCGAGTATCTGTCTTTTGTCGCATAACTCCTACATTCAGTAAGCTGGTTGGACTCATCTTAGAAGAGCCTGAATCCTTTAGACATTTAATCTTTGGTGAATGGGGAGGGGGGGGGATCACAACTTGTCTCTAGTCGGTCTCTTTAATTCCTCCATCTGCTCTTTTTCTTTTCTTCCTTTTGGTTTTTCTGTATCAAGATTGCGGTAAGTTTTTGTCTCTCTTTTTGTTTCCTGCCTTCTCTCTTCTCCCTTCACCGGTAGTAACTTCTCTAACCTGTCTTCTAAAATATATGCTGTATACATATTGATATGCTCTTCTATATGATATGTATACCTACCGGGGTTTGGGGTTGATTCTATATCAATTCAGAATAAAGCGGAATGAAAATGTCCCTCATTGAAAAGAAATGAGGAAATGAATAAGGGAATTGGAATGTCAGTTTACTTCCTGAGTTGAAGGAGTTTAAATAGAATTTATCCCAACCCGGATACCTACCCCGATACCCACATCCTATAATCTTCAGTAATATTTTTTCCCTTCAACGATCCCAATCTCTAATCTCTAGCTCCTGTGAACAGATCTTAGAACAGTTGGTGTCAAGATGACATAGCAGCATACATGCAGGCAGGCCAGACCAGGGCCTGTATTCACAAAGCATCTCAGAGTAGGWCTGCTGCTTTTAGGATCTCTTAAGTCATAATGAATTAGAGGGGCGACCTGATCCTAGATCAGCACTTCTACTCTGAGACACTTTATGAATACGTCCCTGGTAATGAATGCTGGAATGGAGGGCTCTTTCTCAATTCATCTCTCCTCGATTCCTCGCATCCCCTCTCCTCGCAGCCTCCTTCTCCAAACCGAGGGTCCGAGTGGAGGGAACTTGGACTAGGGTTTGAATATATTCCCGGGATTTTACAAATGTTCCATCCCTAGAGTAAATCACTTTCTTCCCGGGTATCCCGGTATTTCCTGCCAAAACCGGAAGTGTCATTCAAAAGCACATAAAGCAGGGCCTCTTGAGTGGTGCAGAGGTCTAAGGAACCTCATCGCACGGCACAATCATTTGAGCTTTTTTGGGCTAGGGCTCATAAAATGTATTTAATGTATGAGCCCTAGCCCAAACAAGCCCAAATGATTGTGCTGTTACCCAATACATATATGATATATAGGCTACTTACACACAACAACAAAAACATGAAATCCCGTAGATGTAGCTACCAATATGCTCTCTTGGGTAAATAAATGAAACTAGCTCCAGTAGGCAAATATTTATGGGTGTGAACTGTATTACTGTACTGTACTGTATTGTATTATTGGACTGGAATTACACATCTCGTTCAAACCATGATAAAGCTGAGAGAACACGTGATTCTGGTGCCGTGAATTTGGTTTGGGTAAAATGAACATTTTTGTTTTATTCTATAAACTACTGACAACATTTCTCCCAAATTCCAAAWAAAAATATTGTCATTTAGAGCATTTATTTGCAGAAAATGACAATCGAATAATACAAAGAAAATAAGTTCATATTCATTTTTAAACAACACAATACTAATGGTTTAACTTAGGAAGAGTTCAGAAATCAATATTTGGTGGAATAACCCTGATTGTCAATCACAGCTTTCATGCGTCTTGGCGTGCTCTCCACCAGTCTTTCACATTGATGTTGAGTGACTTTATGCCATTCCTGTTATTTTGACCAGTTGTCATTTTCTGCAAATAAATGCTCTAAATGACAATATTTTTATTTGGGATTTGGGAGAAATGTTGTCAGTAGTTTATAGAATAAAACAAACATTTTCATTTTACCCAAACACATACCTATAAATAGTAAAACCAGAGAAACTGATCATTTTGCAGTGGTCTCTTAATTTGTTCCAGAGCTGTATATCAATCTTGAACCGGATTATCTATTTTGGATGCAATTTGAATGGAATTGATGAGCGAGAGGGGAAGACTGCTCCATTTCACGTCATGCTGTTGATATAAATAATTTATTGTAATTTACCGGTTTTTCGCTGTTATTTATCCCGGGAAAGGGAGTGGTTTTGGGCGGTAAATCTCAGTAACCGGGTTCCCACCATTCAACCCTACCTTGGACCCTTTCCTCCGCTACGGTTGAGAAAGAGACGAGGACATAGGATGCAAGGAATCGAAGAAAGACTCATTGAGACAGAGCCACGGAGTTGATTCTTAAGGAAAGAGCACACTGTCCGAAAATAATCYCCATTGCCCTTTGACTCAACGGTGCTTTGAGAATGACCTCTGACATCTGAATGGCCTCTGTTTCATCCAGAACATAACATTACAATTTTGCCAGTGCCTTTTATGATTACGAATGTGTTCTAACAAGCTGACCTGACACTAAGAAACACATGACTAGACTGATAGGGAAGCGCACTAAACCACTAGGGGGTGATGTGAGCCTAGGTTTTCCAGCTAAGGATTATTCATATTCAACTAAGAGATGGAAACAGAAATCTATGGGCCACAGTTGTAAACAATACACGCACATATACATACTCTTCAAAGTATTGAAGCAGGCATTGCATTTTACAGTTTGGTCATATAACAGAAGTTCTTATTCAGAGTGACTTAGTCAGAAACACACACACACACACACAGGTGGTTGGGTAACATGGTGTTTCTGTAACAGGGTTTCTTTGAGGAGGAGGAGAGTAAAGAGTTCATCTATAAGGAGCCCAAGCTGACAGGGCTGTCCGAGATTTCCCAGAGGCTCCTCAAACTCTACTCGGACAAGTTTGGGGCCGACAACGTCAAGATGATCCAGGACTCCAACAAGGTCAGTCTACTACCTCCCCCCAGCTTCCAAACACTGTCACATCTATATGTTTCATATACAGTATTATTGAAAGTGTATCGGGCCTCTTTAGTCCTTGCCTCTGTGACTTTCATAGAAAGATTGCTGTCAAAATGTTGTAAATGAATTAATGTACTGCTACATTTGGGCAGCAATCTTTCTCCATAGAAAAGCAGCCAGTGAAGTAGTGATTCATTTAGACCATGGGTCTCCAACAGGTCTATTGCGCGCCAAACAATTCTAAAAGTATATGCAATTTTCACGTGTTCCATCGCAAACTGCCATAAACAAATCTCACAAGTATCAGACACCACAAWCTCCCAGCTGCTATGTAATCAACGCGACTTGACATTATTCCACCCCTGGTTAGCCACTATTGGCTTAAAAAGCCAAACCTAACACAATATCTGCTAATTAATTTCCAGCAATATTGCCCCAGTCTGTCCGTGTGGTGCGCGCGTTTGTCTATCTCTCATTGTATAGGCAGTTGATGTGATAACCCTTTAAATTAAATGTTAACTGCAAGGTAGGTTTACCTGGCAGAAGTATATAATTTGTATCTTTTATTTGTTATTTGCTAACTTTTCTATGAAATGAGCATCGGCAGCATCGCTGGACCGGCACATTAGACTGCACATTCCTCACTCGCTAGATGCGCAATTAAAGGGCCAGATGTGCAATTAATGGAGCATTACAGTCAAAAATCTAAATTCTTCCAGACATATACACATCAGCAACCACAGCTAGGAAAGTCACTGCAACCCTGAACAAAGAGTTGCAGTCAGTTTTAAAAAAGGTGGCCAGTAATAAACTGGTCCTGAACATCTCTAAAAAATAATAGCATTGTATTTGGTACAAAGTTGAGGAGACTAAATGACTTGGTGTTACCTTAGATTGTAAATGATCATGGTCAAAACATATACTGTAGATTCAATGGTTGTAAAGATCCGTGGTAAAGAGATGTTTTGCTTTTTTGACACCACGCTCCACAAAGCAAGTCCTGCAGGCTTTAGTTGAATCTTATCTGGATTATTGTCCAGTCATATGATTCAGAGTGTTTTTTAAAGTGAAATAAAATAATGAAAATGGTAGAATAGAAAATCAATCAGAAATAGCACTATATACATCATAACTGTAGCAGTGATTTAATAAATAATTGTCCAGAATAAAGACTGTTGAGGGGGTGGGGGGGAATGACCATTGAGGTGGTGCGGGGACCGAGTGAAATAAAAAACAATTATATATTATTATATGGTCAAGACCTGCAAAGAAGGACCTAGTTAAGCTGCAGCTGGCCCAGGACAGAACGGCACRTTTTGCTCTTCATTGTAATCAGAGGGCTGATATCAATACTGTGCATGCCAGTCTCTCTTGGCTAACAGTTGAGGAACGACTGACTTCGTCACTTCTTTTTATAAGAAACAGGAATTGTTTGCATAGTCAACTTACACACTGACACACACACTTACCCCACCAGACATGGCACCAGCGGTCTTTTCACAGTCTCCAGAACCTGTTTTCAAAATAGGAATAAAGCAACACCTATGTAGGATCTTAATTTGAGGCAATTCGCTACAGCAGGATAATAATCCTGCAGCAACAGRWGWYRWYWATTRTKKKKTKTWTYATYWTTTTTWWWWRWKKWGKRGKKGWTRAWAAAWTTWGTTAGGGCAAATCAAGTCTGAAATGTTCAAGTGGAAATGACAAACTTCAGAAGCCTTTTAAACCTCAAATACACTACAAATGTGCATTTTCAGTGGTGCACGAAAATTCCTGCAACAACAGGATGATCAAATTAAGATACGACATCTGTATGTACTGACATGTATGTGTAACTGATAGATGCATACTGTACATACACACACACACACTACATGTTAATGTATTTAAATTGTAAAGTATTTTGTCTGTAATGTCTTTTTTGTTATGTGTCGGACCCCAGTAAGACTAGCTGTCTCTATTGGCGTCGGCTAATGGAGATCCTAATAAAATCTAAATATACACTCCATCGTTCACCATATATCAGTGCATTCGGAAACTATTCAGACCTCTTGACTTTTTCCACATTTTCTTACATTACAGCCTTATTCTAAAATGTATTAAATCGTTTTTCCCCCCTCATCAATCTACAGACAATACCCCATAACAGCAAAGCAAAAACAGGATTAGAGATTTTTTTTTGCAAATTTATAACAAATAAATATTTGAAATATCACATTTACATAAGTATTCAGACTCTTTACTCAGTACTTTGTTGAAGCACCTTTGGCAGCGATTACAGCCAGTAGGCAGTAGCCTTGCATGCCAGGCTTCAAGGTAGAGCAAGAATACAGCTGACTGACTACGCAAGACTGACTATGAGACTGACTCAACAAGACTAAAGAGACCAACACAATTCGTTTGACAGATTTTTTTTTTAAGACAGCAGGGTTGTTAGACACCAAATGGTGGAAAACGGACCAAAATGGGGAGAGATTACCTGAATTTGTCCAATAAGTAACTCTCGCTTTTTCCATTGCAAAAATGTTTTGCCATGGTTTTCTACGTAGTGAACGAATGAATAGGACCCAGACTGTGAACTGATTGTGCTGTTTGATATAACCCACCAGGTAAACCCTAAAGACCTGGACCCCAAGTACGCCTACATCCAGGTGACCTACGTAGTGCCCTACTTTGACGACAAGGAGCAGCAGGAGAAGAAGACGGACTTCGAGCGACATCACAACATCAATCGCTTCGTGTTCGAGACGCCGTTCACTCTGTTGGGGAAGAAACATGGCGACGTGGAGGAGCAGTGCAAGAGACGTACCATACTAACCAGTGAGTTATTAAAAATATAATTTTTGCTAATATTTGTATCCAAAGAACTGTCAACATTTACTGTCACAATACACTACATGGCCAAAGGTATGTGGACACGTGTTCGTCGGACTTCTCATTCCAAAATCATGGGCATTAATATCGAGTTGGTCCCCCCTTTGCTGCTATAACAGCCTCCACCCTTCTGGGAAGGCTTACCACTAGATGTTGGAACATTGCTGCATGGGCTTCCATTTAGCCACAAGAGCATTAGTGAGGTGGGGCACTGATATTGGGCGATTAGGCCTGGCTCGCATTCAGTATTCCAATTCATCCCAAAGGTGTTCGATGGGGTTGARGTYRGGACTTTCTGCAGGCCAGTCAAGTTCTTCCACACAGATCTCAACAAACTATTTCTATATGGACCTCACTTTGTGCACCGTGGCATTGTCATGCTGAAACAGGAAAGGGCCTTCCCCAAACTGTTGCCACAAAGTTGGTAGCACAGAATCGTCTAGAAAATCATTATATAATATAGCATTAAGATTTTCCTTCACTGGAACTAAGGGGCCTAGTCCGAAACATGAAAAACAACCCCAGACCATTATTCCTCCTCCACCAAACTTTACAGTTGGCAGTATACATTGGGGCAGGTGGCGTTCTCCTGGCATCCGCCAAACCCAGATTCGCCTGTCCGACTGCCACATGGTGAAGCGTGATGCATCACTCCAGAGAACGCGTTTCCACTGCTCCGGAGTCCAAAGGCGGCGATCTTAACACCACTCCACCCGACGCTTGGCATTGCGCATGGTGATCTTAGGCTTGGAAAGCCATTTCATGAAGCTCCCGACGAACAGTTATTGTGCTGATGTTGCTTCCAGAGGCAGTTTGGAACTCGGTAGTGAGTGTTGTAACCGAGGACAGGCGATTTTTACATGCTAAGCGCTTCAGCACTCGGGGGGTCCCGTTCTGTGAGCTTGTGTGGCCTACCACTTCGTGGCTGAGTCATTGTTGCTCCTAGACGTTTCCACTTCATAGTAACCGCACGTACCGTTGACCGAGGCAGCTCTAGTAGGGCAGAAATTTTATGAACTGACTTGTTGGAAAGGTGGCATCCTATGATGGTACCACATTGAAAGTCACTGAGCTCTTCAGTACGGGCCATTATGATGGTACCACATTGAAAGTCACTGAGCTCTTCAGTACGGGCCATTATGATGGTACCACATTGAAAGTCACTGAGCTCTTCAGTACGGGCCATTCTACTGCCAATGTTTGTCTCTGGAGATTGCATGGCTGTGTGCTTGATTTTATACACCTGTCAGAAACGGGTGTGGCTGAAATAGTCACTGAGCCACTAGCTTGTATGGTAGTATACTATACTAGCTAGGAAGTGTCTGAATAACCAGTAAATACTGAGCCGTAACTGTCTGAATCACTAGTATACTGACCAGTGCTGTAATTGGTGACCTATTCTGATCAGTAAAGTTATGGTGTAGGTGCAATGGTTTTCCCTTCAAAATGAAAGAAAGATCGGACAACAATTCCCAAACAAACCCAACAGTTCTGGTTTAATACAATAAAAGATATCCCATCTAGCAGACACTTTTATCCAAAGCGAGTTATTACAGTAGTGCATGCATAAATTTTTTTCATATGGGTAGCCCCAGCGGGCATCAAACCCAGTCCTGGCTCCCTACTCATGCCTGAGCCACCCAGGACCACAAGGTTTAAACAATTGGTTCCTCATACCCTGTGTCTACTCCCCCCTTTCTGTCCCCCCACCCAGCGAACTCCACCTTCCCCTACCTGAAAAAGCGTATCCAGGTGGTGGAGCAGCAGAGCACGGAGATGAACCCCATCGAGGTGGCCATCGACGAGATGTCCTGCAAGGTGTCCGAGCTCAACCAGCTGTGTGCCATGGCAGAGGTGGACATGATCCGGCTGCAGCTCAAACTGCAGGGTAGCGTCAGCGTCAAGGTAAGGGTAGGGGTGGAGGAGGAGAAAGATGTAGAGAGACACACAGAAGGGTTGAGTTGAGAAGACGTGCACATACTGTACAGACAAACACACGCGCAAGCACACACTCCACCACTCAGGTGGGTTGAGCTGACAGTCAGACACAACTGACAGACAGACACACTCACACACAACAACACGCATACACACATAAGTGAGTTCAGACATAGCTGAGCTGACACACACACACACACACACACACACACACACACACACACACACACACACAGTCACACACCCTGGCGTAGGATGCACCCCACCCCCCAAACCAAAATAATTGGCAGCTATGAAATTGCAATGGCAAAACGTGTAGGAAGTTAGCTGTTTTCCTAAATGCGAGTGGGGAGTGGGGTGTCCTGGGGGCCTCTGAGGTACAAGAACGCATGAAGAAAAAAAAACGTTATAATAATAATAATAATATCATCGCATTTGCATAGTGGCATAGAGCAGTTGAGTAGAGGTGCTCGCAGAAGTTGCACACATGAGGAAAGTGTTGCTTTTATAAAAGCATTTTATAACGACTGGAGACTTTAGCGTAATATTGTTTAATACCGTACATATGATTAAAATGGCAGGCTACTTTGACACTGACAAACTGAGAATATAAGATCAATAGAAAAGACCTTGYCTTGAATCCATCAACACCCTAGGCCTACAGCGGGTGTGTGGAGACACATATTGTAYGATATGAGGAAGAAATTATAGTTCTAAAAAAGTCGTTCCAGTTTCGCTGACTCGCTCAATTAATGCGCAGCTCACGCACCGGACATGGCCGACGCGCTCGAGCCAAAAGCATATCTCTCCATTTTTTTTAGGCCTACTTTGTAAAACAGTGTTGCTCGCTCAATATACTTGTTTGGAAGTTGATAGAACATTTTGTTAGCCTCTACAGACAGACTAGAGGCTTCTTTTTTCAACAAGAGCCATTTGCTTTCCAACCTATGTTTTCCCACAATTGCATTTTAAATATTGGGAAAAGCCTGTTCACTGACAGACTTGACGCACATTCCGGACTGTAGGCTGTGCATTGTAATTGGGCTACACACAATCCACAGCTAGGCAATAAAAATGTGGCTGTGGCTAGATTATAGGCCTACTCCTGGTGTAGTATTCTGAATTATTACATTTATTTCTGAACAGACAGCAGTAATTACATAACTTTGGYAAATGTATTGAAATTTGTCAGGGGTGCTGCAGTACCTTTTCTGCAGCTATGATTCTATGATGATGATGATGATGAATTGCAACGCTGGAGAGATAATAGTTGCAGGCTCATGTCTATCAGAGCAGAGCGAGGGAGATAATACAAAGTTTTTAAAAAGTCCTGTGATAGATAGGCTGCAGGTATGCTTCTCTCTCTCACCACAGCAAGAACAATGCGTTGGTCTCTAGGCTACAATGTTGAGCAAACCATAAACCTGACCCCCCCCCCCCGACACAACACCCATAAAGTTCCATCAGGATCCGTCTCAAATTAAGCACTGCTCATAAAACTGCGCCAAGGCACTGGTCACACACTAACACGAACGCACACACACGCTTGCACTTATCCACACGTGGTATATTATTACCAAACAGTCTATGCTGAGACCCATGCTCTCCATAATCCTGCCTCTTCTCAGGCTTTTCCCAGCCCTAATCCCCTGTAAATACAGTGAAATGTGTGAAAACAGCTCGGCTCAGAGTGACAGCATGATGCAGGCTAATCTTAATACGCTGTTGCGGTAACAGAGAGAGATATTGGATTATCTGTCATGGTGAAGCAGCACTAGCTACTTAATGTCTATCATCGCATGCTTCCTCTATGTAGCCCTCTATCACTAGCATTAGCCTCTAGATTATTTAGAATTATCCTCTTGCATCTTTAGCATTAGCCTCTAATAATATTCATAATTTATTCAACTTTTATAGCACTATTCATTACATAAAGAATCTCAAAGCGCTTTAAAGTAACACAAAAAAGACGAGCAAATTAGAAAACAACAACAACATGTTGAGGAGTATACCACCTCAGTCATCGGCTTTATCAATAAGTGCATTGACGACGTCGTCCCCACAGTGACCGTACGTACATCTCCCAACCAGAAGCCATGGATTACAGGCAACATCCGCATCGAGCTAAAGGCTTGTGCTGCCAATTTCAAGGAGCGGGACAATAATCCGTGTTCTTATAAGAAATCCCGCTATGCCCTCAGACGAACCATCAAACAAGCAAAACGTCAATACAGAATTAAGATTCAAACCTACTATACCGGCTCTGACGCACATCGGATGTGGCAGGGCTGGAAAACTATTAGACTACAAAGGGAAACCCAGCCGCAAGCTGCCCAGTGATGCGAACCTGCCAGACGAGCTACAGTAGAAGTCGGAAGTTTACATACACCTTAGCCAAATACATTTAAACTCAGTTTTTCACAATTCCTGACATTTAATCCTAGTAAAMATTCCCTGTCTTAGGTCAGTTAGGATCACCACTTTATTTTAAGAATGTCAAATGTGGTAATAATAATAGAGAGAATGATTTATTTCAGCTTTTATTTCTTTCATCACATGCCCAGTGGGTCAGAGGTTTACATACACTCAATTAGTATTTGGTAGCATTGCCTTTAAATTGTTTAACTTGGGTCAAACGTTTCGGGTAGCCTTGCACAAGCTTCCCACAATAAGTTGGGTGAATATTTGGCCCATTCCTCCTGACAGAGCTGGTGTAACTTAGTCAGGTTTGTAGGCCTCTTTGCTTGCACACGCTCTCTCAGTTCTGCCCTCAAATTTTCTATAGGATTGAGGTCAGGGCTTTGTGATGGCCACTCCAATACCTTGACTTTGTTGTCCTTAAGCCATTTTTCCACAACTTTGGAAGTATGCTTGGGGTCATTGTCCATTTGGAAGACCCATTTGCGACCAAGCTTTAACTTACTGACTGATGTCTTGACATGTTGCTTCAATATATCCACATCATTTTCCTACCTCATGATGCCATCTATATTGTGAAGTGCACCAGTCCCTCCTGCACAAAGCATCCCCACAACATGATGCTGCCACCCTTGTGCTTCACGGTTGGGATGGTGTTCTTCGGCTTGCAAGCATCCCCCTTTTTCCTCCAAACATAACGATGGTCATTATGGCCAAACAGTTCTATTTTTGATTCATCAGACCAGAGGACATTTCTCCAAAAAGTATGATCTTTGTCCCCATGTGCAGTTGCAAACCGTAGTCTGGCTTTTTTATGCCGGTTTTGGAGGTTTTGGAGCGGTGGCTTCTTCCTTGCTGAGCGGTATAGGACATGTTGATATAGGACTCTTTTTACTGTGGATATAGATACTTTTGTACCTGTTTCCAACCAGCACCTTCACCAGATTCYTTGCTGTTGTTCTGGGATTGATATGCACTTTTCGCACCAAAGTACGTTCTTCTCTAGGAGACAGAACGCGTCTCCTTCCTGAGCGGTATGATGGCTGCGTGGTCCCGTTGTGTTTATACKTGCAAACTATTGTTTGTACAGATGAACGTGGTACCTTCAGGCGTTTGAAAATTGTTCCCAAGGATGAACCAGACTTGTGGGGGTCTACAATTGTTTTTCTGAGGTCTTGGCTGATTTGTTTTGATTTTCCCATGATGTCAAGCAACGAGGCACTGAGTGTGAAGGTATGCCTTGAAATACATCCACAGGTACACCTCCAATTGACTCAAATTATGTCAATTAGCCTATCAGAAGATTCTAAGCCATGACATAATTTTCTGGAATTTTCAGTCAACTTAGTGTATGTAAACTTCTGACCCACTGGAATTGTGAATTATTAGTGCATTATAAGTGAAATAATCTGTCTGTAAACAATTGTTGGAAAAATTACTTGTCATGTACAAAGTAGTCCTAACCGACTTACCAAAACTATAGTTTGTTAACAAGAAGTTTGTGTAGTGGTTGAAAAATGAGTTTTAGTGACTCCAACCTAAGTGCATGTAAACTTCCGACTTCAACTGTAAATGTCTTCGAGGCAAGCAACACTGAAGCATGCATGAGAGCACCAGCTGTTCTGGACGACTGTGTGATAACGCTCTCGGTAGCCGATGTTAGCAAGACCTTTAAACAGGTCAACATTCACAAAGCTGCGAGGCCAGACGGATTACCAGGACGTGTACTCCAAGCATTTGCGGACCAACTGGCAAGTGTCTTCACTGACATTTTCAACCTCTCCCTGACCGAGTCTGTAATACCTACATGTTTCAAGCAGACCCTGTGCCCAAGGAAGCGACGGWAACCTGCCTAAATGATTATCGCCCCATAGCACTCATGTCGGCAGCCATGAAGTGCTTTGAAAGGCTGTTCATAGCGCACATCAACAGCATCCTCCCGGATACCCTAGACCCACTTCAATTCGCATACCGCCCCAACAGATACACAGATGACACAATCTCAATCGCACTCCACACTGCCCTTTCCCACCTGGACAAAAGGAACACCTATGTGAGAATGCTGTTCGTTGACTACAGCTCAGTGTTCAACACCATAGTGCCCACAAAGCTCATCACTAAGCTAAGGACCCTGKGACTAAACACCTCCCTCTGCAACTGGATCCTGGACTTCCTGACGGGCCGGCCCCAGGTGGTAAGGGTAGGCAACAGCACATCTGTTAAGCTGAACCTCAACACTGGGGCCCCTCAGGGGTGTGTACTTAGTCCCYTCCTGTACTCCCTGTTCACCAACGATTGCGTTGCCAAACATGACTCCAACACCATCATTAAGTTTGCTGACGACACAACAGTGGTAGGCCTGATCACCGACAATGAGGAGACAGCTTATAGGGAGGAAGCCAGAGACCTGGCAGTGTGGTGCCAGGACAACAATCTCTCCCTCAATGTGAGCAAAACAAAGAACCTGATCATGAACTACAGGAAAAGGCGGGCCAAACAGGCCCCATTAACATTGCCGGGGCTGTAGTGGAGCGGGTCAAGAGTTTCAAGTTCCTTGGTGTCCACATCACCAACGAACTATCATGGTCCAAACACACCAAGACAGTCGTGAAGAGGGCACGGCAACACCTTTTCCCCCTCAGGAGACTGAAAAGATTTGGCATGGGTCCCCAGATCCTCAAAAAGTTCCTCAGCTGCACCATTGAGAGCATCCTGACCGGTTGCATCACCGCCTGGTATGGTAATTGCTCGGCATCTGACCATGAGACACTACAGAGGATAGTGCGTACTGCCCAGTCACTGGGGCCAAGCTTCCTGCCATCCAGGACATATACTAGGCGGTGTCAGAGGAAAGCCCCMAAAAAATTCAAAGTCTCCAGTCACCAAAGTCATAGACAGTTTTTTTTCTCTGGTCCCTCACGGCAAGCGGTACCGGACAACCAACTCTAGGACCAAAAGGCTCCTTAACAGCTTCTAACCCCAAGCCATAAGGCTGCTGAACAATGAATCAAATGATTCACATTGACCATTTTTACATTTTTACACTGCTGCTACTCATTATCGATTTATAGTCCCTTCACCCCTATCTACATGTACACATTACCTCAACTAAACTGTACCCCCGCACATTGACTCATTGACTCGGTACCGCTACCCCCTGTATATTGTTATTTTATTGTATTACATTTTATAATTATTTTACCTTAGTTTATTTGGTAAATATTTTCTTAACTCTTTCTTGAACTGCACTGTTGGTTAAGGGCTTGTAGGTAAG
The DNA here is from genome assembly GCF_002910315.2 of Salvelinus sp. IW2-2015. Classification (NCBI taxonomy): domain Eukaryota; kingdom Metazoa; phylum Chordata; class Actinopteri; order Salmoniformes; family Salmonidae; genus Salvelinus; species Salvelinus sp. IW2-2015. The sequence goes on from NC_036841.1 coordinate 17,287,554, forward strand.
CATTTCACGGTAAGGTCTACACATGTTGTATTCTGCGCATGTGACTAATACAATTTGATTTAATTTGATCATCAGTCATGAAACGGAAGGTCATGAGAGGGTCAGAAAATTCATGGCTTGAGTGGTCATTGGAGGGAGGTGGTCAAAGGGGGAGAACAAGCAAAGATAGTCTCTGGAGCAAGTCCGGGGGCAGGCAGGCAGCACGGTGTCATCAAGGTGTCTCGCCATCCTTGCCGTCTGTGTGGCTTCTCCATAGTAGGACTCGGATGAAGTTTGAGCTCAGCCACTGCAGTTCATGGACTCTGCAGTTGGTGTAGCTAGCTATCTAGTCCTTCACGACTACCAAAATGAAGCACCCACTTGGGCGAAGCTAATACGGCAGTTACATGGCGCCAGAAAGCACACCACATTTCAATAATATTTCAAGAGTAGCCTTGTAACCTAGTCCTCCTTATACGATCCTCATCATTGCATACCTCAGCCGTATTGCATTCGGGATTCTCTCCATCCTCAACCTCCGGACACATGGCTGGCATTCGAATCAAAACAATTACCAGCTAGCTAGCTGACATTAAATACAACAAACAAATGACTTGCCAGCTTCAGTTTTAAAAGTCTGTGGTGGATTCTGGGGCGGCAGGTAGCCTAGTGGTTAGAGCGTTGGGCCAGTAACTGAAAGGTTGCTGGATCGAATCCCCGAGCTGACAAGCTAAAAGTCTGTCGTTYTGCMCCTGAACAAGGCACTGTTCCTCGGAAGGCCGTCATTGTAAATAAGAACTGACTTACCTAGTTAAATAAATGTTTAAAAAATTGGGTATATTAATTGTTCATTCTTTAAACAAAAGATTTGCAGGGAAATGTATTAATTATATACAAAATGTACAGGAGCTCTCTGCCTAAGTGGCCTCATGGCGCCATGGCAACCACGGAATTAGCATTAGCCTCAAGCGTAACTATTATCATTAGCGTCTTGCWTCTTTAGCATTAGCCTCTTCCATCACTAGTATTATTAGCATTACCCTCAATACTAATTTCTTCATACTGTGCTGTCTGTTGAAAATGATGCAGGTGAATAACCATGAACTTACTTTACAGGTGAATGCAGGGCCCATGGCCTATGCCCGAGCCTTCCTGGAAGAGAAAAATGCCAAGAAATACCCTGACAACCAAGTCAAACTGCTCAAGGAGATTTTCAGGTATTCTTCACAACACTTTGCATGACCTGGATCAAAGAAAATACCTTTATGCACCACTTAGCAGATGCTTTTATCCAAAAAGTACATTTTTAGTATGTGTATGTAACCCCTGTGGGAATTGGATCCATGACCTTGGCGTTGCTAGAGCCACGCTCTTACCAACTGCGCCACACATAGATCGATGATGCATTTGATACATCTTAAGCAAAAGGGTTGGGGTCAACCCAGAGTTTTTCCAGATCAGGTCACATGGTCAGGACAGGGAAAACTCTTGGCCCTTATAGTGCCCTAACAATCTCTGTCTGGCCCTGCAGGCAGTTTGCGGAGGCGTGCGGCCAGGCGCTGGACGTCAACGAGCGGCTGATCAAGGAGGACCAGCTGGAGTACCAGGAGGAGATGAGGGCCCACTACAGGGACATGCTCACCGAGCTCTCCACTGTCATGAACGAGCAGGTCTGTGGAAACACAAGCCCAGAAAACGTAGAAACTGCTGTTTCTTTAGAGAACTGAGGCTGTATGCATCAAATGTCTCAAAACAGGAGTGCTACCCCCCCTTTGTCATCTTACTCATCGTGATGTTAATTTTAAAAAATAAAAAAGACCCTATATCAGAACTCTTATTGTGAGAAACTTGATACATGCGGCCATTGGGCTGCATGTTTCACGCCTAGCTACTTACAGTACTATCCTTCACACTCATCTTATCAATGTTTTTGTTCACTTTCGTGTGGTACACTCTTTTTAATCCATCATTACTTGCTCTGATATCATTGTTTCATTATTTATTTTTACGCATTATCTATTTCTGGACTAACCAGAGTGTTGTCCCTTGGTCTCATCTCTTTGTGTTGTTCTCTTTGTTCATTTGTTCTTTCATTGGATCTCAGCTGCATAGACACATCCTCTCATTCAGTTTCTGCTCCTCTCTTTTTAACATCTCCCTCACTATCGTTTCTAAGACTGGTACGTCACACAATCCCCCCCACACTTTACCATTTTGGAGCAAGTGGCACTGTGCTGTGCATTATAGTAACCTCTCAGCATATATATTTATGTGTGCGTGCCTGCGTGTGTGATCGCATCATACATTCATCAAATGTCTTTTTGTGTGATTTGAAACATGAAATTACTATCTATGTCTCTCCTCCATGCCAAGATCCCTCACACAAGACCACCAGGAACAGAACGACACAGCGCCTTCTGAGCAGCCAGTAGGCATGCTGGAATCTGCCAATGCCCAGGAGGACACGTTTCCCCAAAATGGCTCCTGATGACAGACGTCGTTCTTCCTCCTGCCAGGAATTATACAGGAAGGAGCGGGGGACTGGAACTGTGACTTTATGGGACCTGGAAAAAAGGGAATTGGATGGGGAAGTCCAGAAGTCTGCAGACTTTGATCATGGTAGTCTGGAGTTGTGGTAGTATGGCGTCCAGTCCTGGTGATGATGATGATGTCCAGTAGACCAGGTTGCTGTACTGTTACTTTGTTTTGTTTTTGCTCAATCCATGTTTTCGCTCCCCTGCCGACCGTCTCATCTCCTTACTCTGTACACATACACACACAGACAACACACGCCTTCTCTCCCCAGCCCCGTTCCTTTAGAAAATGGTGACCTTAATGAGCTCGAGGTGCGTTCAACAGAGCAAACGTTTGGTTGTAATTCTGGCCACAACCATGTCGATCATAATTTGTCCATATTCTGTTGGTTATCTTTATGCCGCAAATGTTTGCCACCTGTGTGGTTAGCAATTCCAAAAGGTATTGTAAAATGACAGTTCAAGGAATTCTATAAAGGAAATTAGGGTCACATTCAGTAGTCAAACATTGTTGAATGTTGCAGATAGAAATAGCATGAATACAGCCAACATGATTACTTCCTCTATAAGGCAGAGAGACATGTTTGTTCCACATCATTTATTTCTATCAGAATGTTCCACATCGTTGTGTCCTGCTGAACAGATTGACATGTAGCCTAATTCTTATTTGATTGAACACWCCTCTAGTTCCTGTTTGAATGTAGAACAACTCTCGTATAGCTACTTTGTATCCTAACATTCTGGAATTCCCAGCTCACAAATTTTCAAATGGAAAGTTTATGTTTTATAACATTTTTATTATTGATAATGTTGTTATTATTTACTRTACTGTTTTAAATTGTAAATAAGAATTAATATTTAAAAAAATATATGATTTTTTGTTTGGCTAAATAAAAAAAAGAATGAACAAACTAAAGTTTTATGTATAACATTTAAATAAAATTTGTTAACGTCCATAAACCACAGGGTAAGTGCCCATTTCTCTCTAGAAATATTTTTCTTTACATACCGGTACAAACATACATAGGGGCTACATATATGTATATATAGGAACCGTTCCTTATTCCCCTTTGAGAATAACAGTTGAACTCCAATACTATGCAATTACTGAAGTTAACAATGTGTCAATACAATGTTACTAGAGTAATTACAGTGTTAATGCACGGGTATAAGACCAACTTAATGCAAAAATAAGAAGCTGTAATATGAAGCAAAGATAAATTATATAAAGAATGATATTAAAAAGCTTTAAAGCACCTTAAATTACATTTTGGGCAAAAAGGCAAACTCAGCTCCATCATTCATTGAATAAGATGGCTCATTTATGACAAAAAAAACTGATATTGCCAACTACTTTAATAATTTTTTCATTGGCAAGATTAGCAAACTTAGGCATGACATACCAAAAACGAATTCTGAATCTACACATCCATGCATAACTGACTAAATTATGAAAGACACGCATTGTAATTTTGAATTCCGTAAAGTGAGTTTTGTCTGTCAACAATGACAAGCCACCTGGGTCTGACAACTTGGATGGAAAATTACTGAGGATGATAGCGGACGATATTGTCACTCTTATTTTCCAGCTAAGCCTACAGGAAAGKGTGTGACCTGAGGCCTGGAGGGAAGCAAAAGTCATTCTGCTACCGAAGAATAGCAAAGCACCCTTTACTGGCTCAAACAGTCGACCAATCAGCCTGTTGCCAACCCTTTAGTAGTGCTATTTCACAGTAAACAAATTAACAACAGATTTTCAGCACGCTTATAGAGAAGGGCATTTAACATGTATGGCACTTACACAAATGACTGATGATTGGCTGAGAGAAATTGATAATAAAAAGATTGTAGGAGCTGTTTTGTTAGACTTCAGTGTGGCTTTTGACATTATCGATCATAATCTGCTGCTGGAAAAATGTACAGTACCAGTCAAAGGTTTGGACACACCTACTCATTCAAGGGTTTTTCTTTTAGTTTTGATGTCTTCACTAGTATTCTGCAATGTAAAAAATAGTAAAAATAAAGAAAAACCCTGGAATGAGTAGGTGTGTCCAAGCTTTTGACTGGTCCTGTATGTGTTATGGGTTTACATCCTCTGCTATTGTGTGGATTGAGAGTTACCCGTCTAACAGAACACAGAGGGTGTTCTTTAATGGAAGCCTCTCCAACATAATCCAGGTAGCCAGGCATTCCCCAGGGAAGCTGTCTAGGCCCTTTAATTTTTTCGATCTTTACTAATGACCTGCCACTGACTCAGAGTAAAGCCAGAGTGTCTATGTACGTCAGCTTCCACAGCAAGTGAATCACTGTAATACTTAACAAAAAGCTGCAGTCAGTTTCAGAATGGGTGGCAAGAAATAAATTTGTCCTATATATTTCAAAAACTAAAAGCATTGTATTTGGGACAAATCATTCACAAACCCTAAACCTCAACTAAATCTTGTAATGAATAATGGGGAAATTTAGCAAGTTGAGGAGACTACACTGCTTGGAGTAACCCTGGATTGTAAACTATCATGGTCAAAACATATTGATGCAACAGTAGCTAAGTTGGGGAGAGGTCTGTCCATAATAAAGCACTGCTCTGCCTTCTTAACAACACTATCAACAAGGCAGGTCCTACAGGACCTAGTTTTTTCGCACCTGGACTACTGTCTAGTCGTGTGGTCAGGTGCCACAAAAAAATATAATTACAATTGGCCCAGAACAGGGCAGCACGGCTGGCCCTTAAATGTACACGGACAGCTAACATTAATAATATGCATGTCAGTTTCTCCTGGCTCAAAGTAGAGGAGAGATTGAATTCATCACTACTTTTTTTGAGAGAGAAGTATTGACATGTTGAATGCACCGATCTGTCTGTTTAAACTACTAGCACACAGCTCAGACACCCATGCATACCCCACAAGACATGCCACCAGAAATCTGTTCACAGTCCCCAAGTCCAGAACAGACTATGGGAGGCGCACAGTACTACATAGAACCATGACTACATGTAACTCTTAATCGACATCAAGTAACTCATGTAAGCAGTCAAATCTGAGGCACATACACATTCATACACGCACACATGATAACATACGCACTAAACACATACGTACACATTGATTTTGTGTTGTAGAGTAGTGGCCTGAGGGCATACACTTAAAGTGTTGTAAAATGTATTGTAAAGTTAAAAAAATGTTATATAACTGCCTTCATTTTGATGGACCTCAGGAAGAGTAGCTAATGGAGATCCTTAATAAATAAAAATACAAACGATTACAGTACCACAATTACAGTAAAGCTAAACTTTAGGTTTAGCCAAGCAAGAAGTTAGAGAGTTGTGATGTACCCAATGCACTTACAAGCCCACCTTCCCTACCTCCTTCTCTCATTCGTTCTCTCCTTCACCACCTCCTCCTTTCTGATCTCACCTCAGAATGGGGTTCTTCATTCGTCCAACGGTCATTTGCATTCACAACATTATCGGAGGCAACACATTCTGTCCTGTTGTTCTATGAGAATGAGAGGAGGACTGAGCCAGCTGCGCTCTCCCAGCTGTGCCGCTGCCTGCTCCGCTCCTCGACTGCGTCCCGTATGGCAGCCTATTCCATATAAAGTACACTGATTTTGACTCTGGTCAAAAGTAGTGCACTATAATAGGGTGCCATTTGGGACAACGCCCTCATTTCCTTTTCGTTGAGTGTGTGAGGAGACAGGGCCGCGCCGTCATTATACAGTAGATAATTGCAGGGCCTTCACCTGTATCAATTGAGGGATGCGTGTGAAGTGGGGAGCGTGTGATCAGAAAACCTCCTTTTATGCTATCTGACTGCTAGAGCCTCTGAGAAACGAGACAACAATGAGGTTTCTCTGCTCTCTCTCCCTGTTTTCTCTCTCAGACACACTTTCTCACTCTCTCTTATCCGCACGGCTTCTGCAGAAACAACACTACAAATCTATTCTGCTCTCTGAACAGAACTGGTCAGGAAAAAGTGGGCCGGGATTTCACTGAACAATTCACACGTAGCTGAACATTGATGACAATTAGCAGTGTTGAAAATTTCCTCCAGAAAACATTAGCTATCCAAGGCCCTCTTTCTCCAATACCCCCMTTTTTCATAGGTCTGAGTGCTGGAGAAGAGGGACTGTATTGTATCGTGATGCAGAGGAAGAGGCGGTGTTAGCTTGCTGGATGTCAGACTGACCTGGAGGAATGGACGGGCTGCAGAGTTCTCACTGACCTTTCATTGATAGAGGAAGAGAGGACACTGTGAATTCAGGTGTGTGTGTGTGTGCGTGTGCGTGCACTCTGTCTCTCTGGATGTGTCCCAAATGGCACCCTATTCCCACCCTATTGGCCCAGGTCAAAAGTAGTGCCCTAAATAGGGAATAGGGGGGTCTCTCTGTCAAAGGAACAACCACTTTTTTGCTTCCTGACGGTTAGGGGAGAGTGGGGTAAGTTGAGCCACCCTTGTTTCTAGGAAACCATACACAAAATGTATAATTTTACCAAATATTTAGGAAGAGGTGATAATTTCATGGTCTGTGAAGGAAGAAACCACATGGAAAAAGTGGTCACCCTGTTCCAGGATAACTTTTCTGCAATGCAGGAAATTTAAACCTTGTAGTGTATTTGAGGTATAAAAAGGCTTCTGAAGTTTGTAATTTCCACTTTGAAATTTCAGATTTGATTTTGTCTTACTAACAATACACTGATCAAAAATATAAACGCAACATGTAAACTGTTGGTCCCATGTTTCATGAGCTGAAATAAAAGATCCCAGAAATGTTCCATACACACAAAAAGCTTATTTCTCTCAACTTTTGTGCACAAATTGTATGTAAACAGAGGTCTACTTTCTTGGGGACCTGACTATTGACTGGTTTTCATCAAGTTGTCCGCTCAAGAGGAACACTTCTCACTGTAACCAGTGCCTGTTCAGGTTCAGGCTTGTTCAGGTTATTCATCAACCTACCAGGGTGTTTACAAACACTAAAGGAACAAGATCATCCACATGTATTGATCATATTTTTACTAATACTGTAGAACTCTGTTCTAAAGCTTTATTCGTACCCATTGGATGCAGTGATCACAATATAGTGGCTATATCCAAGAAAGCCAAAGTTCCAAAAACTGGGCTTAAAATAGTGTAGAAGAGATCATAAAAAAGATTTTGCTGTGACTCTTATGTGGATGTTAAAAATATGTGTTGGTCTGATGTGATTAATAAGGAGCATCTAGATGCTGCACTTGATGAATTTATGGAATTTTGTTCTTCCAATTATTGATAAACATGCACCTGTTAAGAAACWTACTGTTAGAACTGTTAAGGCTCCATGGATTGGTGGGAAATGTATAAACTGTATGACTGAAAGAGATGGGGCAAAAGGAGTGACTAATAAGTCTGGCTGCACATCTGACTGGCTGACTTAGTGCAAATTGAGAAATGATGTGACTAAACTCAACAAAAGGAAGAAGAAGAAACTGTATTATGAAGCCAAGGTCAATGATATAAAGAATGATGGAAACAACTTGAGTACTTCAAATGAGATGGCTTTTTCATCACAAAACCATTTGATGTTGGCAATTATTTTAATGATTGCTTCATTGGCAAAGTGGGAAAACTTAGTCAGGAAATGTCAACAACGAACAGTGAGCCAACCTACTCATGCATAAAAAACTAATAATGTAAGAAAAGCAATTTTGTAAAGTTAGTGTGGGAGAGGGAAAAAGTATTGTTATCGATCAATAATGACAGACATCCTGGCATTGACAACTTAGATGGAAAGCTACTGAGGATGGTAGCTGACTCTATAGCCACTCCTATCTGTCATATCTTTAATCTAAGCCTAAAGGAAAGTCTTTGTCCTCAGGCCTGGAGGGAAGCCAAAGTCATTCCGCTACCCAAGAGTCGTAAAGCTGCCAACTTTCCGGTAAATTTCCATGGGAAGTTAAGCTCGGAATTTTGCTAAAATTCATTTAAAAAGTTAGCTTATAACAGTGAACCTTTTTTGTGGGATACACATGGCAACTCTAGGTCTTGTGGAATATTTTGGTTAAACTATCCTCAATTCAATGGAATTGCAACCCTCTGCATGCACAGTGCATTCTTCCATCACATGTACAGCTGATTCTCAAGATCTTGCACACTATTGAGATGCTATTGAGCCCACACTACTACACTGTCTGAGCCAAGGACTACATGCTTTCTAGTAAGTTTTGATTACAATACTGGGTGGGGTGAATATATTTTATATGACATACATTATTTTTTGTTAACTAGTAAATAGTAGCCTACAGCAAAGTGTGTTTAAATAATTTCTAACTTGTTAACAATTTCTGCTAGTTAGTTTTTGCTTCCATGTGGGTTTTAGCTTGCTAACTGAGGAGTGTTAATTCACCTGTTTCCATACATGCTTCATCTTAAAACATTTATCTTACAATGGAGTTGTTTAATCTAACTGCTTAACTATTTATCTGTACATTAATTGTTTTTTATTTTTCTCATCTTTACAGGAAAATGCTACGGGCACTATCTGATGTGTGGAGACATTTCACTCCAGCTAATGTAGAAGGAAAAACTGTGTATATTTGCAAATACTGTGCGAAATCATATGTGAAGAATGCAACAAAGATGCAGAATCATCTGGCCAAGTGCATAAAGTTCCCTCAGCGCTCACAACAAGCAACCTCTGACAAAAGTCCCGTTACTTCTATTCAAGGTGAAAATTATGAATCAGACACCTTATTGATAGCAACAGCTCATGGTCCTCCTGGAAYCAGAAGTTTTTTTGACTCAATGTAGGAACGTAGTCAGAGAAATGCAGATKAATGTCTTGCTCGAGCTGTATATGCAACTGGTTCACCTCTGATGCTCACAGGCAATGTGTATTGGAAGAGATTTCTGAATGTTCTTCACCCAGCATACACCCCTCCAACCAGACATGCTTTATCTACTCATTTGCTGGATGCAGAGTTCAAGTGAAGGTCAAGCCAATCATAGAGAAAGCAGTCTGTATTGCAATCAACTCTGATGGGTGGTCGAATGTTAGTGGGCAAGGAATAATTAACTACATCATCTCCACCCCTCAACCAGTATTCTACAAGAGCACAGACACAGACAAGAGTAGGGACAACAGACATACCGGTCTCTACATTGCAGATGAACTGAAGGCAGTCATCAATGACCTTGGACCACAGAAGGTATTTGCACTGGTGACAGACAATGCTGCGAACATGAAGGCTGCTTGGTCTAAAGTGGAGGAGTCCTACCCTCACATCACACCCATTGGCTGTGCTGCTCATGCATTGAATCTGCTCCTCAAGGACATTATGGCACTGAAAAGAATAGATACACTCTACAAGGGAGCCAAGGAAATGGTTAGGTGTGTGAAGGGTCATCAAGTTATAGCAGCAATCTACCTCACCAAGCAAAGTGAGAAGAATAACAGCACCACATTGAAGCTGCACAGCAACACTCTTTGGGGTGGTGGTGTCATCATGTTTGACAGTCTCCTGGATGGGAAGGAGTCTCCCCAAGATATGGCCATATCACAGTCTGCCGATATGGACAGCCCCATCAAGAGGATCCTCCTGGATGATGTATTTTGGGAGAGAGTGGTAAGCATGCTGAAACCTATAGCAGTAGCCATAGCACCGATTGAGGGAGACAATGCCATCCTGTCTGATGTTCAGACTCTGCTTGCAGATGTAAGAGAAGAAATCCGTACTGCCCTGTCCACTTCACTGTTGCTCCAAGCAGAGGAAACTGCAGTTCTGAAATAGATCAAAAAGCATGAAGACTTCTGCCTGAAGCCCATACATGCCACAGCGTACATTTCAGACCCCAAGTATAAAGTCATTTTCTCTGAGGTAGGCATGTCCGACATCCTCACAGGTCCCAGTGTCCGCTCCCAATCCCCCCTCGAACTCATCTCCTGGCACACCTATATAGAGGGAAACACCAAGCCAATTAGTGGGCCCAGCTGTGTACTAATTGGCTTTACACTGAGTCCCGATCCCACGAGGAGGGTTCTGTCGCGTCGTCTTCCTCCGGCTGTTCACTGAACCCTCACAATATCTTTGTTAGAAAGAGTACTATATTTCCCTTGACGGAGTGACACTGAATGTAAAAAATGGCTCAACTTACCCCACTCTCCCCTACAGATTGGCTGACAAGTGGGCATAAGAAAGTCAGTGTACTTGTATAGTCTCTTCTCACAGCCGCTGGAGTGTGCGGCGCGCCCTGAGTCTGGCAATACTTTCCATGTGTGAAAGTGGAAAAATAATATGATGTATAAAATCTTTGAGCTGAAGTGATTTGGACACTTTTCCTCCTTTGCCGTGTTTGTCTCTCTTGATCCATTTTCCTTTGAAAGGGACATTTTTCGGAGTCCTTTGATTTGGGCGGTGATGGGCAGCAGTCTTAAGGAAAGCTGTCCACTGTGAACGTCGGCTTTCCCGTTGTCTGATGTCAGACGGCGTCACTCCTACGCAACGCTTGTCCCTCAGACAGCTTGTCGCGCGCTATCTGACGTAAGACAATGATGTTTTCCATAAATCCCGTTTGGAGGATTCCTAGATTTCCTGCTTAATCCCTCGAGATTTCAGTAATATTCCAACAGGGATCTCTGGGAATTTAGGAAAAGTTACCGACATTTTGCAACCCTACCCCTTATATCGTATGCAGACTCTATAGACTGGTTTCTCAGACATAGTCAAGCCTAGTCCTGGACTAAAAAGCATATTCAATGGAGAATCCCTATTGAGCGTGCTATTGCAGGGCTAGATTTAGGGCTAGATTTAATCTTGCGGAAGATCCACGTTAAAATGTATGGAAATTTTCTAAATACGGTGGTGGATCTTTGATGTTAAGGGGCTATTTTTCTTCCACTGGTCCTGGGGCCCTCGTTATGGTCAATGGCATCATGAACTTTACCCAGTACCAGGACATTTTAGCTAAAGACCTGGTTGCTTCTGCCAGGAGACTGAAACCTGGCCGCAAGTGGATCTTCCAGACAGAAAATAACCCCAAAATCCCCAAAGAAATGGTTAATTGAACACAAATCAACATTTTGCAATGGCCATCTCAGTCTCCATACTTGAACCCCATAGAAAACTTTTTAGACCTGACTATATGTATTAAGTATATTTCAGTGGTGTGTCCTGGAGAGACAGGGGGAGGTGGGAGAGGGGATGGGGGGGCAGTCTCTCTGAAGTTAGCTTTCTGATTGATTTCCACTTCAAAGTAGAACAAAGTCAGAGACCACATTCAATTAGGACTGAGCCGTTCTGGAGAGAAATGTGAGAGCCCAAAGGCCCAATCCATTGCTCTCTCTCTCTCTGTATTTCTCCTGTACTGTCTTTCCTCGCTCCACACCTAATCACACTGTTAAAGGACTTAAAACATGTGTGTTTGAAGCTTGTTGAATGAACTCGTATTAGAATTATCTAAATATAACTACAAAGATGAAAAAATGTGTAGATTAAGTGTGTGTATGCGTGTGCGTGTGTGTGTGTGTGTGATATTAACTCAGGCCAGGATTTAATCTGACTGTTCTGTCGTCGTGCTTTGTCGATGCACTATTTAAAGGTCATTTAAAATTCAAATAAGCTGACATATTGGAGTGGTTACTGTGAATGTTTCCTTTGATTCTCTCTCTCTTTCTTTTTCTGTACGTATGTGGGTTTGATACTGTGTCGCTCTCATCTGTGTTTGTGTGTGTGTGTGTGTGTGTCTCTGTCTGTCTGTCCGTCCGTCCGTCCGTCCGTCCGTCCGTCCGTCTATTTGTCTGTCTCTGTCAATGTTTGCCAGGCTCAAAGGGAAGATAAGGATCATCATTAGGGATGTCATCACTGCATCAGTGTGCCAGGCTCTTAAAACATTTATCCACCAGACTAATACTTCAACAAGAATATGAAGATGAGTCCTCAATTATTCAGTGGTCATCTCTATTTGTTGTGTGGGCTCATTTCCGGAGCAATGCTTTAATCCAAGAGAGGGTGAACTGGAGTGTTGAAACGAACTATGTCTGAAGACATGTAATGTGTCTGAATGTGATACACCTAGCCATTATTGTAATTTTACTCTTAAATGATAAACTCTTCATTTTCGATTATCTATGATACAGTAGCATTTAGTCTTAAAGTAACAGTCCTAGACTGGAATTAGGGTGCCATTTTGGACACAGACCTAATATTTTCCATCTGGCTGGAAGTATAATTACTGCCCATGGAAAGGCAAGGAGCAGAGTGCCTCTTTACTTATTAACGCTAAGCCTCGTGCTCGAGCAGCACACATGAAAACAGGGTTAAGTGTCTCCGTGGCTTAGCGATAAGGGCCCTGAGTGGGGTGGATGGAGGGAGAGAGAGGCTGAAATGAATCATAGGGGTGTCACAAAATCCTTCCCTCCCTTCCACCCCTCCTTGTCTCCTGTGTCCACAGGTCTGAGTGGCAGGCAGTCAGTCAGTCTGTGTAAAAGCGATTGGGTTTCTCTCCCACACAGACAGGCTCATGTATGATTCACACACTGGCCTGGACTCTGCAGGCACAGGCAGGGGGGTTTKATTGCTCTGAGCCAGCAGAACTGGGTTGAATCYCAAATGGCACCCTATTCTATGGGCCCTGGTCGAAAATAGTGCACTATATAGAGAATAGGGTGCCATTTGGGATGCAGACGTGGCTGGTAAACTAACTAACGATCATATTCATCGAAATCATTATACTGCTATGTGTGACTGGTGTAGTAGTACAAAGTCTGACACAATATGTTGTTTTGCACAATTTCAGTACTGCATGATTTGTGTTATATGGTTTGTTACCATCGTTAAACCTAAATGTGTCTTGTAACGATCAATAGATAAATCAAATTAGCAGTTACCATGGTCATGATTTCTCACTGGTTGTTTGAGCTACTGACCACATGACCTGCATTACAATACCTGACCACACAACTTCTATCACTGCACGGGGAAACCGTGATTCAGAGACTATGCATATTAGTGTAATTACCTGTAATTTTCTCCTTTGTGTGTTTTGCAGTGTGCTTTTATTTGATGTTTATCACCAGGATTTGTTTTCTTGTTTTTATCAAAAGCCCAGTTTAATTTTGTATGTATTTTGGCGTACGCTGTCTGTAATCATTGGGCTGACCCCTGACCCCTGGCTTTATATAGTTGGGACATGCATATTCAAAAGCCAGGACCATAGAACTGAACTATCAGTACAACATAATAGAACATCATAAGAACATAATAGCAACGCCCCCGGCCCATACATGGACCCTAATTACACCCACCTGATAGCACAGCCTCTGATTAGATGATTGGATGGATCTAACTACTTATTTTCATTGCTGGGTTTTGTTTTGACCAAACATGGCCAATCAATTTAGGCCAATTGCTATAATTCCATTATCTTAATTGTACAAAAAAGCTAAAGTAAATAAGAGAAGAAAAGGGAGAGCTTGTGAACATTTTGGACCAGTGGCTGATTTGATAGAGATTTGATATTTAACCAGGTAGGCCAGTTGAGAACAAGTTCTCATTTACAACTGCGACCTGGCCAAGATAAAGCAAAGCAGTGCGACACAAACAACAACACAGAGTTACACATGGAATAAACAAATGTACAGTCAATAACACAATAGAAAAAGTCTATACACAGTGTGTGCAAATGGCGTGAGGTGGTAAGGCAATAAATAGGCCATAGTAGCGAAGTAATTACAATTCAGCAAATTAACACTGGAGTGATAGATGTGCAGATAATGATATGCAAGTAGAAATACTGGTGTGCAAAAGAGCAAAAAAGTAAATAAAAACAATATGGGGATGAGGTAGGTAGATTGGATGGGCTATTTACAGATGGGCTATGTACAGCTGCAGCGATCGGTAAGCTGCTCAGATAGCTGATGCTGGGGTGTTAAGCATGGGGGGCAATCAGTTCACATATGGTGTCCAGGGCACAGCTGGGAGCTGAAGGGGGTCTATAACAGGCGGCAACAGTGAGAGACTTATTTCTGGAGAGATACATTTTTTAAATTAGAAGCTCGAACTGTTTGGGCATAGACATAGGAAAGTTTGACAGACCTTTGCAGGATATCGCTGCAGTAGATTGCAACTCCTCCCCCTTTGGCAGTTCTATCTTGATGGAAAAGTTGTAGTTGGGGATGGAAATTTCAGAATTTATGGTGGCCTTCCTAAGTCAGGATTCAGACATGGCTAGGACATCAGAGTTGGTGGAGTGTGCTAAAGCAGTGAGTAAAACAAACTTAGGGAGGAGGCTTCTGATGTTAACATGCATGAAACCAACAAATGAGAGCGCCTGGGGACACGCAGGGGCTGGGTTAACCTCCACATCACCCGAGGAACAGAGGAGGAGGAGGAGTAGGATAAGGATACGGCTAAAGGCTATCAAAACTGGTCGTCTAGTGCGTTGGGGACAGAGGAGCAGATTTCTGGGCGTGGTAGGATAGATTCAGGGCATAATGTACAGGCAGGGGTATGGTAGGGTGCGGGTACAGTGGCGGTAAACATAGGCATTGAGTGACGATAAGAGAGGTTGCATCTCTGGACGTACTAGTTATGCTGGGTGAGGCCACCCAGACAAGAGGTATCTGAGGCATGTTGATTGGGACTAAGGGCTCCGCAGTGAACTAAAACAATGATAACTATCCTAAACAACAGTATACAAGGCATATTAACATTAGAGAGAGACAAAGCGAGGCATAAAGCAATCCCAGGTGTTGATTGGGAGAGCTAGCTAAGACAATAACGGTTAAGACAACAACAGCTAATCAGCTAAGACAACAACAGGTAAAATGGCGTTGAATGTCCGTGTCAACAAAGGGTCCAGGCCAGTTGGCAAAAGAGGTATTGTAGCTGGAGTAATTTCGTTTGCTAGCCGGGAGATGCACCTGGCTCGCGGCTAACTGGTGCTAGCTTCGGGACAAGGGCATTAGCGATGATCCGATGCAAACGTCCAGAGCTTACGGCAGGAATCCGGTGGTGTAGTGGATTCTAGTCGTGTTAGTGAAGAGTCCGGGAGGCATCATCTGTGTAGCCGAGTGATCATAGGGTCCACTGAGCAGGCCGGGAGATGGGCCTGGCTCAAGGCTAGCTTCGAGGCTGGGCCACTCGGTGGCAGCTAGCTAGCTGCGATGATCTGGAGTAATGGTCCAGGGCTTACGGCAGGAATTCGGTGTTGTAGTGGAGRAAAACAGTCCGATATGCAGACTGGCAGGCAGGCAAGTATTATCCAGGCTAAAAGCGGCTGGTGTCTGTGCTAAAGGTAAAGGCTGCTAGCAGTGGCTAACAATGACTAAATAGCTAGCAGCTAATTAGCTGGTTAGCTTCTGATGGCTAGCTTCTGATGGAGGTTCTGGCTATAAGGTCTAAAAATAGCAGATCCGTATCACTTTGGGTGAGGCGGGTTGCCGGAAGGTATATTTAATTCAAAAAATGGAAAAAGAGATTGAAAATATATTGAAATATATACAAAAAAGAAAAAAAAGAAAATTTACACGGGAGAACGACAAACAACGTCTGCACTGCTACGCCATCTTGGAACAGGGCAGCAAACTTCCATTTATATTCACTCAATATCCAACCTTTGCAATTGCCACACGTGATGAACAGCTCTTTTGCTAGCCTGGTCCCAGATCTGTTGTGGTCTTGTCTACTCCCTTGTTGTCATTGTCTAGCCAAACTTATAATGAACAAAAATATTAACACCACATGCAACAATTTCAAAGATTTAACTGAGTTACAGTTCATATAAGGAAATCAGTTAATTTAAATGAATGTCTACTCCCGCTCCTCCCCTCTGGCGTTCAACGTCGCCTGTATACTATCCATCATTACGCACACCTGGCATCATAATCATTACACGCACCTGCACATCATCATCAGACACACCTGGACTCCATTACCTCACTTATTACCTTCCCTATATCTGGCACTCCCTTTGGGTCTTTCCCCAGTCAGTATAATTTATGTGTTTCATGTCTATATGCTACTCGGGTTTGTTGTATTGGTCGATGTTCCGTTTATTATTAAACTCACCACCTGCACTTGCTTTCCAACTCCCAGTGTATATGTTACAGAAATAAATTGATTAGGCCCTTATCTATGGATTTCACATGWCTGGGAATACAGATATGCATCTGTTGGTCACAGCTACTGTACCTTTAAAATAAAGTTAGGGCCGTGGATCAGAAAACCATTCAGTATCTGGTGTGACCACCATTTTGACTAATGCAGCATCTCCTTCGCATCAGCTGATTGTGGCATGTTATCCCACTCCTCTTCAATGGCTGTGCGAAGTTGCTGGATATTGGTGGGAACTGGCACATGCTGTTGTACACATCAATCCAGAACATCCCAAACATGCTCGATGTGTAACATGTCTGAGTATGGAAGAAYTGRGACATTTTCAGACTCCAGGAATTGTGTACAGATCCTTGCAACATGGGGCTGTGCATTATCTTGCTGAAACACAAGGGGACGGTGGCAGATGAATGGCACGACAATGGTCCTCAGGATGTCGTCATGGAATCTCTGTGCATTCAAATTGCCATCGATAAAATGCAATTGTGTTCTTTGTCCATAGATTATTCCTGCCCATACCATAGCCCTTCCACCACCATGGGGCACTCTTTCACAATGTTGACATCAGCAAACCGCTCGCCCACAAGATACCGTACACGTGGTCAGCGGTTGTAAGGCCGGTTGGACTCACTGCGAAATGCTCTAAAACGACGGAGGCGGCTTATGGTTGAGAAATTAACATTCAATTATCCGGCAACAGCTCTGGTGGACATTGCTGCAGTCAGCATGCCAATTGCACGCTCCCTCATCTTGAGATATCTGTGGCATTGTGTTGTGACAGTACTGCACATTTTAGTGGCCTTTTGTTGTCCCCAAGAAGGTGCACCTGTGTAATGATCATGCTGTTTAATCAGCTTCTTAATCAGCTTCTTACGGTGCCTTCAGAAAATAGTCATAACCCTTGACTTATTCCACATTTTGTTGTTTTACAGTCTGATTTTAAAATTCCAAAAATATTTTTTTTCTCATCCATCTACACACAATACCCCATAATGACAAAGTGAAAACATGTTTTAGATTTTTTTGCAAATGTATTGAAAATGAAATACCTAAATATCTCATTTACATAAGTATTCACACCCCTGAGTCAATACCTGTTAGAATCACCTATGGCAGTGATTACAGCTCTGAGTCTCTAAGAGCTTTGTACACCTGGATTGTACAATATTTGAACATTATTTCTTTTTTTATTCTTCATGCTCTGTCAACTTGGTTGTTGATCACTGCATTTTCCAGTCTTGCCATAGATTTTCAAATCAATTTAAGTCCAAACTATATAAAAAAWATATATATTTAACCTTTATTTAATAACTAGGCAAGTCAGTTAAGAACAAATTCAAATTTACAATGACGGCCTACCAAAAGGCAAAAGGCCTCCTGCAGGGACGGGGGCTGGGATTAAAAATAAAAATATAAGACAAAACACGCATCACGACAAGAGAGACACCACAACACTACATAAAGAGAGAGCTAAGACAACAACATTGCATGGCAGCAACACATGACAAGGTAGCAACACCACATGACAACAACATGGTAGCAACACAACATGGCAGGAGCACAACATGGTAGTAGCACAAAACATGGTACAAATATTATTGGGCATAGACAACAGCACAAATGCATGACGGTAGAGACAACAATACATCACGCGAAGCAGCCACAAATGTCAGTAAGAGTGTCAATGATTGAGTCTCTGAATGAAGACTGTCCAACTTGAGTGTTTTTTGCAGCTTGTTCCAGTTGCTAGCTGCAGCGAACAGAAAAGAGAGCGACCCAGGGATTTGTGTGCTTTGGGGACTGGCAAAACCGGTGTTGTATGTGGAGGATGAGGTCTGCAGTAGATATCTCAGATAGGGGGAGTGGGGCCTAACAGGGTTTTATRAATAAGCATCAACCAGTGTGTCTTGCAATGGGTATACAAAGATGACTAGGATACAGAAGAGTATAAAGTGCAGTGATGTGTCCTGTAAGGAGCATTGGTGGCAAATCTGATGGCCAAATGGTAAAGAACATCTAGCCGCTCGAGAGCACCCTTAACTGCCGATCTATACGTTAGGTCTCCGTAATCTAGCATGGGTAGGAGGGTCATCTGAAACAGGGTTAGTTTGGCAGCTGGGGTGAAAGAGGAGCGATCATGATAGAGGAAACAAAGTCTAGATTTAACTTTAGCCTGCAGCTTTAATATGTGCTGAGAGAATAGTGTACCGTCTAGCCATACTCCCAAGTACTTGTATGAGGTGACTACCTCAAGCTCTAAACCCTCAGATGTAGTAATCACACCGGTGGGGGGAGGGACATTCTTCTTACCAAACCACATGACCTTTGTTTTGGAGGTGTTCAGAAAAAGGTTTAAGGGTAGAGCAAGCTTGTTGGTCACTAAGAAATCTTTGTTGTAGAATGTTTAACACAAACTCCGGGGAGAGGCCAGCTGAGTATAAGACTATCATCTGCATATAAATGGATGAGAGAGCGTCCTACTGCCTGACCTATGTTGTTGATGTAAATTGAGAAGAGCGTGGGGCCTAGGATTGAGCCTTGGGGTACTCCCTTCGTGACATGCAATGGCTGAGACAGAAGATGTTCTGACTTTATAAACTGCACTCTTGAGAGAGGTAGTTAGAAAACCAGGCCGAAGACCCCTCATAGACACAAACACTCCTTAGCCGGCCCACAAGAACGGAATGGTCTACCGAATCAAAAGCTTTGGCCAAGTCAATAAAAATGGCAGCACAACATTGCTTAGAATCAAGGGCAATGGTGACATCATTWAGGACCATTAACCTTGCGGTGACACATCCATCACCTGAGCAGAAACCAGATTGCATACCAGAAAGAATACTATAGACATCAAGAAAGCCAGTCAGTTGATTGTAGACACATTTTTCCAACACTTTTGATAAACAGGGCAAAATAGAAATTGGCCTATAACAGTTAGGATCAGCTTGATCTCCCCCTTTAAATAAAGGATGCACCGTGGCTGCCTTCCAAGCAATGGGAACCTCCCCAGAGAGGAGAGACAGGGTTAAAAGATCAGAGATAGGCTCAGCGATGATAGGGGCTGCAACCTTAAAGAAGAAAGGACCTAAACCATCTGACCCAGATGTTTTTTTGTGGTCAAGTTTAAGGAGGTACTTTAGCACCTCAGACTCAGTAACTGCCTGCAGGGAGAAACTTTGTGGTGGGGCAGGAGAAAACGAGGGAAGAGAATCGGGGCTAGTCGCATTAACAGGGGTGGGAGATGAGGAAATGTTGGACGGGCAATGAGGCATGACTGAGTCAAATAGGAATCCTGACTTAATGAAGTGGTGACTAGAGAGCTCAGCCATGTGCTCCTTGTTAGTAAAAACCCCATCATCAACATTAAGGGACATGGGCAACTGTGAGGAGGACGGTTTATTCTCTAGGTCTTTTATCGTTTTACAGAACTTCTTGGGGTTAGATCCTCAGAGAGAGAACTGCTCCTTAAAGTAATTAACTTAGGCCTTCCGGATAGCCTGAGTGCACTTATTTGTCATTTGCCTGAATGAGAGCCAGATCACGGTCRAACCAGGGGCTGAACCTGTTTTTAATTCTCATTTTCTTTATGTGGGCGTGTTTGTTAACAATACCACTAAAAATATWTATTTTTAAAAGGTCCAAGCATCTTCGACAGAGGGGATCAATCTAATTCTATACCAATTTACAGAGGCCAAGTCATGAAGGAAGGCTTGCTCATTAAAGTTTTTTAGCAAGCGTCTATGACAAATCAGGACATGACGTTTCACTGAGCAGCCATTATGAACACAGGCTGTAAAACAGTGATCACTAAGGTCATTACAGAAAACACCAGACTGGTACCTATCAGGATTATTTTTGAGGATAACATCAAGGAGAGTAGCCTTTTCTGGGTGTATGGAGTCATACCTTGTGGGATTGGTAATAATCTGACTTAGTCAGGTGGTTTAAGCATGTCCCAGTTTAGGTCACCTATCAGGACAAATTCAGACTTAGTGTAAGGGGCCAGGAGAGAGCTTAGGGCAGGTAGAGTACAGGTCGGTGCTGATGGTGGACGATTACACCCAGAAACAGTCAACAAAGAACGTTTTGAACGTTTAATGCTTAAAACCAGCAAATCAAATTGTTTGGGGACAGACTTGGTGGAGACAACCGAGCACTGAAGGTGTTCCTTGATGAAGAGTGGTACTCAGTGATTTGTTGTGTTGGATTTTCCCCAAACATAACGCTTTGTATTCAGGACATAAAGTTAATTTCTTTGCTTCATTTTTTTGCAGTTTTGCCTAATTGCAAACAGGATGCATGTTTTGGAATATTTTTTATTCAGTACAGACTTCCTTCTTTTCACTCTGTCATTTAGGTTAGTRTTGTGGAGTAACTACACTGCTGATCCATCCTCAGTTTAGTTTTCTCCTATCACAGCCGTTCAACTGTTAAGAAGGACGCCTGTACCTTTGTAGTGACTGGATGTATTGATACACCATCCAAAGTGTAATTAACAACTTCACTATGCTCAAAGGGATATTCAAAGTCCGATTTTTAAATGTTTTACCCATCTACCTCACTGTTCTTTGTGGTTGAATCTGTGTTTGAAATTCACTTCTCGACTGAGGGACCTTGCAGATTATTGTATGTGTGTGGTACAGAGATGAGGTAGTCAATCAAAAATCACGCTAAACACTATTGTTTCACACAACTTCCATGCAACTTATTATGTGACTTGTTAAGCACATTTTTACTCCTGGACTTATTTAGGCTTGTCATAAAGAAAGGGGTTGAATACTTATTGACTTATGACATTTCCGTTTTTCATTTTTTATTAATGTGTAAACATTTCTAAAAACGTCATTGGGTATTGTGCGTAGGCCAGTGACACAAAATCTCAATTTAATAAATGTTCAATTCTGTCTGTAACACAACAAAATGTGGAAAAAGTCAAGGGGTCTGAATACTTTCTAAAGGCACCC
The DNA here is from genome assembly GCF_002910315.2 of Salvelinus sp. IW2-2015. NCBI lineage: Eukaryota > Metazoa > Chordata > Actinopteri > Salmoniformes > Salmonidae > Salvelinus > Salvelinus sp. IW2-2015. The sequence goes on from NC_036841.1 coordinate 17,309,123, forward strand.
TATCTTATATGCATAGACCTACATGTAATAGCCTAGCTCATTACAGCGTTGTAATTTAGCTCAGCATTGTTTAAGCTATCCTACCTTTTCTTCCTTCCTCCAATGTTTGAGCCGCATGGCTGGAAAACAAACAAAATTGACATTTTCAATTAAATGGTTATGCTGAAAGATGCCTGCAAATTTGATTAAATAGAGGATGCATTTACTGCGCTATCCTACCATTTTACTTCGGATTGCACAAAAATTGCTTTGGAGCGTTTGTGTGTCGTCATCCCACTGGGAATCSKTTTGATTATTTGATTTGTTATCAACTCAAATGTATTCAAAATGAATTTTTGGTTGCAAGTCCAATAGCCTGAGTTAAAATAACGTGGAGACAGCTTCAACCAGCTTGTGTCCATGATGTTGCCAAAATTCTAGAATATCTGATACCATAGTGGTAGTAAGATTTTTTTAAAACAATATTGACCCGTCGGTCTGTTTCAAGGAAAATTGTTGCCTACAACAAAAAAACAATCCTTCACCAGTGGCGTGTATTCATGAATGCCAAGGGAAGCCGGGCTTCCCCAAAAAATTACAGAGAAAAAAAAGATGAAGAAGAATTTTCCTTCAATTGGCAAGAGGCTGAATGTATCTCATCAGAGAAAGCATTCGAGCGAGCGAAACAGCGCCCCTCCGTCTCTACATGTAGGTCGTCAATCTGATGCTGTCTGGTCCAAACGAGTATGACATTGTTGCCGCCAGTAGAATTGAATGGAACGCAAGGGAAGCCAGCTAGCATTTGGCCTCCCTTGATAAAAACAAATATTTCAAAAATTGCCAATCAGCATTGAGCTAAACTGAGCGAGCTCAAAAAAGTGTCAAGGTCCTTGTAAACCCCCCAAAATTGTCAAGGGAAGCCAGCGTCACTCCTATCAAAAAGCATTGAGAACACTAGCATACATCATTGACAGAAACAACTTGAATTGTTCTGTCTCATTGTGTTGTTGTTGTCCTCCGGTGGCTAGCTAGCTACCTAAAGTTGGCCCTTTCCTAAATTAACCACGGATGAAGATAGATATTTGGTTTTACTTAATTCTCCGTACTGATCAATGATTATAAAGGCGATTCTGATCCAGCCATTAATTCATACATTTTAGTGCCCCTGGCCTGAGAGGATGGAAGTTCAATATGTAGCTAGTAGAATGCTAATGTCTGTTACATGCAATATGGTTTGTGGACTGAACCGAACAGAGGCTGCTATCCGGTTTTGTGAATTTATTCTGCCACTGTGTCTTCGTATCGTCTCGGGCCTTTAGGCCTATACATCACGGTCGCAAGGCATATGAATGAACAGGTTGTAGAGCAAACAACGCAATTATCACACCAAATAGGTTGTAATATGGCTTTTTTTTCTGGCTCCCCAGTGATTTCACCCACGCACAGCTACTGTCTCTCACCTGTTAATGGCTGGGACCATGCAATTAAAGATCCGTGCACTTTTCTCACATTGGATGAGAAAATAGCAAATATACTGAACAAAAAATATAAACGCAACATGCAACAATTCCAACAATTTTACTGAGTTACAGTTAATATAAGGAAATCAGTCAATTGAAATAAATAAATTAGACCAAAGGAGGCCGAAATGCAAAAATAATATAATTAATTTAGTCAATGCTCATAAGAATACAAAAAAGGAAAGTGCAAGGTGCTGATTTAAAAAAAAATGATAAACTGAGCATACTTTCGGCCTTAAGCCTTCTTGAAGTCATGTAGCAGATAGTTAATTAGAGCCTGGCGAATAGGAAGTCAACGCATAGGAATATATAAAAGATCATAAAAAATAGAAAATTCACACGTCGTATATAATAGGGAAGAGACAACAGTCTGGGCTACATAGCAATATCAGAAGCAATAGATATAACGTACTTGGGTAGCCTAAAAAGGTCGGGGGGCGACTTTTTAGACTATTCATGAACGTGAGTGATAACCGTGTATTTTTTGTTTCATATTTATTATCACAATGGGACCCAACCAACCTGTGACAACCAACCTGTTGTGAGCGATATCACATGAGCATGTGTCTACTTTGCTGTGCACGTGCTGCAATGTGTAAACGTGTAATGTTTCGTTTGGTTCTGGTGACTGCAGTCTCTCTGGTAACAGGTAAAAGAACCTGATGTCATCCGACCTAAACCCATCAAAACCTATAGTAGCCTAATAGAACCTTCTCGTCCATTTATGACACCTTTTTATTGAGGCGTTTCAATAAATAAAAGAGAGCAATTATAACGTGTCTGCAGGTTGTTTTGCCACCCTAGATTAATAGTTGCTATTTGTTGACAGAGGGAATGAATATTTTAGGTGTTGTGGGTGGTGGGAAGGATATACACATAATTTGCCCCAGGGTACAATTGTAATCTTCCTCATGATCAGATTCACACAATGGTCTAGCCTGCGTTTAATTCAAGACRACAGGTTATTATAGTTTACCTGCTTTGCTGAAATGTTCGGACCAAGGATTTCACCTCCTTGTCCATTGTTCATTCCGCAGCATGCTTTTCCTGAAACACGACACCCCGCGCCAATTAATAAAACATTGCAGATGGCTGATCACCCGAGCCCTTTCGGCTGTATATGTGGTGAAAGGCGACATAATCGTYTTTGCACAAGATCTAGATTGAGATTGAGAGACTCAGACAGAGACTGGCAGAGAGCTAGTACAGGCAGCATGTTAAAACCGCAGCAAAGCGAGCTCCCCTTGCACGAGTCGCGGTTGTATGGGAAGCCGTGGTTCTGGCAGCGGAATTCCAGCACCATGGAGAGCAGCCGGAGCCTCGCGCGGGTGATCATGGAAATGAGCAACGAAATCAAGAAGCTCGAGACCGAGAACAGTGCGCTAAGGGGGGAAATCGGTCAGCCGACGATTGGGACTGGGCAAGGGGAACCGAATCCGTATTCACCCGCAGGACAGCCCAGGACCGGGGCTGACGACAACCCATCCCACATGAACCTGAGACGAAATGCGTCCGCGCCCGCACTCGAGCGGCAATACAAGGGTAAAGTCGCACTATTAGGCTATTATGTTGTAACGGCATTTTTTTTCGTTTTTAGCAGCAAGATAAAGCAAACAATTGTAATATATCAACATTGTTTGAAATTAGGCTATTTAATAAAGATGGGCCTAGTTTGAACAAAATAATCTGATCAATTTGGTTTATTGATTTCACAGAGAACATTGTAATGACTGTCCGGAGATACTCAATCGCCTCCAACATGCCAAGTGTGATCAGGAAGAGTGAGAGCGAAGATAGGGTGTCGAAAAATAGAGAGGTTGCGAAAGGAAGTAACTCAAGTTGGGGTCGACTTCACGAGGAAGTCCACGGAAGGGCCCCATCCGTCTTCGGGAATTCCACGCGAGACGAGTTCAGCACCACTGCAAAGAAGTTAACCAACAGGTTATTTCTCCAAGAATATGTGCACAAAAACAGGTGAGTGGCCCAGTGGGCCTTCTCATCCAACCTCACCAGAACTTTTAGATAACCTAATTTAAAACTAAATGTAGAATATCGCTTAGGTTGCTATTCATTCCCTCTTATTTTGCAGGACCAAAGTAAAGACGGTCACATTTCTTCTGCCCGTGGATAACATCTACACCAACCGACCAGTTCTGSCCAACCATCTGACAGATGTGGATGCGATTGCGGAGACGGATTCGTAAAGTGAAGATGGATGGCGACAGGTGGCGGGACAATATTTAATCTATAGCCCATCAATATGTGAAGAGCAGGGAGTTAGGCCTACATAAATGGGCCTGTCACACAAACAGTATCTAAGGCAGAGTGTCAGCTACATGGTTTTTTAGGTCAGCCAGAAGATTGATTTTATCGCACCTGACCCGAACTCCACACACGGAGACTCCGGTTACAGGTGTTGTTTCCATACGGCCGAGGTGATCCAACGCCCGGTCATCAGTGATGAGCCGCCAGCCCTCCCTCTGTTGCAACACCAACACAACACTCCCTCCGCGGATCAGATGTCCGGCCCTGCAGCCCATCGTGTCAATCGGAACCTTGAGAACGCTGCAGGTGACGATCGTTTTAGTGACAGTGTGGTCACTTTTTTTCAGAACAATGGGCACGCAGCCTCTTGGTGAATTTCAGGGTCATCACTTGTCTTTCTTAGCTATGTAATGTAGGGTGGCTTTGAGTAAAAAATCTATTGGCCTATCAATATTTTGCATTGGGTCAAGACAGAGAGAACACAAATTCATTAGAACCAGGGTGTTCGTTATTACAGATTTTATTTTATTCTCTCAAAATTAATATTGTCCCTTCTTTTCTTTGATATTCATGTACAGTAAATGAAGTAAATTAATTCCCAGTGCAAGTTATTGTATCTGCTTTGCTTCTGCTGAAATGAAAAGTAGACCTATATCATACAGTATATCATTTGTAAATAGTCAATAAGTACTTACTTATTTTGTCTAACTTTAAATATCCTTTTGTCTTTATTCAATATTTCAGTCTTACTATAAATGTTAAGGTTTGTTCATTCTTTTTCTAGATATTATATTTACACACATGATTGACTTTTTCATAATATAATCTTATTGCTTGGGTATTTTAATATTTTAGGCTTAAACATAGTCTTCAACTGTTTAAAAAAACATTAATAGGAGGCTACATTTATTTTTTAACGCATTAAAACTTCATAGACAATATAATATTGGCACAGGACTGTCAAATACCTCATCAGGAAATACAAATTATATGTATGTAAATGGACAACCGTAGTATGTCTATTACTCATATATATATATATATACAGTACGAGTCAAAAGTTTGGACACACCTACTCATTCAAAGGTTTTCTTTATTTTTACTATTTTCTACACGGTATAATAATAGTGAAGACATCAAACTATGACATWACACATGTGGAATCATGTAGTAACAAAAAAAGTGTTAAACAAATCAAAATAGATTTTAGCCACCCTTTGCATTGATGACAGCTTTGCACACTCTTTGTTATTTAAATACTTATTTTCTGTGCATTTTAGTATTAATWATTTTTTTGCCAAATCAGCTAATTTAAGTATTTGAAAGTATTTTCAAATAACTTCCTATAAATAGGGGCTCCCGGAGTGGCGCAGCGGTCTAAGGGACTAAACAGACCTGGGTTCAAATGCATGGATTTTAATATTTGTGTATTTTAATATTTTTCAAATACATGCCATGTGTATTTCCAGTATTTCCATATTCATTCCAATATTCAACTACTTGTATTTAAAATAAACATTTATTTAAAAATACTTACTTTAAAATGTCTTTTAAAGTAATTGAAATTCCTTAAATATTATTTGAACACAGGTCTGGTATACGTTCACCCTGCAGTCTGGTAGCTCTGGTCCCATCACACAACGACAACGAGTTACCTATGCACACTATTTTTATATAAAGCAAAGCAGTGCGACACAAACAACAACACAGATTTACACATGGGATAAACAAACGTACAGTCAATAACACAATAGAAAAATCTGTATACAGTGTGTGYAAATGAAGTAAGGAGGTAAGGCAATAAATAGGCCAATAGTGGCGAAGTAATTACAATTTAGCAATTTACACTGGAGTGATAGATGTGCAGATGAGGATGTGAAAGTAGAAATACTGGTGTGCAAAAGATCAGAAAAACAAAAACAAATATGGGGATGAGGTAGGTAGTTGGTTGGATGGGCTACTTACAGATGGACTGTGTACAGCTGCAGCGATCGGTAAACTGCTTTGACAGCTGACGCTTAAAGTTGGTGAGGGAGATATAAGTCTCCAACTTCAGTGATTTTTCCAATTAGTTCCAGTCATTGGCAGCAGAGAACTGTAAGGAAAGGCRGCCAAAGGAGGTGTTGGCTTTGGGGATGACCAGTGAAATATACCTGCTGGAGCACGTGCTACGGGTGGGTGTTGCTATGGTGATCAGTGAGCTGAGATAAGGCGGCGCTTTACCTATCAAAGACTTATAGATGACCTGGAGCCAGTGGGTTTGGCGACGAATATGTAGCGAGGACCAGCCAACGAGAGCATACAAGTCGCAGTGGTGGGTAGTATATGGGGCTTTGGTGACAAAACGGATGGCACTGTGATAGACTGCATCCAATTTGGTTAGTGGAGTGTTGGAGGCTATTTGTAAATGACATCTCCTAAGTCAAGGATTAGTAGGATGGTMAGTTTTACGAGGGTATGTTTGGCAGCATGAGTGAAGGAGGCTTTGTTGCGAAATAGGAAGTAAATTCTAGATTTAACTTTGGATTGGAGATGCTTAATGTGAGTCTGGAAGGAGAGTTTACAGTCTAGCCAGACACCTAGGTATTTATAGTTGTCCACATATTCTAAGTCAGAACCGTCCAGAGTAGTGATGCTAGTCGTGCGGGCAGCGATCGGTTGAAAAGCATGCATTTCGTTTTACTAGCATTTAAGAGAAGTTAGAGGCCACGGAAGGAGTGTTATATGGCGTTGAAGCTCGTTTGGAGGTTTGTTAACACAGTGTCCAAAGAAGGGCCAGATGTATGCAGAATCGTGTCGTCTGCGTAGAGGAGGATCAAAGAATCACCTGCAGCAAGAGCGACATCATTGATATATACAGAGAAAAGAGTCGGCCCGAGAATTGAACCCTGTAGCACCCYCATAGAGACTGCCAGAGGTACGGACAACAGGCCCTCCGATTTGACACACTGAACTCTATCTGAGAAGTAGTTAGTTAACCAGGCGAGGCAGTCTTTAGAGAAACCAAGACTGTTGAGTCTGCGATAAGAATACGGTGATTGACAGAGTCGAAGGCCTTGGCCAGGTCGATGAAGATGGCTGCACAGTACTGTCTTTTATCGATGGCGGTTATGATATCGTTTAGGACCTTGAGTGTGGCTGAGGTGCACCCGTGACCAGCTCGGAAACCAGTTGCTGCGGGGGGTGCAGAGCTGTTGGCAGGGGTTGGGGTAGCCAGGTGGAAACATGGCCAGCCAATAGAAAATGCTTATTGAAATTCTCGATTATCATGGATTTATGGTGGTAACAGTGTTTTCTAGTCTCAGTGCAGTGGGCAGCTGGGAGGAGGTGCTCTTTGTCACAATACAGAGGCGGATGCAAGATACGATGGTTTAATGAAACAGTTTACAGCATCAACAGGACAGACAGAATATACTCAGACGGAATCCAACCCAGGGCCTAGGGCGCATCCTCTGATGATAGCATGCTGAGAAATCCAAGGGAGTGTGTCCGGCTGGTAGGAAGGAGCACAGCAGATAATCCACACAAGGGCGGCGAGAGAATGAGCACTGACACCGACACAACCTCAGGGAAGAACAAACGATCTGACAACAAGAAACACAGGTTACAGAACATATAAAGGGGAAGATAATTAATTCCAGCTGGCGCAGACAATCAGGCCAAGATTGGAACCACGCCCACACAAACAGGGGAGAGAGAGAGAGAGAGAGAGAGAGAGAGAGAAAAGAGAGAGTAGGCAGTGGATTCATGAACCGTGACAATACCCCCCCCCCTAGGAACGCCTCTTGGCGTTCCCAGGCAAATTTACCTGTCGATTGAAATCATCGATAAGGGAGTGATCCAGAATGTCCCTAGCGGTACCCAACTTCTCTCCTCCGGACCGTAACCCTCCCAGTCTACCAGGTACTGGAATCCGCGTCCCCTCCTTCTCGAGTTCAAAATCCGATTGACAGAAAAGGTGGTCTCCCCATCAACAAGTCGTGGCGGCGGGGGAACCGGGACCGGCGGGTTAATGCGTGCCTGAAACACCGGTTTTATCTTGGACACATGGAAGGTAGGATGAATTCTCCTATACGCCGGAGGAAGCTTGAGCCGGACCGCCACCGGACTAATGATCCTGGTGACCTTGAACGGCCCGATAAATTTGGGGCAAGCTTGTTAGAAACGGATCGGAGTGGAATGTTCCTCGTAGAAAGCCACACTCTTTGTCCAACGACGTATACCGGAGGCTTCGACCGGTGGCGATCGGCCTTAGCCTTGGTGCGCGCCCCCACCCGGAGGAGAGAGTCTCACGGGCTCTGCTCCATGCGTGATGGCACCTCTGGATGAAAGCGTGAGCGGAGGAACAGTGACCTCGGACTCTGTACTGGGAAAGATAGGTGGCTGGTAACCTAAACTACACTCAAACGGAGAGAGACCCGTGGCTGCCACTGGCAACGAATTGTGAGCGTACTCAACCATAGAGAGTTGTTGACTCCAGGACGAGGGTTCTTAGAAACCAAACATCGCAACACTCTCTCCAAATCTTGGTTGGCCCTCTCCGTTTGACCGTTGCTCTGGGATGAAACCCTGAAGAAAGACTGACACTCGCTCCAGTAACCTACAAAACTCCTGCCAAAACTTGGACACAAATTGGGCCCCCGGTCAGAAACTACGTCCATCGGCAGCCATGTAACGAAAGACATGATCCACGACCGTTACCGCTGTTTCCTTGGCAGTGGTAATTTAGGCAAGGGAATAAAAATGAGCCGCCTTCGAGAACCGGTCCACCACGGTCAAAACAACCGTCCTTACCCTGGAGGCGGGAGAGACCGGTAACAAAATCTAGCGCGATGTGGGACCAGGGTCTCGAAGGACCGACAGCGGTTGGAGTAACCCATCTGGGGTCGATTAGAACTCTTCCCAGTGGCACAAACCGAGCAAGCCAAGACAAAACTGTGAATGTCACGAGCCATCAGCGCCACCAAAAGCGTTGTTCACTAAAAAGCTAGTACGGCTGACTCCTGGATGACACGCTACGTTGGAGCAATGCCCCCACCGAATAACATCGGACCGACACCCCTCCGGCACAAACAACCGATTAGGCGGACAACCGGGCGGAGGCGTTCCCCTTCTAAGGCCGTTCTGACCCTCGATTCAACCTCCCATATAAGTGTGGAGACCACTAGGGTCCTGGGTAGGATGCACTCGGAGTGGATGGGCGTTCGGAATGGTCAAAAATGCGAGAAAGGGAATCGGGTTTGACGTTCTTGGAACCCGGGCGATACGAGAGAGAGAAGTCAAAACGTCCGAAAAAAAGTGCCCACCGCGCCTGCCTGGACTGTTGAGTCTCTTGGCTGTTCTGATATATTCCAAATTCTTGTGATCGGTCCAAACTATAAAAGGTACCCCCGAACCCTCTAACCAATGGCGCCACTCCTCCAGTGCTAACTTTACTGCCAACAACTCTCTGTTGCCAATGTCGGTAGTTGCGTTCCGCAGGTGATAAACGATGGGAAAGGAACGCGCCAAGGGTGCATCTTTGTTGTGTAGAAGCGCACGTTGGGAAAGTACCGCACCTACCCCCACCTCTGAAGCGTCCACCTCCACCCACGAACTGACGCGAGGGATCGGGACTATGAGGATGGGGGCCGAAACAAAGCGGCTCTTGAGTTTGACGAATGCAGCCTCGGCTGTATCGCGTCCACCTGAACGTCACTCTGGGAGGTTTAAGGCGGTAAGGGAAGCGACTAATCTGGCTAAAGTTGCGAACAAAACCCCGGTAGAAATTGGCGAATCCCAGAAACCTCTGTAGGGCCTTACGGGAATCTGGGCTTGCCACTCCACCACAGCCTTATTTGTCAGGATCCATGCGAATACCTTCAGTCGAGGCGATGTAACCTAGGAATGGAACGGATTGTGCATGAAAATGGCATTTCTCCGCCTTGACAAAAAGTCCATTCTCCAACAACCTCTGAGGGCACTCGTCTGACGTGCTGACCAGTTTCCTGGAGAGAAGAAGAAAAAAATCAGTATGTCATCCCAGGAAACATATATGAACTGATCAATCATATCTCTCAGCACTCATTGACGAGTGCTGGAAAACCGCTGGAGTTGGATAGCCCGAAAGGCATGACCAAATACTCGAGAACTGCCCTCTGGGGGTGTTTAAACGCTGTTTTCCATTGTCCCCCCTCCTTATGCGAACCAAATGATAAGCATTACGTAAATCCAACTTAGTGAACACAGATGCTCCCTGTAAACCTTTCAAGGCTGAGGACATCAAACGGTAAGGGATAGGTATTCTTCACTGTGATGTTATTCAACCCACGGTAATCAATGCAAGACGCAGAGAAATCCGTCTCTTCTTCCCCACAAGAAGAACCCCGCCCCGCGGAGAAGAGAAGGACGGAATGAATCCAGATGCCAAGAGAATCAGAGATGTATCTCTCCATAGGCCTCCCTCCAGGAACAGAGAGAGAATATAACTTACCCTTAGGCGGAGACTCACCTGGCAATAATTCTATTGCACAGTTCATAGGACGATGCGGAGGAAGAGAAGCAGCACGGGACTTGCTGAACACCTCCTTCAGGTCGAGTATTCAACGGGCACGTTAGACAATCCACTGCCTCCTCTAGAAAAAAGCACAGATTCAGACACAGATGAAACAAGCCACACTAAGACGAGGACTGCAAACACTTGTTTACCCACGATGGATATAGAGTTCGACCCCAGTCAACTCTGGGTTGTGTTGGGTGAGCCAAGGGTGCCGAGAACAAGGTTGCCAGAAGGTGATCCACTTGAGCATAGAAAGATAAGTCCAGGATGTGTGGCCGGAATGATGAGTGTGACTAGGTTCAGTGGTGTGAGAAGAATGTTCGGGATCTCTCTGACCCGACTTGAGAGCGTTGGGGAGGGGGGGGGGGGGAGGGGGGGGGGGGGGGGGGGGGGGGGGGGGGGGGGGGGGGGGGGGGGGGGGGGTGGGGGGGGGGGGGAGGCGGGGCGGGGGGGAGGGGGGAGGGGGGGGGGGCGGGGGGCGGGGGGGGGGCGGGGGGGGGGGGGGGGGGGGGGGGGGGGGGGGGGGGGGGCGGGGGGGGGGGGGGGGGGTGGGGGGGGGACGGGGGGGGGGGGGGGGGGGGGGGGGGGGGGGGGGGGGGGGGGGGGGGGGGGGGGGGGGGGGGGGACGGGGGGGGGGGGGGGGGGGGGGGGGGGGGGGGGGGGGGGGGGGGGGGGGGGGGGGGGGGAGGGGGGGGGTGGGGGGGGGGGGGGGGGGGGGGGGTGGGGGGGTGGGGGGGGGGGGGGGGGGGGGGGGAGGGGGGGGGGGGGGGGGGGGGGGGGGGGGGGACGGGGGGGGGGGGGGGGGGGGGGGGGGGGGGGGGGGGGGGGGGGGGTGGGGGGGGGGGGGGTGGGGGGGGGCGGGGGGGGGGGTGGGGGGGGGGGGGGGGGGGGGGGGGGGGGGGGGGGGGGGGGGGTGGGGGGGGGGGGGGTGGGGGGGGGGGGGGGGGGGGGGGGGGGGGGGGGGGGGGGGGGAGGGGGGGGGAGGGGGGGAGGGGGGGGGGGGAGGGGGCGGGGGGGGGGGGTGGGGGGGGGGGGGGGGGGGGGGGGGGGGGGGGGGGGGGGGGGGGGGGGGGGGGGACGGTATCTGTGCGTGAGTGAGTGAAGGAATCTGGCTTGGAGCGAGCTTGAAGTCCATGAATTACCCTCTGCTCTGAGTCAGTAAGGCTTGGGTGTCGTGCAACCGTGTGGGGTGCCCATCTTAGTCTTACCGGGAGGGGGTGGATGATGAGGTTCTTCTCTTATGGTTGTACACCACCCGATAGTAGCCCTCACTACTTACTTTACCGGGCTTGATCTTTACCGGGCCAGGAATGGATTAGGTGGTCCGCTCTACCACAATAGAGACAGAGTCCTGGGATCTCCGCTCTCCCTCTCCTCCCAGAGAGGCGAGCTCTTCCCCGCTGATGAGTTCGTTGAGCGAAGTCTGAACAGGCCGTGTTCCCGCCGCTGGCTGCCAGTCCTCCGTGTTGTTATACGGTCTGTAGCGGCATGGCTCTGCGGCCAATTACGACTCAGACGAGCGTCGACTCCCTCAAGGCTAATTCCACATAGTCCATTTTAAACTCCTGGAAGATCCAGAACATAAATCTCCTTTCTGAACCCCGGTCCTTCCAGCCCATGCAGAACATGTCCCACTGCCGCCTCCTCGTTTCCACTGACACCCTGCAGCCAGGAGTGCGGAATGAATGGAAATTCGAACTGAACGGTCTCCTTGGCGAAGGTCAGCGGGTAGTGCCGCCTCCTACCCCGCCACGGCCCGACGAGAACTCTTTCTCATCTCCTCGGAGAGTGTCTGAAAGAGGTGCGCATGGGTCCTGGTTCGCACACCGCCGTTCCCAAAAAAAGAAAAAAAGGCCGGGGGCTTTTTTTTGGCCGTATGCAGCTGTGTGAGTACGAATGGCTACCTTAGAACTGTTCCTGGTTGAAGGTCCGTGGCTGCAACGATAAATGCCTGGAACATCTCGTAAGAAAAAAGCTCTACAATGAGTCCGGATCACCTGAATAACCCTCTTGGTGTCGGTAGCCGTGCTCTAGCTGAGAATCCCTCTGGGCGGGCGTTGGGAACTGCCGGTGTAGGTGGCGCGCGAGACCCTGCAGATGTGTAATTGTTGGGTCAGCTGGGATACCTGCCTCCGCCATGGCTTGTACTGCCCGACCTGTGCTGAGATGTTCTCCTCTTGTGATCCATTCTCGATTATCATGGATTTATCGGTGGTAACAGTGTTTTCTAGTCTCAGTGCAGTGGGCAGCTGGGAGGAGGTGCTCTTTGTCACAATACAGAGGCGGATGCAAGATGCAAGCAACGATGGTTTAATGAAACAGTTTACAGCATCAACAGGACAGACAGAATATACTCAGACGGAATCCAACCCAGGGCCTAGGGCGCATCCTCTGATGATAGCATGCTGAGAAATCCAAGGGAGTGTGTCCGGCTGGGTAGGAAGGAGCACAGCAGATAATCCACACAAGGGCGGCGAGAGAATGAGCACTGACACACGACACAACCTCAGGGAAGAAACAACGATCTGACAACAAGAAACACAGGTTACAGAACATATAAAGGGGAAGATAATTAATTCCAGCTGGCGCAGACAATCAGGCCAAGATTGGGAACCACGCCCACACAAACACGGGGGAGAGAGAGAGAGAGAGAGAGAGAGAGAGAGAGAGAAAAGAGAGAGTGAGGCAGTGGATTCATGAACCGTGACACTCTTATTCTCCATGGACTTTAGTGTCCCAAAACTTTTTGGAATTAGTGCTGCATGATGCACATTTCTGTTTGAAAAAGCTGCATTTGCTTTCCTAACTGACTGTGTGTATTGGTTCTTGACTTCCCTGAAAAGTTGCATTTCGCCGGGACTATTCGAAGCTAGTGCAGTACACCACAGGGTGTTTTTGTGCTGGTCAAAGGCAGTCAAGTCTGGAGTGAACCAAGGGCTATATCTGTTCTTAGTTCTACATTTTTTGAAAGGGGCATGCTTATTTAAGATGGTGAGGAAAGCACTTTTAAAGAACAATCAGGCATCCTCTACTGACGGGATGAGCTCAATATCCTTCCAGGATACCCAGGCCAGGTCGATTAGAAAGGCCTGCTCGCAGAAGTGTTTTAGGGAGTGTTTGACAGTGATGAGGGGTGGTCTTTTGACCGCGGACCCATAACGGACGCACGCAATGAGGCAGTGATCGCTGAGATCCTGGTTGAAAACAGCAGAGGTGTAATGAGAAAACAGGTTGGTCAGGATAATATCTATGAGGGTGCCCATGTTTACGGATTTGGGGTTGTACCTGGTAGGTTCCTTGATAATTTGTGTGAGATTGGGGGCATCTATTTTAGATTGTAGGACGGCCGGGGTGTTAAGCATATCCCAATTTACCCAGCAGTATGAACTGCTGGGTAAATTGCTAGGTGCCCTGGTCACCTAGCAGTATGAACTCTGACGATAGATGGGGGGAAATCAATTCACATGTCAATCAAATTTATTTATAAAGCCCTTCTTACATCAGCTGATGTCACATATGGTGTCCAGGGCACAGCTGGGAGCTGTGGGGGGTCTATAACAAGCGGCAACAGTGAGGGACTTATTTCTGGAGAGACGGATCTTTAAAAGTAGAAGCTTGAACTGTTTGGGCATAGACCTGGATAGCCTGCAGAGTTCTGTCATACTATCTCTACAGTAGATTGCATTTCCGCCCCCTTCAGCAGTTCTGTCTTGACGTAAAATGTTGTAATTGGGGATGGAAATTTCTGAATTTTTGGTGGCCTTCCTAAGCCAGGATTCAGACATGGCTAGGACATCAGGGTTGGCGGAGTGTGCTAAAGCAGTGAATAAAGCAAACTTAGGGAGGAGGCTCCTGATGTTAACATGCATGAATCCAAGGCTTTTACGGTTGCAGAAGTCAACAAATGAGAGCGCCTGGGGACACACAGGGCCTGAGTTAACGTCTACATCACCAGAGGAACAGAGGAGGACTGGGATGAGGGTACGGCTAAAGGCTATAAGAACTGGCCGTCTAGTGCTTTGGGAACAGAGAATAAAAGGAGCAGATTGCTGGGCGTGGTAGAATAGATTCAGGGCATAGTGTACAGACAAGGGTATGGTAGGGTGCGAGTACAGTGGGGGGTAAACCTAGGCACTGAGTGACAATGGTTTCATCTCTGGAGGCGCCAGTTAAGCTAGGTGCGGTCTCCTCTTGTATGGGGGGTGAGACAAGGGGGCTATCTGAGGCATGTTGAGCAGGACTAGGGGCTCCGCAGTAAAATAAAACAATGAGAGCTGCCCTAAACAACAGTATACACRGCATATTGACATTAGAGAAAGGCATAAAGCAATCATAGGTGTTGATTGGGAGAGCTAAGACAACAACGGGTGAGACAACAACGGGTAAACAGCTAGGACAACAACAACGGGTAAATGGCGATGAATAGGCAAAGAGGGTCAGTTAGCTACACACAGGGCCTGAGTTCGAGGCTGGGGCCGACAGATAAACAAAACAAAGTATCGTGTTAATGAACAGTCCAGTAGACATCAGCTGTGTAGCCGAGTGATCATAGGGTCCAATGAGCAGCAAAGATGAAACAGGGAGCCGTTCGGTAGTAGATTCCTACGCAAGGCATGCGGGAGACACGGCGTTCAGGAAGCTAGCAGGTCGGGGCTAGCAGATAGATCAACACCAACATCCACGACACAGAGGCCGGTTGAGAGCACATCGGCCGAATTACGTCAGCAGACCAGTCGTGATGGATCGGCGGGGCTTCRTGTCGACAAAGGGTCCAGGCCAATTGGSAAGAGAGGTATTGTAGTTGGTGTACTTCGTTTGCTAGCTGGGAAATGGGCCTAGTTCGAGGCCAACTCGAGGCTAGCTGGTACATGCTTCTGGACAAGGGCGTTAGCCACAATAGCCACTCGGTAGCAACTAGCTAGCTGCGAAGATCCGGTGTAATAGTCCAGAGCTTGCGGCAGGAATCCGGTGATGTAGTGAAGGAAAAAAGCAGTCCGATATGCTCAGGGCTGATATCGTGCTGTGCAGACTGGCAGGTATTATCCAGGCTATCCGGGCTAAAGCGGCTGGAGTCCGAGCTAAAAATAAAGACCGCTAGCAGTGGCTAACAATGACTAAAAAGCTAGTAGCTTATTAACTTGCTAGCTGCTGATGAAGGTTCCAGTTATAAGGTCTAAAAACTAGCAGATCCGTACCACATTGGGTGAGGCGGGTTGCAAGAAGGTATATTTAATTTGAAAAAATGGAAAAAAGAGATTGAAATATAATGAAATGTACACAACAACAAAAAAGAAAGAAAAAGACAATATTTACATGGGACGGAAACGAACACGTCTTACTGCTCTGCCATCTTGGTTCATAGTGCCCTGGACCAGAGGTACTAGTCTGACAAACACGTCTTACTGCTCCGCCATCTTGGTTCATAGTGCCCTGGACCAGAGTTTTAACTAGTCTGACAAACACGTCTTACTGCTCCGCCATCTTGGTTCATAGTGCCCTGGACCAGAGGTACTAGTCTGACAACACGTCTTACTCTCCGCCGCATCTTGGTTCATAGTGCCCTGGACCAGAGGTACTAGTCTCGACAAACACGTCTTACTGCTGCCATCTTGGTTCATAGTGCCCTGGACCAGAGGTACTAGTCTGAAAAACACGTCTTACTACTCAGCCATCTTGGTTCATAGTGCCCTGGACCAGAGGTACTAGTCTGGTTACAGTTGACTTCTATATATCACATAGATAGCAGTGCTCCGGGGGAGATATCACATATAATGAAACATTAGCAAGATGACCATAGACACTGTAATTTCAATATTCATAAAACACTGTAGTCTCAGAGTATAGGCTCATCAGCAGAGAGTCCAATTTAATTGAATGTCCTATATTCCAGCAGTTATGATCCAATTGAATGGGTGGGTCACTTGAACTCAGTTTATACCTGGTGCTAACATGCGTCATTTGCCTGATCTTGTCCACATTCGAATTGTGCCCACCTTTTTAGACAGGTGTAGACGATTAGAATATGTATTGTGATCTGATGCTCCTGACAACCTCTGGAGGTAGTTAGGGATGCATTGTGTATGAATATCTTAGGCGGATCTGGACAGTAAAACGTATTAAATCATCATTATCCCTCCCTCTAAAATCATTGACAGTTGGCCCCATTGACTTATCAACATGTGTCTTAAATTATTGTATTGCATACCGGGAGGGACCAGGAAATCTGGTCACAAGGACAAGAGACACATTTTAATATGTGTCTCTTATCATGTGTAGATGCAACAGCTAAAATGTGGGCACAATCAGAATGATGACAAGATCAGGATCAAGGACGTATGTGTTAGCACCAGGTATAAACGGGGCTACAGTGACTAGTCTGGATAGTACTACAACAGCTCAGAGGACCACACAGAAACTGGTCCGGATGTGTTTGGTGGAAGGAGGAGCCTCAGCCTCTATGGGAGTGGGACTCTGGGACAAGGTTGCTCTGGTCAGCTGGTGGTCTGGATTGGGGAGACCTCCCTCCACTGACTTGTTGTCACTGTGGAGACTGCCGTAGCTCTCTGAGTCCCGAGGTTTTCCTGTGAAACACACACACCTCCCGAGAGTCACCACTGCAGGCTTGAGTGGAAGGCAATGGAGGTAACGAATAGGAGAAATGTAAAAGAAATGGAGGAGCAGTCTTTTACCTGTGACTTAAAGATCATCTTAGAATAAGATAAAGAATGCAAGATACTAATAATATAATACTTAAATAAAATGTACATATTAAAGGATATCATTCAATAAAAAGAAAGAAAGAACGAATGAATGATCGAATAAAAGAAAGAGGAGGAGGCACCTTTGAGGCTCTTGGCTCTGGTTTGTGGCTGGGGGTCAGTGAGTTGGACTGAGGGCGGCGGGTTGGTCAGGTTGTCTCCATACTCCATGGGCACTGCAGGATTCCTGTCCTCACTCTGCACCCTCTGGATGGCTGTGGGATTATAGGTTACAACAAAGAGGTCTAGCTTTAGAGTGAGGCATTAACAATATAGCACAGCCATGAGAGGGACCCTAGAATGGGGTTAGTGTTTGTCTCTGTGGTGATTATGGCTAAATGCGCCATAAATATATCGGGGAACAGAAAACCTGTTGAGATAATGCACACTGATGCTACCTCAAAGAATTAGACACACAATTAAGGTGCAACAAGGTGAGACACACATCTAAGACATTTTCTCAGGTGTACTGTGTATTCTTAGTAGCTGAGAGGCAGACAGACAGGAGAACCTTGTTTACCYGGTCTGTACAGGGCTGCCTCTGTGTTGCAGTCCCGTGCCGACTGGACAGACGCACGGCCCGAGTCGGCCTCCTTAACTGAACGGCCCATGAGCTCGTGCTCCGTGACGGTCAGGTTCCCTTCCAGGAAGTAGGTGGACATCCTGCCCTTCCCCTTCACATCGATCTCCCCTCGCTCCTGGAACATGAAGCCCTTGTCTTTCAGAACCCTGGAGGAGGAAGACATATAAAAACAAAGCCTGCATCCCAAATGGAACCCTTTTCCTTATATAGTGCACTACTTTTGAACAGAGCCCTATGGGCTCAACCAACCAAGCACTCAATTAATAAATCAATCCATCATCTAACCAACCAATCATCAAGCACTTTTGACAACAGTTGATGTAAAAAGGGCTTTCTAAATAAAATTKCTTGCTTTCTTGATCGACTGCTTGATTGATTTCATTCCCTGCAGTTCAGTCATGTGACATGAGCTGAGGTCTTACAGGTGAACACTGGGGCTGAGGTGGATCTTGTTGGGGAGGCCGTGGCTCTCCATGCGAGACGCCGTGTTTACTGTGTCTCCGAACAGGCAGTACCGAGGCATCTTCTCCCCCACCACACCAGCTAGAACCGGCCCGCTGTGTACACCGACCCGGATCTACAGCAGAGAGGTATTGTTTGTTTTTTWAAATATATTTAGTGGGATATTTCTACTTTATTGAGACAGAAATAGGTGGAAATGAGCATTGAGTAGTGGAAGGATTCGTATCCACACTGGGGGACTTCTACCTTTATGTGCTGCTGGCAGCTGCGTTACCCACTAGACCAGTCTCAGAAACRGAGAGAGGTATTGTATTGTGATAATAAACTATCAGGAGAACTGAGAAAGATCAGCTCAAAAAAGAAAGACAGGGGCAGGGAAATACAACCCTTTGGATTTRGATCAATGATGTTACAAAAATATAGGGGAAAATCAATCCAGCATTCAAACACACCAGCCATCTGTGGGTCTCACCTGGATAGGCCCCCCTGTGATGGGGTTGATGACCTCCCGAGCTGCTATGATCATGCCCAGGGCAAAGTTGGCCACCCTCTCAGCATGGCTGGACACCGGGATGGGCACGCCACCTACCACCATGTAGGCATCACCTATGGTCTCCACCTGATGCAGACATAACCACAGGCAGATTGATATCGATGAGTTAAGTACTGGAATGGCTATCCCAGGCTGCCTGGTCTAGATGGATGAATAGATGGATATGTCGAATAATTCGCACAATGTTTCAATGATGAATGATAAATGTTTAGCCTATCTGACAAATGTAATGTTTTGTTACCTTGTAAACTGTGTGTACTGTGGTGAGCCGGTCGAACTTGAGGTACATGGAGTTGAGCATGTTGACGATCTGGATGGGCTCACACTCCGAGCAGATGTCGGTGAAGGTGACCACATCACTGAAGAGGATGGTGCACTCCTTGAACTCTCCTTTAGAGCAAACATAACCACAACCGACCATATGGCCATTTCCATAAATATACCACTGTTTCAGTCCTTTAACAATGTCGAGAACAATAGTGAAAATGAGTTATTCTGCTTAATACTTAAACCCACGTGTAGCTGGGCCTGTTGATTCGTATCAATCAATTATGTGTGTGCGCTGTTCATGCATGAGAGTTTGTCTGTTTGTATCTCTGTATGTCTGTCTGTCATTCTGGCTGTCTGTGTCCGTCTGTCTGCACCTATGTTTGTTTGTCTGTCTGTCTGTGGTCTGTGCTTCAAAGACAGATGTGTCTGGGAGCCGCTGGCTGTGTCGTGGTGCTGTTTCAATCTGTAATTCATGCCGTCATTAAATATGTAATACACTGCAGCAAGGCAGGGAAATATCCTTCAACCCCCCCCCAATTCCACTCTGTACATCTCTACTGTCTGTTGTGTGTCAGAGCAAGGGAGGCATAGGCTACTGTGTACAGGTATTGGCAAAGGCGTTTTTGGCCCTACTAGGACATTTCACACACCACCAATCCTCTCACCAATTATTTTCTTTTCACTCCTCTTTTTTACTCTCATCTTCTCTACTTTCTTCCCTTCTCTCCTTTCCTCACCTTTTCTCCCCTACTCTCCTCTCCTCTCCACTTCTTCCCTCCACCCACCCCTCCTTTCCTCTTCTCTCCTCAACTCGCGTCTCTGCACCTTTCCTCTCCTCTATTCTACTCTCCCCATCTCTCCTCTCCCTGTGTCATTCACCTGCTTCCACTCTCTTCCCCTCCTTCAGCTGGTTGGCCACATGTTTGGGCAGCATGGCGTACAGCAGGTTCTCCGTCTTGGTCCTCTCCTCCTCCAGATGCTGGGACAGGTGTCGGAGCTCCTCCTTCTTCCTCTCCAGCTGGTTGGAGAGCTCCATCTCGGCCAGCCGCTGCTGGTTGAGCAGGATGAGGTCACGCGTGACGTCGTGAGGGGCGATGTCAGAGATGTGCATGCTCCGCTCCTCCAGCTCGTGGAGGCTTCGCAGCAAAGGGGAGGCCTGGTACAGCATGCACTGCAGAGACTCCATCCACAACATCTGACCTGGGAACAGGGGAGTAAGGGGTGGAGATAAAGAGAGTGAATGGGGGGAAATTAAATGGAGGGGGGGATGTGTGTGTTTCTGTTAAATGGTTATGGTGGGATAGGTTGCATAAGTGGCATGACTCAATTACAAATAAGCATTCATGTATTTCTTCCTTCCTTCTATTATCCATCCATGCATTCATCCGTTCATCCATCCATTTTTTCATTATTTCATCCGCTCATTCATCCGCTCATTCATTAATTCATCCGTTCGTTCATTCATTCCACCTCTGAGCTCCAGCATGGGTCTATCCCTCCATGYCTCGGGCATCATGTCCCGTCGCGTCTGCAGGACAAAGTGGCTGTTGATGAACTTCCTGATGCTGGAGATGGTGAAGGTGACCTCGGGGTGGACAATACTGAAGTACTGGTCCAGGTGAATGCTCATGGTCTGCAGCCCGGGGACGATCTTCTGGACGTTCACCCCTGCCTGTCTCACCATCAGCTGCAGRGGTCGGACCAGGGAGCAGAGATTCAGGCTGGGTCCCAAATGTCACCATACTCCCTATATACTGCAGTGCACTACATTTAACAAGGGTCAATAGGGCTCTGGTCAAAAGCAGTGCACTTCAGCAGCCTTACTCCAGGTATTAAGATTACAATTCATATCTACATAAAGGGCCCGTTTCTGGACACATATTAAGCTCAGTCCTGGACTAAGAAGCACTTCTAATTGAGATTCCCCATTGAGAATGCTTTTTAGCCCATGACTAGGCCTAATCTGTGTCCGGAAAACCATCCCAGTGATTATCTGGCATTACTAAACCACGCTGTAAAAAGTGGGACGGCACTGTTGTTCATCTGAAGTGCTTTTTCTGATTGACATGATCCAAAATTGCGCTTTGGTTCGTTCAACCTGTTCTGTTCCATTTGTATGAATCAAATAAAGAATTTGACAGATCATGTGATGTTTTTAATTGAATGAAACCTTATAAATTGCTTTCAACACCACATAGCGGTGGGTGCAATGTAGCAGTGGCAGCCTATCAGAAGAGTTGGAGGCATGGCCTACTGGGGGCGTGGCTTTCAGTTTGTTATTTTTGGCCACCTGTGAGAGTGAATGTCATTCCAAGTCATGTTTTTTTTTTTWATGATTATATGTTCACTGCCAGCACTGAATCTTAAAGGGAAATTWAAAAAAAAAAGTGCTTCATATTCATCATCTCCAGCACCACCCCAACATCAACATATGTGAAAATGGCGCATTTCTATGTTTTGTAGTTAAAAAGATAGAAGGTAAGTGTTTCCAATGACATCATCAACCAATTAATAGACAATTAACAGGCAATAAGTAGGCAATGCCTCCTYATGATTGGTTAAAATCCCATGATGCACACCGATGACGTTATTGGAAACACTCAACTTCCTATATCTTTTTTCACTACAAAATATAAAATCGTGCCGTTTTCACGATGATGATGAATATGAAGTTGAACAATTTTGACATTTCTCTTTCTATGATATCTATGTAAGTACTGTGACTCTAAAGAGCCTGGAAAGGTTTCAATTGATGAGACGGTCACCATTTGGTTACAATATTGGTAACCAGTTCATGTGAAATTCTTACGGAAAGAAAGTTTTTTGGAGTCATTATTTCATGTTATGGAACCAACTTAATATCTTGATTAACAGGAAACGGATTTAATTGCTTGTAACCCAATTGAAGACATTTGGATAGGTAACTCCAAAGTGTAAAATCAACTTGGTACAACATAAAAAAATGGATTGTAGCCATTTAGTTTGTATTTATGTTATCTATTCGGCTTAACCAATGGGGAAAAGTTTGTAACAGTTGGCATTGAATGATATATTTGGTTTCAACAAATGTCGGGTTTTTTTCAATTGAGAAAACCAAAACAAATTTACTAACAAATTTGTTTTTTTTAGGTTGATCCAAATATATATATATATATATATATATATATATATATATATATGGAGGGGGGGTGTGTGTGTTCCTGTATTATCTCCCAGATTCCCTCTTGGTATTGAGTACATGCACTGTATTTTTTAAATATATATATATACGTATATATAAAAAAATATATACAGTGCATGTACTCAATACCAAGAGGGAATCTGGGAGATAATACTTTTGTACCTCCTTGTCGAACACTATATGGAAGGGAAAGGCATTGCAAAATGTCTTCAGGTCGATGCAAAGGTTCTTCGGGTAGACTGGCTCAAATCCTCTCAAGAGTTTACCTATGATTGAAGTAAACATCTATTAATGATAGTAAGGACATCAAGATTAGAGATGTCAAGACAAGCAAGATGGAATAGACGGGCTTTATCGATATCTGAGGCGGACTGAGCCAATCCATTAGAAAAGGAATGATAAGAGATGTTTGGGCTTTACCCTTCCCAAGCTGGACCAGCCCCCTCACAGTCTCCCAGTGGTTCCTACACATGGAAAATCCCCGAGATTGGAGTTTCCTCTGCAATGATTTCTGTATGTCCTGAAAGATGGGGTGAGGGACACATTGGAGGAAATTTGTGTTATGGTTAAATTGCATAAAAAGGTTCACTTTTAAACCATATGGAAAATTGGCTGTGTTGGGTTGGGGTATTGAGATAGTTTGGGGACAATTCTTTGGAGATCCTCAGAGATGGCATCTGCTTGTTTCTGTAGCCTATGTTTGCATCGCAAATAGCACCCTATTACTTAGCCCTGGTCAAACGTGGTGTACTATCAAGAGAATAGGGTGCCATTTAGGATGCAAGCCAATGATTTGTGGGTCATCTGCTGTCCTGACCCGGATTTTACCTCTTTGTTTGGGTTCCAGTGCATTGCGTTGCGCCTGGGGCCTCTGGGCAAACATGGCGGCGTCTGTGAGAGCGTGTTACTGCACATTACATTCGAAAATGTCGGTTTCTGAGTGACGAGGAATACTACATGCTCCTTCTTTCCTGTCCTCTCTACTTCCTCTATTTGGTTGACGATTTCCATCGTTATCTCGCTGTTGAAGAAGTCTTTTGCTACAGCTTCAATGATACCTGTGGAAATGGGAAACAGTCGTTTCACTTTTACGCACAAAGCCCCTACTTTTACGCACGCTAAAATCTCACGATATTGAGTGTATTAAGTTGTTTAACACATTTGTTCTTAACGTCAATAATTTAATCTATCAGCATTCAACATAATTACCGGGTACAATTTGGCATAGGCCTTGGCGGTCGGAGTAATAGTGAAGAAACATCGTGCCGTCACCGTTCCTCTCCGCTCGAAATGACGGCGCGTTCATCTCCTGCAAGCATATTTCCAAATCATTTGACACCGTTTTTTTCTGTCCAAAATATGACGTGTGTCCATTGTCCACTATTTATAGATCGATTATCATATATAGACTTATATCAATAGAGTAGGCTATTGATTTCTTATATAATATAGGCCTTGACCGAATCATTTGAACCACCCCCCCCCACACACACACACATTATACCTTGTAAGAAAGGGCGAGGTAGCTGTGCAGTGCATCCAGATTCTCGATAAACTCGAACAGGTTCCCTCCCAGAGTCCGTAACATGTGGTCGTATCCAGATCGTTTACAGAAGTCAAAAAAGTATTCCCCAAATTGTCTCAACACCACCTCTGGTTTAACATCTTCGAACAGAAAATAAAGTAGGCCTAATGAATATATAGGTTAATACCAACATGTACGTAAAACATCACATAAAACACATTTTGTCCTATCATGTAATATTCATAATATGTATTTGTATCATCATCTTGAGTCATGTATTTTGCCTGTCAGCAACAGAGTTTCGATTCCATTTAAAATCAAGCCGTGCAGTGCAAGAAATTCCCTATTCTAAAATGATTCCTAACTTTTTTTGTAGCTATTTCTCAATCCACGACTTGAATTATAATTCATGATCTGGAAGTAACCGTGATTGGCATGGACATGTACGCTTTTATAATACCTCTCAGAATATATATTAGCTCCGGTGCAGATCGTTACTGGTCCAGAGCTACATTGATATGATGTCGCAGGTTATTCATCAAATAGTGATAGTTAGCCTACCCAGTAGCTTGCAGGCCGCAGCCACCAGTTGCATGGTGATGTCGTCTTTGTACACTTCATATGTTAAGAATGTATCTTGAACCCCGGCCTCATCTCTGCATATAATTATGATGATGATGATGATGATGACGATGAGCTCATTTCAGCAGGTTACASATACCATTGATGACCAATAAACAGAAAGCAGTGAATGAATCCATCAATTAGCTAGCATATAGGTTCACGCTGAGGGGCCGGGCTCAATGCTAGCCTTTAACGCCACCTTCTGGAATTACGCAACATATTATTACAATTAATCAATTATCAAGAGATATTCATGTTGTCTAATATGATGTTAGTGAGTCCACTGTTAATTAACAACATTGTTACCTGAGCTTCATCCATGTCTCCTCGCCAAACTTGTCAACAACCAGCGACTTCAAACAGGTGTTGATAAATCCATACTGCAGAGAGAGCATTGCAAATTTAGCAGCATTTTTGATTTTGATGCCATTCATAAAATATAGGCTATATTTATATATGTAAGAGTGACATAGCCTATTGAATCGTCCATGTAGCCTAATAAGCCTAATGAGTAGGCCTACAGGCTGTATACACATTGAGTCATAATTTTCGATCAGTTCAGTCCAGTGACCTATACAACATATGCTTGCCTATACTGTAACATATCAGTTTAGACTATCTATCACTATGAGTTCATTTATGGGTCGACACACAACTTACCATCTCTTTTGGTTTGAATTCTGCCGACACTTTGTTTAAAAACCTTAATTCCCAATGTATCCTTGCACGAACACGACCCCAAGTTGACCACATACTCTAACGCACAACATTATCTCCGTCGACAGCCTGCCTGAATATATTTAATTAAAGTGATATGCCTAGGCCTATATCCTGTATATACACAAAAGCTTCAGCTCCTTATTCCGTCACTTCTGCCGCTGCGCATCGAACAGTGACTGAAGAAAGCCGTTCACCCATCTCCAGCTGTTGGCGAGAGCGTTGGTGCGCGGTGCAGTACAGATGAGCGTCAAAGGCGCTGTTCAGGCGATAGATGTGCTGAGCTCAACTCCGTACACGCAGGGGCATCTAGGTGCAGAAATTCTAATTCGCATTAGGCTACCAATGTGACGTTCAACAAATGGTTTAGATTTAATATTTGAAATAAAACGACTCATTTATTTATTTAGTAGGGAGAACATTATTAATTAACATTTCTGTAAATGTGCTGGATTTAGCCAGTTGTCCCTAGGCAGATAGATGAAAACATTTAGCGTCACAAACTTTTCACACAAAAAAAGCAGGAATAATTACAATAACAACTAATAATTGTAAAAAAAAAAATCATAAATACAAACAACCAAATACACTGAACAAAAATATAAAACAAAACATGCAAAAATGCCAAAGGTTTTACTGAGTTACAGTTCATATAAGGAAATCAGTCAATTGAAATACATTAATTAGGCCCTAATCTATGGATTTCACATGACTGTGAATACACATATGCATTGTTCACAGATACCTTAAAAAAGGTAGGGGCATGGATCAGAATACCATTCATTATCTGGGGGGACCACCATTTGCCTCATGCAGCCTGACACATCTCCTTTGCATAGAGTTGATCAGGCTGTTGATTGTGGCCTCTGGAATGTTGTCCCAATCCTCTTCAATGGCTGCGCGAAGTTGCTGGATATTGGCGGGAACTGGAACAGACTGTAGAAATCGTCAATCCAGAGCATCCCAAACAGGCTCAATGCTTGACATGTCTGGTGAGTATGCAGGCCATGGGGTTCTGCATTATCTTGCTGAAACATGAGGTGATGCCGGCAGATGAATGGCACGACAATGGTCCTCAGGATCTTGTCACGGTATCTCTGTGCATTCAAATTGCCATCGATAAAATGGAATTTGAATTCGTTGTCCGTAGCTTATGCCTGCCCATACCATAACCCTACCACCACCATGGGGCACTCTGTTCACAACGTTGACATCAGCAAACTGCTCGCCCACACGACACCATACAAGTTGTATGCCATCTGCCTGGTACAGTTGAAACAGGGATGAATCCTTGAAGAGCACCCTTCTCCAACGTGCCAGTGGTCATCGAAAGTGAGCATTTGCCCACTTTAGTTGGTTACAACGCCAAACTGCAGTCAGGTCAAGACCCTGGTGAGGACGATAAGCACGCAGATAACTTTCTCTGAGACGGTTTCTGACAGTTTGTGCAGAAATTCTTTGGTTGTGCAAACCCACAGTTTCATCAGCTGGTGAGTAGAAGCCGGATGTCCTGGGCTGGCGTGGTTACACGTGGTCTGCGGTTGTGATGCCGGTTGGACGCACTGCCAAATTCTCTAAAACGAAGTTGGAGGAAGCTTATGGAAGATAAATTAACATTCAATTCTCTGGCAACAGCTCTGGTTAACATTCTTGCAGTCAGCATGCCAATTGTATGCTCCCTCAAAACTTGAGACATCTGTTGCATTTTGTTTTGTGACAAAACTGCACATTTTAGAGTGGCCTGCTGATTGCCCCCAGCACAAGGTGCACCTGTGTAATGCTGTTTAATAAGCTTCTTCATATGCCACACCTGTCATGCTCACCAACAGCGTAGTACAAGCAGCTTAAAAAAAAGGTTCATAAGTTACTTTTATTGAAAAGTTAAATAGGCATATGTTCACACCAATGTTGTTGTCAGAAAATCATATCGGTGTACAAAGGGCCCCGGTTTCATGGTTGAGTGCCATTTCAATATAATACGCAATATCAATTGACTATTATTAGATGAATCTACATGATCCCACCTTCCCACACACACACACACACACCACACACCAACACACACACACACACACACACACACACACACACACACACACACACACACACACACACACACACACACACACACACACACACACACACACACACACACACACACACACACACACACACACACACACACACACACACACACACACAACAGCAAAATAATGTGTTTTAAACTGTATATATTTCCACACTATGAGATTGGAATAAATCTGTGCAATTGTTAAATTATGATAATGCCCTTTTATTGTAAGAGCTGTTTGAAAAGACCACCTGAAATTTCAGCCTGTTTTGGTGGGATGGAATTTTGGCCTGCCTGGTGACATCACCAGGCCGTAAATTTGTTAATAGAGAGATGAAAGAGATTTCCAAACCTCTCCATCAGCTAGTAGCCAGTTAGTAGCCAGTTTTCAGTAGCTAGTAGCCAGTTTTCCCCTACCTACTCAGACCACTCCCTGACAGTCCTAAATTCTTGCTTGAGAAATTACTCTTGCTAAGAAGCTATTTTGTTTGTTTTGATTTAAAATGGTCAAAAATAATCTCAGTAAGGTACTCAATTGGGGTAGCAATTTATGATAACTCTGCGTAATAAAGCATTTATAATGGATTAGTAAATATTGTATTTACTAATCATTACTCCATTCATAAGATGTTTAATATAGGTCCGTATAAACTATTTATTAATCATTAGTTAAGTCTTTTTGCGTGGACTCATCTAAAGTGTGGGCTATTTATACTTTAGAAATGTTTTGAGTGACCAGTGTATTTTTTAACAAAAGGATGGACATGCCATTGGCAGACATTCCAGCAGTAGGCCTGATGCTCCTTAAAGGTCTCACAATATCGTAGAACATATAAATCTTAAAAGAATAAGCACACGACACAGGATGTTAAAGGAAATATACTGAACAAAAATATAAACGTAACATGCAACAATTTCAACGATTTTAATCAGTTTTAGTTCATGTAAGTGTCCCGGGCTGCGAGCTCGTCTTTAATCACCTCCACAATACAGACATCAAGAGCTGTCTGTATTGTGGAGCTACGGGACATTTCTTAACTACCTGCTCATTAAAAGACCAGGCTCATCAGTTGGTACGAGTAGACTGGTGAGCCGTACGGGGAGTTTTCAATCTCGCACTACTCGTAACCCTATCTATGCTACCCTGTTGTGCGAAGGCCAGTCCAAATCCATCCGGGTGCTCATTGACTCTGGGGCCACTACCCTGGTGTCGGAGCTGGGTATCTCGGCTCAACCCCTTTCCATCCGGATAGACGTCAGAGCGCTGGATGGACGCTCTATCGGCAGAGTCACCCACAATACGGTTCATATCCACCTGCGAGTGTCAGAAAACCACAGTGAGTCTATGCAGTTTCTGCTCCTGGAGTCTCCTCATTTACCCATGGTTGTGGGGTTTTCATGTCTTTGTGGTTTAATCTGTGCTTAAAATTCACTGTTCGATTGTGAGACCTTACAGATAACTGTATGTGTGCGGTACAGAGATGGGGTAGCCATTCAAAAATTATGTTAACCACTATTATCGAACACAAAATAACTCCATGCAACGTATTATGTGATGTGTTAAGCACATTTTATTCCTGAACTTATTTAGGCTTGCCATGACAAAGGTGTTGAATACTTATTGACTCAAGACATTTCAGCTTCTCATTTTTTATTACAAACAAACAAAATTCCACTTTGACATGTGTAGATTAGTGGCACAAAATCTCAATTTAATCAATTTTAAATTCAGGCTGTAACAAAACAAAATGTGGAAAAAGTCAAATACTTTCTGAAGGCGCTGTAGGTTAAGCCTCTCACTAAATAGTAGAATGCAGTTCACTCAAATGTATTGCCCCGTTGGAAAATCTAAATGGACTGCTTTGAAATKTGAATCACATTTTTATTTGGCGTACCCCCGGCGGGGAAATAGCGGATGTAGATGATGTCGCCATAGTCTAGGACATGAAGGAACGTCGACTGATTGATGTTGTTTTTTTCTCGTCAGAGTAGCCTCGTTTCACTGCCCAAAAAATCTAATTAAACCGTCCAGTGTTCAGCGAAATAACAACACAAAGTCAAATACAGGTAGTCTGGTCAAATAATTAACATCCAATCACATTAACCGTTACTCTATCGCGGGAAACTTTCACTTTTGCGCAGACATTTAGAAACGAAACAGTCACATTTTTTAAGACGACTTAAGAAATAATAAGACATGTATAAAAGCAACAGATACCATTAATAAGAAGGGGCTAGAAGCGTCTTATACAGTGGGGAGAACAAGTATTTGATACACTGACGATTTTGCAGGTTTTCCTACTTACAAAGCATGTAGAGGTCTGTAATTGTTATCATAGGTACACTTCAACTGTGAGAGACGGAATCTAAAACACAAATCCAGAAAATCACATTTTATGATTTTCAAGTAATTAATTTGCATTTTATTGCATGACATAAGTATTTGATCACCTACCAACCAGTAAGAATTCCGGCTCTCACAGACCTGTTAGTTTTTCTTTAAGAAGCCCTCCTGTTCTCCACTCATTACCTGTATTAACTGCACCTGTTTGAACTCGTTACCTGTATAAAAGACACCTGTCCACACACTCAATCAAACAGACTCCAACCTCTCCACAATGGCCAAGACCAGAGATCTGTGTAAGGACATCAGGGATAAAATTGTAGACCTGCACAAGGCTGGGATGGGCTACAGGACAATAGGCAAGCAGCTTGGTGAGAAGGCAACAACTGTTGGCGCAATTATTAGAAAATGGAAGAAGTTCAAGATGACGGTCAATCACCCTCGGTCTGGGGCGCCATGCAAGATCTCACCTCGTGGGGCATCAATGATCATGAGGAAGGTGAGGGATCAGCCCAGAACTACACAGCAGGAACTGGTCAATGACCTGAAGAGAGCTGGGACCACAGTCTCAAAGAAAACCATTAGTAACACACTACGCCGTCATGGATTAAAATCCTGCAGCGCACGCAAGGTCCCCCTGCTCAAGCCAGCGCATGTCCATGCCCGTCTGAAGTTTGCCAATGACCATCTGGATGATCCAGAGGAGGAATGGGAGAAGGTCATGTGGTCTGATGAGACAAAAATAGAGCTTTTTGGTCTAAACTCTACTCGCCGTGTTTGGAGGAAGAAGAAGGATGAGTACAACCCCAAGAACACCATCCCAACCGTGAAGCATGGAGGTGGAAACATCATTCTTTGGGGATGCTTTTCTGCAAAGTGGACAGGACGAGTGCACCGTATTGAGGGGAGGATGGATGGGGCCATGTATCGCGAGATCTTGGCCAACAACCTCCTTCCCTCAGTAAGAGCATTGAAGATGGGTCGTGGCTGGGTCTTCCAGCATGACAACGACCCGAAACACACAGCGAGGGCAACTAAGGAGTGGCTCCGTAAGAAGCATCTCAAGGTCCTGGAGTGGCCTAGCCAGTCTCCAGACCTGAACCCAATAGAHAATCTTTGGAGGGAGCTGAAAGTCCGTATTGCCCAGCGACAGCCCCGAAACCTGAAGGATCTGGAGAAGGTCTGTATGGAGGAGTGGGCCAAAATCCCTGCTGCAGTGTGTGCAAACCTGGTCAAGAACTACAGGAAACGTATGATCTCTGTAATTGCAAACAAAGGTTTCTGTACCAAATATTAAGTTCTGCTTTTCTGATGTATCAAATACTTATGTCATGCAATACAATGCAAATTAATTACTTAAAAATCATACAATGTGATTATCTGGATTTTTGTTTTAGATTCCGTCGCTCACAGTTGAAGTGTACCTATGATAAAAAATTACAGACCTCTACATGCTTTGTAAGTAGGAAAACCTGCAAAATTGGCAGTGTGTCAAATACTTGTTTTCCCCACTGTATGGTGAGCTACTGAGTGGCTAGGACAGGCAAGCCCCATACTATTGTGGAGGACTTAATTCTTCCTGCTGCCGCGGATATGGGTTGGACAATGCTGGGGGAAAAGGCCAAAATGCCTCCATCAAACAAAACAACGCATCAGTGACATGGCAGGAGATGTTTTGAAACAATTACTGCTTCACATACAAGCTAGTGAATTCTATGTGTTACAGCTGGATGAGTCAACAGACTTGGCGGGCCTGGAACAGCTTCTGCTATATGTCCGTTACATTTATGGGGGGGCTATTAAGGAGGACATCATCTTCTGCAAACCACTAGAAACCAGGACAACAGGCGAGGATATTTTTAAAGTACTGGACAGCTTTGTGACACCAAATGGACTTTGGTGGTCAAGGTGTGTTTGTATCTGTACTGATGGCGCAAAAGCCATGACAGGGAGACATAGTGGAGTGGTAACATGGGTGCAAGCAGTTGCTCCCTACGCCACTTGGGTACACAGCAGCATCCACCGAGAGGCTCATGCTGCCAAGGGAATGCCTGACAGCTTGAAAGACGTTTTGGACACTACAGTGAAAATAGTTAACTTTGTTAAAGCAAGGCCCCTGAACTCTTGTGTATTTTCCTCATTATGCAGTGATATGGGCAGCGACCATGTAACTCTTTTACAACATACAGAAGTGCGCTGGTTATCAAGGGGCAAAGTATTGACACGTTTTTTGCATTGGGAGACAAGCTTAAAGGTTTTCTTTACTGACCATAATTTTCACTTGTCTGACCGCTTGCATGATGACGAGTTTCTCACACGGCTGGCCTATCTGGGTGATGCTTTTTCTCGCCTGAATGATCTGAATCTTGGATTACAGGGACTCTCAGCAACTATATTCAATGTGCGGGACAAGATTGAGGCCACGATTAAGAAGTTGGAGCTCTTCTCTGTCTGCATTAACAAGGACAACACACAGGTCTTTCCATCACTGTATGATTTTTAGTGTGCAAATTAACTCAAGCTTACGGACAATGTCTAATGTGAAGCACCTGAGTGAGCTGGGTGCACAATTACGCAAGTACCTTGCCGAAACAGACAACACAAACAACTGGATTCGTTATCCCTTTCATGCCCTGCCTCCAGTCCACTTACCGATATCTGAACAAGAGAGCCTCATCGAAATTGCAGCAAGCGGTTCTCTGAAAATGTAATTTAATCAGATTCCTCTGCCAGATTTCTGGATAGGGCTGCGCTCAGAGTTGCCTGCCTTGGCAAATCGCGGTCCACTGATGCCCTTTGCAACCACGTACCTATGTGAAAGTGGATTCTCAGCCCTCACTAGCATGAAAACGAAATACAGGCACAGACTGTGTGTGGAAAATTATTTAAGACTGAGACTCTCTCCAATACAACCCAACATTGCAGAGTTATGTGCATCCTTTCAAGCACACCCTTCTCATTAACCTGTGGTGAGTTATTCACAATTTTTGATGAACAAATAAGGTTTTATATGTAAGATGGCTAAATAAAAAGCAAAATGATTGATTATTATTATTTGTGCCCTGGTCCTATAAGAGCTCTTAGTCACTTCCCACAAGCCGGGTTGTGACAAACTCAAACAAATTCTTATGTTTAATAAATGTATCGTATAGTGTGTGTGTGGCAGGCTTACAATGATGGCAAAAAACAACATTTGAGAGTGCTAGAGTGGGTATGCAGCTGGAGGTTGAATGTTTGAATGGGTACGGGACTATAAAAAGTTTGGGAACCACTGATCTACATGAATACAGCTGTCACTTCATTAAAGCCGTTAGATGCAGTTTACCATAGTGCGCTTTGTTCTATCAGGGGTGAGAGGTTTTGCACTCATCACTGCTTGCTCTATCAGAAAGTAGGATGGCCCTCATGCATGTCGAAACACTGCATTTTATTCATTTTTAAAGCCCTTTTGCAAAAACTCCCACATTACCTGACATCTTAACTTATCCATAGATGTACGAGTTACCATACCCATCACATGGATAGATAACTGGAAATTCCCTGTTGCTACAGAATTAGGAAAAACAGCTTTTAGTTTCTTCAGAGTTCCCTACAAATGGATGTATGGGTGCCTTTCGGGCAGTTCAGAGTGCTGATTGAGGACCTTTTTGCTAAAGAATGTGAATGTGTAATTTGTTGTTTAATTGTAAGATGCAGGGCTCCCTTGCAGAAGACACCTTGGTCTCAATGGGAAAATTAAACACCCGAAGAAAGTTCAACTGTATTTGTCTCCCATGTGAGCATGTATGACATCACAAAGGTAGGTTACATTATATTTACCTCATAATAATGTCTGACTGTAGTTAAAATCTCATGTAAGATGATCAAAAGTTGCCGAACTAAGCTTGCCATCTTTATATTTGGATAGAACTCTGGCGTGGTATAGCCTGCATTTGACTAATGATATATTGAGAGGGTGGTGGTACATGGCTGCTCCATGAAGGCCAAGTGATGTCCAATGCAGACATTCAAGGGCAGAGACCAGTGGAGGCTTGACTTCAGTGCAGGACAGGATTTGACTGTGGACAAAAAACAATAACACAACACACTACACAGTTAGACAAAAGAGCTAAGAATGAGTTAGTCCAAGCAAGGAGTAAAATTATTGATGTGTAATAATGTGATTGTGTTTGTGATTGACTCTACATACAGTAATGAGAGAAAATTGATAGGGGTACTCACAGTGCTTGGAGAGGAAACATTAAATGTAACAGTGGATGAGCGGGAACATGAGACGTGGCTTCAGTTCATGTCAGGAGAGAGTTGACAATCATAGTGGAGTGGTCACTTCTTAAATCAGGGAACAGGAGGGGACTTAGATGGAAATACAAATAGCAGATACATTCCATTACAGCTGCGCCATTGTAGGTTTGAACAACAAGTTTGTCCATGAAGTTAAACAAAGACTGCGCATCTCGCCCACTTCACACATCAAAGTAGCCCAAGAAACGTTCCTGAATAAAGCCCTGATCATCCACATACCTGACAACAGCAAGCAGACTGGTGGCAACCAGGGTTGGGGGGCAATTTTTACCCACTGGGGCCTGGAGTTTTTCCTTATCTGTCTTTTCCTTATCTTAACCAGCAAAACTCTGACCCCTATATGGTCCCTAATCAGGTCACATAGTTTTAAAATTATGAGGGAAAAAACTCCTGGGGGGGGGGGGGCAGCAATCTTATACTTGTTCATAGTAATTATATTTATTTAGACTAGGTGGGGGATTTCCTCTACCCAGACACAGAGACAACAACTGATAGAGACAATAGAACTCACAGGGCTGAGCTTGCTTTACGCATCATGCAGGCCTATGCAACTGCAGGCCTTATAAAAATGTACTTACATCTGTCATCACTATTATGATGATTGATTCATTCCAGTTAATACTTTTGGATTGGAAAACGTATAGGCAGCCTAGCCAGCCCAATTTTGAATATAAACCAAATTTGATCACATTCACATTTTCTCCTGACAACCAAATGGACTATAAATACATTTACATTTAAGTCATTTAGCAGACGCTCTTACCCAGAGCGACTTACAAATTGGAAAGTTCATACATATTCATCCTGGTCCCCCCGTGGGGAATGAACCCACAACCCTGGCGTTGCAAGCGCCATGCTCTACCAACTGAGCCACACGGGACCGTAGCGCTACCAATTAATTACCCTGGCCAAATGGACAGCGCACATAGTAGGCTGTATGCATCTGCTCTTATTAGTAGCCTACAGTTGATCAGACTGAAAAATGGTCTCGTTTTCATCCCATACAGCAAGTCAAATCTCGAATGTTAAGGTGTGGCCTAGGCTGCTGCAACATTTAGTTAATTCGAAAAAAGTGCGCTCCGTCAACCTCTCTTTAATCTAACTTTTAATGGATGATGCGATGGAAGCTATCAAACCATTCTGAATGATCCCAGAAAAGACTGAAAGTTCCATATGTTCAGCAAGTAAAGCATCGAAACGTGCAATTACTGCTACAAGCTCCTTGTGGTTGCACTTGTTAGTTAGCGGAACATTCTCTCTCGTTGTGCCCTCTAATTTTTGCATGTCCAAAAACGCAGTGGTGTTGATAAACCGCTTGAGAATATGCCTGTTTCTTCTTACTTTCTCGTTGTGTTACGCATTTTGAATAAGCAGACTGTCGTCATGATCGATGCGGCTTTTTCCCATTAGCCTGAATCTTATAACGTTACGCTCCCTGCTTTTGTTTTGCCGTTTAGCTGAACGATCAATGGTCTTCAGGTCACTGTGCCCCTCTTCGACCAAGGCTCAGACTTTCAAAAAAACAGGCAATGCCAGCAATACAGGCTCCCTGTTAACAAGCTATACTTTTGATACCAATTGGTTTTGAACGCCCTCACCTTTTCATCGTTCTTCGTGAAACTGATCTCAGGCAGTCGACCCTCGGTTCTAATTCGTACCTTTTCCGTGTACCCCAGAGAATGAAAGGGGATCAACAAAAAGTAAACAACATTTGCGGCGAATAAATTGCAGTATCTGGACACAAGCATAAAGTTATTAAACCAAGAAACAATGTATAACCAACCTCCTCCGTCTCCTGTATTTTGAATAATAAAAGTGATAGTTGATGGATGTGCCTCCACTGAATCCTCAATGATCCCCTACAGTCAGGGGCGAAAATCTGAGATCAACCTTGGAGGGGACAATTACATTAAATTTTCTCAAGAGCAATTCCTGAGGGGGACACCAAAAGTAGTGCTGTAACACATAGCATACGTTGTTAAATGTATATTGAGGAACCATAATTCCTACAACTGGATAATTGATAGGTACAGTAGTTAACTGAAGGGTTTTCCCAACTTGTTCAAATGTTTAAATCATTTTATAGTATTCTACTACTAATATAGTATAAGCAGTGCTCCTTACCAGTCAGTATGTATGGCAGAGGTCAGTACTACAACCAGCAATATCAAGAAAGGTCAGTAGGTGAATGGTACTGTACATGTATGGGTGTAGTTTCATAAATACAATGAAACTGGGTGTATCACATCTAAAAGAATCTCTCCATTGAGAACCATCAAAAGTGGTCTCCGTATGAATTGACCTTTAATTTGACTTTTCTGATACATTTATCGATAGTAATTAAAATATGTGCATGCTGAGTTACAATATCTTTGCAAGAACAAAGCTTAAATAAGTACAGTTCTAAAAGCAAAATAACTATTCAATGAAAACCCAAATAAATCAAACAAAATATTCCTTCAGTCAGTCTAACTCTTCAAACAGCAGCTATGGACAAGTATGTCGCACAAAGTATGCATTTAAATAAATAACATGAAATAATCATTTGTAAGTGTACGTGAAAACTAACTAAACAAAAGAACAACTATATTCCACACATGGATTCTCAACAGGGGTCCATGGACTAATTGAAGGGGTCCGTGAAATAAAAAAGTGTAATGAATGTAAGGTCAGTATCCACAAGGTTTTCCAGTAATTTACATATAATATATAGAGGGGGTGGAGGTCCCTGAGGACCGCTCAAAACCTTGCCTGCCTTTGCCTCAAAAATATGCAGGGGTTCAGTACCGGGGGCAAAAGGTTGAGAACCACTGCTAAGATATACTGACAAAGACGAGTCCTATGTTGCGGGTTTCCTCAACAACATTCATCAGTTGGACCTTTCGCAATGCTCCTGTCGCCTGTTGTCTCGACCCCCTGTATCCCAATCAACTCCTGTGAGGGACAATGGTCATGGCAACAATCACGCAGACAGACATTCTCCTGTTCAGCACCGAGACATCTTGAAGTACCATGAAGATGTTGATGAAAGTGTACAATCGGAAGAGACCTAATCTGCGCAATGCTCGAATGACTTGGCCATGCATGTTTAAATCTTTCATTCTGGTGCTTTGGGGCCTGTGTACATTGTGGTACGCTCTGTTTAACCACTTACGTAAAATGGGAAATCATCCTCTTTCTGCCATAAGTTTCAAAACTCTGGTATATTCCCCATGTCATCCTAGGTGGCCTCTAAAGGCTTGTTCCCTGGTTGTACTAGAATGCCGCACCGAACTAACAATTTCATAAGCAATGCTTGCGGTCATCCTGCTTGCTCTTACGCCCACGCGCTGGACATAATGGACACTTGCTTGGATTTAGCTGGTGTGCTGTTGACGATTTTTAAAAGCTGGCGTGGGTTTGGCAATTGTGAGTTTGTGCTGGCCGGAATTTTTCTTCATATGGCTTGTCTCGCAGTTCGCTAAATCCTGCACCTAATCGAAAGGCAGGCTCGGCGGCTCTTTGGCGCAAAGAATGGCTGGCTTGAACTCTTGGGGACAGTGAGAAGGAAAACACCTTTTATTGATGGATTATAATGTAGCAGGGAAAGTCCGCAGAAACCATCTCTCTGAAACGTCAACCTTACTTTGCAGACGTTTGGCGTTGCTAACTATAAATTGATGGGGTGGGGCTGATTGGTTTGGTGCATCATGTGGTAAGCTGACAAGTGCTTGGTGCAACTGGGTCCCGTGATACTGGCTTGCTGGCTGGTAACAAGGGTGACATTGGCTCTGCGGGGGCTGCTGGGGCACTGGGCTGTCCTCTGAAGTCTTCGTCTCCCTGGCTTCCTTTCCTTTCAATAACCTCTAACTGACTCAGTCTGTCTCTAGAAAATAAATAAGTGTTTCCGTACTCCCTAACTACTCCGTATCCAACAAACTAACAAATACACAACAGCAATCATGCCGTAGGACAAATTTAAAGTTTAGTCACCCAGTTTAAGTTGAGAGTGGGGGTATCCATGGCATTTCCAATTATGTCCTATTTGCAGTCACAAAAATGTGAGACCTTTTCATAATGTTTTGCCAAACAAAGAACTCCAATTAACTTTACGTGAGACTCCCGTTGCCAGTCTGGTCCCTGCAGATTTCTGTCCCCAGCTCTCTGCTAGATCTGGCCTGTGTGCCATCTGTCTGCCTGCTCTGCCTAATGACATCATTTGTGAATACATTTCCATGAGCATTTCCCATTTTTCTTATGAACATTTTATCAACTAGTTTGAGATATTAGGATACTAGAGTCTTACTTTATGCGTTTTGGGTACTCGACATTACTCTTGATGTCCGTCTTCTTCTAAATGTTCGCATTTTTCTACCGTGGCTGGCTGGCTGGCCTAGCTTGCACACACACACATTTACACATCACATGCTGCACCTTTAGTATTAAATAGTTTTGTTTCATATTGGCTGGCTTCCAACAATAGCTGAATTTGTAAAGCTAGCGAGCACCAATTCCGTTTCTGTGTGTTTGCTATAATCTTTTGCTACCTGGTTAAATAAAGGTTAAATAAAAAAATAAAAAAAAGTTCACTAGCGACAATTTTATCTTTTGCAACGAGACCATTATATATATTATAGACAATGGTAGAAACGAGAGTGTAGTTCTGTTCAGTTTGGACTTCAGTTTTATCGCTAACCTTATCACAGGGACGTCGAAGCAACACAGCTGCATGCGATCTTGGAATAAACTGATAGTAAGCAAAGATTCCATCTTTGACGACGCCACATAAATGGAATAGGTACTAGCTAGCTTGATAGTTAATGTTTGCTTTAGTTTGCGCGCTAGCTCTGCAAATTCAGCTAGTGTGTGAACCTGCCAACATAAAAATAAATAAATAACATTGCTATGGACCTGCTATGGATTGACTGGATTAACCTCACGTCAGTTACGTACATGTCCTTTCGGACAGTAAGTTACGAACCCTCTATTACCTTGCCAGCTAAAGAACTGGCAGTGGATCAAACCATTGTGAGGCAAAGGGCGGGGGGGGCGCAATCTTTTGAAACTTAAACGCGCTATTAAGTGTCTATAATCAGCACAAGTGCTTTCATTGCGTATTATTAATATTATTGAAATTACATAGTTATGTTTACAGTGATATATTGGGGGGGACAAATCATATTTTTCCCAAGATGGGGGGGTCGTGTCCCCCCCGTCCCCCCTGGGATTTCCGCCTATGCCTACAGTAGCTCTCGATTGTTGAAAATGTTCTCCATAGGGTTTCCAGCGGTTAGCTTCGCCCACGGCTGGCTCCATGTGAACTACAATTCCGACTCTGTGTTTTAAAGTTTAGAAACGTAGATAATCATTGCTTGCGAAAAGGTTTTCGAAACATATAGCCCTTTCATATCAGTGAGAAATTATCTTTTAAACATTTTTATTTATTTAATTTAGCCCTTTTTCTCCACAATTTCGTGGTATCCAATTGGTAGTTGGTCTTGTCCATTGCTGCAACTCCCGTACTGACTCGGGAAAGGCGAAGGTAGAGAGCCGTGCGTCCTACGAAACACAACCTAGCCAAGCCGCACTGCTTCTTGACACAATGCCCACTTAACCCGGAAGCCAGCCGCACCAATGTGTCGGAGCAAACACCGTACACCTGGAGACCGTGTCAGCTTGCATTGCGCCCGGCCCGCCCTAGGAGTAGCTAGTGCGCGATGGGACAAGAACACCCCTGCCGGCCAAACCCTCCCCACAAAAATATTAGTTATAAAACCAAGAAAACAATGTATAATCAACGTCATCCGTCTCCTGTAATTTGAAGAAACTAATTTGAATTTAATTATATCAAAAACATGCTAAACTATCACTTTCAATCTCTATCCAATGAAGCTTCTCAACACATAGAACCCCCATAATGCTCTGCAGCACAACCCCAAAACAAAGCACGAGGTTCGTACTCTGATCCTAATCGTATGATTGGATGGGCAACATGTCAGTTCATACTGAAAAAGGCTTTGATTGGTTGGAGGATGTCCTCTGGAAGTGGTCATAATTACCTCCTAGGTTTTCCATTTAAGTCAATGGATCCAGAGCTGTCCTCAGGCCACACCATGGTGCTGACCCATTGAGTGCTGTTGAAGTTACTATAGACATCCATTGCAAAATAGTGTGTTTCAATCAATTATTTGGTGACATGTGAATTTATTTAGTATAGTTTTATCTAAAAATGAAAACCTTTTTAGTGTTTTACTATTTTTATTTTTATGAAATTTCACTGAGGATGGTCCTCCCCTTCCTCTTCTGAGGAGCCTCCACTGACTGTGATGCAGTGCCTTAGACCACT
This sequence comes from Salvelinus sp. IW2-2015, assembly GCF_002910315.2. Classification (NCBI taxonomy): domain Eukaryota; kingdom Metazoa; phylum Chordata; class Actinopteri; order Salmoniformes; family Salmonidae; genus Salvelinus; species Salvelinus sp. IW2-2015. The sequence continues at coordinate 17,349,140 of NC_036841.1, forward strand.
GTGCCACTCAGTACTATTGTTTTTCCATTGAGATTCAAAGACATACAGTTTATTATATTACATTTTTAGTTCAAAACATTTAGCATATTTCATATATTGATACAGATCTTCTCCCCATTATATCAAGTCTCTAAGCATTATCACTGCTAATTGTGGTATTGGGTTCCTCATACAGAACAATGGGATGAAAACATTAGACACTATATATTAGGGTATGCAGTGGCCTGCGGACAGAATACGTGTGTGCTGTTGGGAACCAGATGTCTGTGACCTGAATACCTTCACAGCACCACTATACTGTCTCTGACCTCCAACAACATTCCTACATATTTCTACTCATTCTGGTATGGGTGTACGGCCGAGTAAACTGCTTTAGAAACCTTATTTTTTCTTAGGTTGCATCACAAATGGCACCCTATTCCCTATGTAGTGCATTCATTTTGACCAGGGCCCWTAGGGACTCGCATAGGGCTCTGGTCAAAAGTAGTGCACTATTCAGGGAGCCATTTGGGACGGAACCTTGATCTTAGTGATAATGTCATGTGACAGTGTGTGAGATTTTCCAGTAGACTTGGCTACACGAGTCTGTAACCTAGCAATTGTTATATGTTTTAAATGATTTGTGTAGAGACTGACCCAAGTATACAGTATGTTTAGATTAGACACGGTAGCATCGATCTCAGCAAAGAATCTCGGTTATATTCTTCCTGCCAGGTATCATTTTTTGTCAGCTTTTCCTCCTCTCCTTGGTGATGCTGATACCATCCACTGCGAAGACAAATGATTGCTCAGCCTGTTGCAAACAGAATGGGTGTGTGATGTCCAGAGCCTTATCATAGGATGCTGCTTTGTGTTTCGTTTTACATCCTTTTGCAGTAGCCACACATGCGTCGTTCTTCATTCCTTTCAAAGAAAATGACATTGTCAACGTTTACCAGTAAAACAACCAGAATTTTGGTATCTTTCAAAGATTTTATGTAATCGATCAGAAGGCCACTAGTGGCCCTTTAGGTGTCTAATTATCTCGGTCCCTCTCTGGTCTTATCACATGTAAAATATATGAAACAATTCAATAAGATTATAAAAAWAAAAAAAATAGAATGGAAAGCTGTTAAACATTATCCTAAATATCAACCATCAACTTAGTGAATACCATTGGTGTTTAATATGAAGGTTTCAGCATGAAATACTGTATCATTAGTAAAATAAATAAGTGTGCAAAACATTTTTCAATGTTAATATGTATTTGTTGTCAATGTTTAAGTGTCAAACTAGTGGCAGTTGTGAAAAAAGTCAATAATTGGACAAGTTGCAGAGGTAATTGAAAATAATACCACTGTTGATTATATGCTTTTTTCATTTTCTCTATCTACTAGAAACTCAGACAATCTAGACACATAACAAATTAATACAATATATGAATACATTTTTGATTCGTTATTCAAGTATACAGTGCCTTCAGAAAGTATTCAGACCCCTTGACTTTTTCTACATTTTGTTACGTTACAGCCTTACTCTACAATTTATTAAATCGTTTCCCCCCCCCACATCAATCTACACACAATACCCCATAATGACAAAGCAAAAACATGTTTAGACATTTTTGCTAATTTATGTTAAAAAAAACCTGAAATATCACATTTACATAAATATTCAGACCCTTTATTCAGTACTTTGTTGAAGCCCCTTTGGCAGTGACTACAGCCTCGAGTCTTCTGGGTATGACGCTACAAGCTTGACACACCTGCATTTGGGGAGTTTCTCAGATTCCTCTCTGCAGATCTTATAAAACTCTGTCAGGTTGGATGGGGAGCATTGCTGCACAGCAATTTTCAGGTCTCTCCAGAGATGTTAGATCGGGTTCAAGTCCAGGCTCTGGCTGGACCACTCAAGGACATTCAGAGACTTGTCCCGAAGCCACTCCTGCGCTGTCTTGGTTGTGTGCTTAGGGTTGTTGTCCTGTTGGAAGGTGAACCTTCGCCCCAGTCTGAGGTACTGAGCGCTCTGGAGCAGATTTTCATCAAGGATCTCTCTGTACAGGGCCTCCCGAGTGGTGCAGTGGTCTAAGGCACTGCATCGCAGTGCTAACTGTGCCACTAGAGATCCTGGTTTGAGTCCAGGCTCTGTTGCAGCCGGCCGCGACCGGGAGACCCATGGGGCAGTGCGCAATTTGCCCAGCGTCGTCCGGATTAGGGAAGGGTTTGGCCGGCAGGGATGTTCTTGTCCCATTGCGCTCTAGCGACTCCTGTGGCAGGCCGGGCGCAATGCAAGCTGACACGGTCGCCAGGTGTAAGGTGTTTCCTCCGACACATTGGTGCGGCTGGCTTCCGAGTTAAGTGGGCTGTGTTTTGTTTCGGAGGATGCACGGCCCTCGACCTTCACCTCTCCCAAGTTCGTACGGGAGTTGCAGCGATGAGACAAGACTAACTACCAACTGGATACCACAAAAAGGTTATATATATTTTTGAAAAATAATCTCTGTGCTGTGCTCTGTTCATGTTTGCCTCGATCCTGACTAGTCTCCCAGTCCCTGCCGCTGAAAAACATCCCCACGGCCTCCACCATGCTTCACCGTAAGGATGGTGCCATGTTTCCTCCAGACGTGACGCTTGGCATTCAAGCCAAAGAGTTCCATCTTGGTTTTATCAGACCAGAGAATCTTGTTTCTCATGGTCTGAGAGTCTTTAAGTACCTTTTGGCAAACTCCAAGCGGGCTGTCATGTGACTCTTACTGAGGAGTGGCTTCCGTCTGGCCACTCTACCATAAAGGCCTGATTGGTGGAGTGCTGCAGAGATGGCTGTCCTTCTGGAAGGTTCTCCCATCTCCACAGAGGAACTCTAAAGCTCTGTCAGAGTGACCATCGGGTTCTTAGTCACCTCCCTGACCAAGGCCCTTCTCCCCCAATTGCTCAGTTTGGCCGGGCAGCCAGCTCTAGGAAGAGTCTTGGTGGTTCTGTCTTCTTGGGGACCTTCACTGCTGCAGACATTTTTTGGTACCCTTCCCCAGATCTGTGCTTTGACACAATTCTGCCTTGGAGCTCTACGGACAGCTCCTTTCAACCTCATGGCTTAGTTTTTGTTCTGACATGCACTGTGGGACCTTTTATAGACAGTTGTGTGCCTTTCCAAGTAATTTCCAATCAATTTAGTTGACCACAGGTGGACACCAATGAAGTTGTAGAAACATCTCAAGGATGATCAATGGAAACAGGATGCAACAGAGCTCAATTTCGAGTCTCGTAGCAAAGTGTCTGAATACTTAAGTAAATAAGGTATCTGTTTTTTATTTTTAATACATTTGCAAAAATTTCTAAAAACCTGTTTTCACTTTGTGATTATGGGGTATTGTGTGTAGATTGCTGAGGAAATGTTTTATCTAATCCATTTTAGAGTAAGGCTGTAACGTAACAACATTAGGAAAAAGTCAAGGGGCCTTTCCGAGGGCACTGTACATTACCAAAGTTATGATAGATTGCCATAGATTTTCTATTAATTAATAAAATTCCTGAAGATTCCAGTAACTTTGCAACCCTTTGTCCAGTACACAGCAACTGGTTTGGATTTCTCATATTTTTTAAGGGAAAACATTACATTGGAGACTTCATCTATCAAGTATCAACCAACATTTGTCCCATAGGAGAAGTAAATTAATCTGTAAGCCAATATTTGGCCAAACATTAATTTATATTCACACGGTAGTTCATTATAATCAGTGGCCATTTACCTGATATGAACTCAGCAAAAAAAGAAACGTCCTCTCACGGTCAACTGCGTTTATTTTCAGCAAACTTAACATGTGTTCATACAAATATTTACCCAACAAGATTCAACAACTAAGACATAAACGGAACAAGTTCCACAGACATGTGACAGAAATGGAATAATGTGTCCCTGAACAAACAAAGGGGGGGTCAAAATCAAAAGTAACAGTCAGTATCTGGTGTGGCCACCAGCCGCATAAGTACTGCAGTGCATCTCCTCCTCATGGACTGAACCAGATTTGCCAGGTCTTGCTGTGAGATGTTACCCCACTCTTCCACCAACACACCTGCTGACATTTCTGGGGGGAATGGCCCTAGCCCTCACCCTCCGATCAAACAGGTCCCAGATGTGCTCAATGGGATTGAGATCCGGGCTCTTCGCTGGCCATGGCAGAACACTGACATTCCTGTCTTGCAGGAAATCATGCACAGAACGAGCAGTATGGCTGGTGGCATTGTCATGCTGGAGGGTCATGTCAGGATGAGCCTGCAGGAAGGGTACCACATGAGGGAGGAGGATGTCTTCCCTGTAACGCACAGCGTTGAGATTGCCTGCAATGACAACAAGCTCAGTCCGATGATGCTGTGACACACCGCCCCAGACCATGACGGACCCTCCACCTCCAAATCGATCCCGCTCCAGAGTACAAGCCTCGGTGTAATGCTCATTCCTTCGACGATAAACGCAAATCCGACCATCACCCCTGGTGAGACAAAACCTCGACTCGTCAGTGAAGAACACTTTTTGCCAGTCCTGTCTGGTCCAGCGACGGTGGGTTTGTGCCCATAGGCGACTTTGTTGCCTGTGATGTCTGGTGAGGATCTGCCTTACAACAGGCCTACAAGCCCTCAGTCCAGCCTCTCTTAGCCTATTGCAGACAGTCTGAGCACTGATGGAGGGATTGTGCATTCCTGGTGTACCTCGGGCAGTTGTTGTTGCCATCCTGTACCTGTCCCGCAGGTGTGATGTTCGGATGTACCGATCCTGTGCAGGTGTTGTTACACGTGGTCTGCCACTGCAAGGACGATCAGCTGTCCGCCCAGTCTCCCTGTAGCGCTGTCTTAGGCGTCTCACAGTACGAACATTGCAATTTATTGCCCTGGCCACATCTGCAGTCCTCATTCCTCCTTGCAGCATGCCGAAGGAACGTTCACGCAGATGAGCAGGGACCCTGGGCATCTTTCTTTTGGTGTTTTTCAGTCAGTAGAAAGGCCTCTTTAGTGTCCTAAGTTTTCATAACTGTGACCTTAATTGCCTACCGTCTGTAAACTGTTAGTGTCTTAACGACCGTTCCACAGGTGCATGTTCATTAATTGTTTATGGTTCATTGAACAATCATGGGAAACAGTGTTTAAACCCTTTACAATGAAGATCTGTAAAGTTACTTGGATTTTTACGAATTATCTTTGAAAGACAGGGTCCTGAAAAAGGGACGTTTCTTTTTTTGCTGAGTTTAGATTGTGGAAGTAACACTTGTAAGAGTTTAGTTTAGATGACCAACAAAACATTCTCTTGGAGGATGCAATGGAACGCTCTTACATCAACATCATAGTGCCTATCGCTTATTACCTACCATTACCTAAAATGCTCTAACTTGTGTCAGTTTCCGATCTTCTTTCCCATTCCATATGGTCTCATTCTCTTATCCTGACTGATCCCGGATCTGTGTGTGCTTCAGCAAACACTTATTTTTTGGGGGTTGGGGGATAACAGGTACAATATTTAACGTAATTTCATATCACATTTTCCATTCATTATGTCACACATATATTATTTTTGTACCCGTGGGCTGCCACTCAGAAGAACAAAATAAAACTTTAAAAAAGGTACATAACTACAAATTATTGGTCATATTACAGCATTTAAGTAATAATAAATTCAGTATGTACAGGAAAAAACTAAAAAAGAAGTGGGCCTCAACCACCAACCTCCCATTACCCCAACCAGCCAAAATGTCCCCACCCAGCCCCTCCTTCTGTCTACTGTTGTCATTCCAATCCCTCCGTTGGTCAGATTAGTTGTCTACTCACTCTCTGTTCTCCCCAGGAAGCCTCGGGGGGGGGGGGGGGGGGGGGGTCGGCCTGAGAGGTTACCAGGCCAGGCATTCAGCTCAGCTCTGCAGGAGTGGGAGCTGGCTGAGTGCCCGAGGGACATCCTGAAATGGCCCAGACCCTCTACTGCCAGGGTGTCTTTGATGCCATCAGTATGGGTAGGGCACAATTGTACTCACAATCATTTGAAATTTATTTTTACTGCTCTAATTACATTGGTAACCAGTTTATAATAGCAATAAGGCACCACGGGGTTTTGGGGTAAATGGCCAATATACCACGGCTAAGGGCTGTATCCAGGCACACCGCGTTGCGTCGCGCTTAAGAACAGCCCTTAGCCGTGGTATCCTGCGCCATAATTACCAAACCCCACTGTGACTTATTGCTTAAATGTAACATTGTCATGTACTCTCATCTAGTCTTTCTTCGTGTGTTCAGACCAGAACCACACAGTGTTGGTGTTCCGGGGCAGTGCGTACTGGATGGTGTCGGCTCAGGGCAACGTGAGCGTGCCTCTTCCTTCTCCAGAAGCGCTGGCCCCACCTCCCACTGGCGATCGAGGCAGAGGCCTTCTCCCCGCTGGACAGCAAGTGATACTTCTTCAAAGGTAAAGTAATCTCCAACTCACTTTAGTCAGTGAAAGATCTGGGACCAGGCCACTTCACATGATCAATGTGCTTTAGCCAACTCCCCTGACTATGGCTGCATGACAATGAATTAAACACAGCAGAGGACTTTGCTAAAGCACAAACAGGCGAAAGTACCTCAGTGAGTAAGTAGTGTTGTCGATTGTGCGGGAATTGTCTCGCTCCCTACCCCTCCCTCTCAAGGTAAGCTTACGGTGTTACTGGACCCTGGCCCTGGCTTACCCAGGAGGAGCAGCCAGGCCGGCCTCCCCCACCACCCAGACTGTGCCTTCTACTATGTCCCCCTGGGACAAATGGTCCTCTTTAAGGGCTCCCGCTACCCCATGCTCAACCTGCACACCCTGACTGGACAGGGATGCCTCAAGTAACCCAACGGTGCGCCAACCCATCCCGACAGGCGCCTTTATCTCTTCAGGGAGCAGCAGAACAAGAGGTTTGACCCGGTGAAGGTGCGCGTGACCAGAGAAGGCCAGTGGGCTCAGGACCTGGAATGGATAGGCTGCAGGAACAGGACTCACCAAGGCAATGACATCCTGTGACAAACAGTGGGAGCTACAGCCCTCACATCAAAGTTGATGAGCCAAAAGGCTGAAACATTAGCTTGGGTACAAATCTGTTTCTGCTAATATTCCGGTCCTTGTACTCCATATCATATGCCAAACAGTTTTGAATGACAAGGAGTGGAACGATGGCGGAACAGACTGGTACTCAGGCTACCAAAACATATGAAAAGGCCATAATATCTGTGCAATCTAAATATGGAAGACGTGGCTGGAGCCAGCCGGGGTCATTGGCCTAGAACTCACCGTCATCAGTGCCATTGAACTGGACCTTCTTTGGTAAGACTCATGACACAATAAAACCGACACTAGTCGTGAACATTGTTGAGCTCGTTACACCTGGGCCGGGCCGGGCACGTTGAAGAGCACTGTCGACAATTCGCATTTTAAAGGCAATGTTCCAACATTCGTGAAGATCGCATTCATGGTAAATGCTGCAGATATTGGCTCAATAGGAACTTATCTTTACGGACAAGCGCTCTACAACGTGCCTCTGATTGAATCTCGGCCCTAGTGACAAATACCTGCAGTGGTAAAATCAACAACTCCATGGAAAATGCTTTTGAATATCATATACGGTGCATACGATGAATCCAAGATGGCGTAGCAGTCAGATGTCCTTTGTCTTCGTCCTGTCCCGTGTATATATTTTTTATATATTTTTCTTCGCATTTCTTTTTATATATATATTTTTTCTTCTTAAAAACTCAACTTCAAAACACTCTCCTGCAACCTACCTCACCAAATGTGGTGCGGATCTGTTTTTTTTTCTCCTCAAAGGTATTATTCACCTCGTATCCGAAATCTACAACAGAAGCTAGCCAGTAGTTAGCCAGCTCACAAGCTAACGTGAGTAGTTCAGCTAACCACAGCTAGCGCTTATCAGCTATCCTTKAGCTCGGAAAACTATTGCCAGTTTTGTACAACGCGACTCAGACCAGAGCATACCAGACCTATTTTCTCTCCATATCCCCGGATTTTTACCGCAATCTCTGGACATTTACACCTGGATCTTGCAGCTAACTAGCTGCTATCCGAGTGACTATTTGCTAACATCAATTCCGGAGCAAACACCAATTATCCCGGAGCTAGCCAGCTGAAGAGTTCCATCAGCCACTCCTGGGCTACAATCACCTATCCGGACCCGTTTTACTGCCGATGCGGAGCCCCACCGGGCCTTCACGACTGGGATACCGACGTTATCTGCCCGAGGGAGTTATTCATCTAGCCAGAAGTTAGCCAGCTCACAAGCTAACGTGAGTAGTTCAGCTAACCACAGCTAGCGCTTATCAGCTATCCTTTAGCTCGGAAAACTATTGCCAGTTTTGTACAACGCGACTCAGACCAGAACATCCAGACCTATTTTCTCTCCATATCCCCGGATTTTTACCGCAACTCTGGACATTTACACCTGGATCTTGCAGCTAACTAGCTGCTATCCGAGTGACTATTGGCTAACATCAATTCCGGAGCAAACACCAATTATCCCGGAGCTAGCCAGCTGAAGAGTTCCATCAGCCACTCCTGGGCTACAATACCTATCCGGACCCGTTTTACTGCCGATGCGGAGCCCCACCGGGCCTTCACGACTGGGATACCGACGTTATCTGCCCGAGGGAGTTATTCAACTGGCCCCTCCATCGCGACGTAACCTGAACGCCCATATGCTAACTGCGGCCCGCTAATCGTTAGCTTTCTTGAGCATATCGGCTGCTATCTGAACAGGTCTATCGAACAATCTTACGCCGCGGGCTAGGTAGTGGAGGCCTCACTGCTCCATCTACGGCTGCCCCCTGGACACTATGATCACTTGGCTACATAGCTGATGCTTGCTTGACTGTCCATTAATTCACGGTACTCCATTCCGTTTATTTGTGTTTTATCTGTCGGCTCTGTGCTTTAACTCAGGATCTGTGTGTAGTTAATCCGACCCTCTCTGCCTAGCCGTCGCCATTTTTACCTGCTGCTGCTGTGTTAACTGACTAGCTGCTGTTATCTCACCTGTTGTTTTAGCTAGCTCTCCAATCAAGACCTGCAATCACTTTATGCCTTATTGTATGTCTCCCTCAAATATCAATATGCCTTGCATACTGTTGTTCAGGCTAGTTATCATTGTTTGGTTTGCAATGGACCCCGTAGTTCCACTCTCCGTACCTCTGATACCCCCTTCGTCCCACCCCCCACACATGCGGTGACCTCACCCATTGAGACCAGCATGTCCAGAGATACAACCTCTCTTATCATCACCCAGTGCCTGGGCTTGCCTCCGCTGTACCCACGCCCCACCATACCCTGTCTGCACATTATGCCCAGAATCTATTCTACCACGCCCATAAATCTGCTCCTTTTATTCTTTGTCCCCAACGCTCTAGGCGACCAGTTTTGATAGCCTTTAGCCGCACCCTCATCCTACTACTCCTCTGTTCCTCGGGTGATGTGGAGGTAAACCCAGGCCCTGCATGTCCCCAGTCACCCTCATTTGTTGACTTCTGTGATCGAAAAAGCCTTGGCCTCATGCATGTCAACATCAGAAGCCTCCTCCCTAAGTTTGCCTTACTACCGCTTTAGCACACTCTGCCAACCCTGATGTCCTTGCCGTGTCCGAATCCTGGCTTAGGAAGGCCACCAAAATCTGAGATTTCCATACCCAACTATAACACTTTCGTCAAGATAGAACTGCCAAAGGGGGAGGAGTTGCAATCTACTGCAGAGATAGCCTGCAAAGTTCTGTCATACTTTCCAGGTCTATGCCCAAACAGCGAACTTCTAATTTTAAAAATTAATCTCTCCAGAAATAAGTCTCTCACTGTTGCCCCTGCTACCGACCCCCTCAGCTCCCAGCTGTGCCCTGGACACCATCTGTGAATTGATCGCTCCCCATCTAGCTTCAGATGTTTTTCTGTTAGGTGACCTAAACTGGGATATGCTTAACACCCCGCGAGTCCTACAATCCAGCTTGATGCCCTCAATCTCACACAAATCATCAAGGAACCCACCAGGACAACCCTAAATCCGTAAACATGGCACCCTAATAGACATTATCCTGACCAACCTGCCCTCCAAATACACCTCTGCTGTCTTCAATCAAGATCTCAGTGATCACTGCCTCATTGCCTGTATCCGCCACGGGTCCGCGGTCAAACGACCACCCCTCATCACTGTCAAACGCTCCCTAAAACACTTCTGCGAGCAGGCCTTTCTAATCGACCTGGCCCGGGTTCCCTGGAAGGATATTGACCTCATCCCGTCAGTTGAGGATGCCTGGTCATTCTTTAAATGTTACTTCCTCACCATATTAGACAAGCATGCTCCGTTCAAAAAATGCAGAACCAAGAACAGATATAGCCCTTGGTTCACTCCAGACCTGACTGCCCTCGACCAGCACAAAAACATCCTGTGGCGAACTGCAATAGCATCGAAGAGCCCCCGCGATATGCAACTGTTCAGGGAAGTCAGGAACCAATACACGCAGTCAGTCAGGAAAGCAAAGGCCAGCTTTTTCAAGCAGAAATTTGCATCCTGTAGCTCTAACTCCAAAAAGTTCTGGGATACTGTAAAGTCCATGGAGAACAAAGAGCACCCTCCCAGCTGCCCACTGCACTGAGGCTAGGTAACACGGTCACCACCGATAAATCCGTGATAATCGAAGACTTCAACAAGCATTTCTCAATGGCTGGCCATGCCTTCCTCCTGGCGACTCCAACCTTGCCAACAGCCCCGCCCCCTCCGCTGCTACTCGCCCAAGCCTCCCCAGCTTCTCCTTTACCCAAATCCAGATAGCAGATGTTCTGAAAGAGCTGGAAAACCTGGACCCATACAAATCAGCTGGGCTTGACAATCTGGACCCCCTATTTCTGAAACTGTCCGCCGCCATTGTCGCACCCCCTATCACCAGCCTGTTCAACCTCTCCTTCGTATCATCTGAGATCCCCAAGGATTGGAAAGCTGCCGCGGTCATCCCCCTCTTCAAAGGGGGAGACACCCTGGACCCAAACTGTTACAGACCTATATCCATCCTGCCCTGCCTATCTAAGGCTTCGAAAGCCAAGTCAACAAACAGATCACTGACCATCTCGAATCCCACCGTACCTTCTCCGCTGTGCAATCCGGTTTCCGAGCCGTCGGTGCTCACGCTCAAGGTACTAAACGATATCATAACCGCATCGATAAAAGACATTACTGTGCAGCCGTCTTCATCGACCTGGCCAAGGCTTTCGACTCTGTCAATCACCATATTCTTATCGGCAGACTCAGTAGCCTCGGTTTTCTAATGACTGCCTTGCCTGGTTCACAACTACTTTGCAGACAGAGTTCAGTGTGTCAAATCGGAGGGCATGTTGTCCGGTCCTCTGGCAGTCTCTATGGGGGTACCACAGGGTTCAATTCTCGGGCCGACTCTTTTCTCTGTATACATCAATGATGTTGCTCTTGCTGCGGGCGATTCCCTGATCCACCTCTACGCAGACGACACCATTCTATATACTTCCGGCCCTTCCTTGGACACTGTACTATCTAACCTCCAAACGAGCTTCAATGCCATACAACACTCCTTCCGTGGGCCTCCAACTGCTCTTAAACGCTAGTAAAACCAAATGCATGCTTTTCAACCGTTCGCTGCCTGCACCCGCACGCCCGACTAGCATCACCACCCTGGACGGTTCCGACCTAGAATATGTGGACATCTATAAGTACCTAGGTGTCTGGCTAGACTGCAAACTCTCCTTCCAGACTCATATCAAACATCTCCAATCCAAAATCAAAGCAAGAATCGGCTTTCTATTCCGCACAAAGCCTCCTTCACTCACGCCGCCAAACTTACCCTAGTAAAACTGACTATCCTACCGATCCTCGACTTCGGCGATGTCATCTACAAAATAGCTTCCAATACTCTACTCAGCAAACTGGATGCAGTTTATCACAGTGCCATTCGTTTTGTTACTAAAGCACCTTATACGACCCACCACTGCGACCTGTATGCCCTAGTCGGCTGGCCCTCGCTACATGTTCGTCGTCAGACCCACTGGCTCCAGTCATCTACAAGGCTATGCTAGGTAAAGTGCCGCCTTATCTCAGTTCACTGGTCACGATGGCTACACCCACCTGCAACACGCGCTCCAGCAGGTGTATCTCACTGATCATCCTAAAGCCAAAACCTATTTGGACGCCTTCCTTCCAGTTCTCTGCTGCCTGCGACTGGAACGAATTGCAAAAATCTCTGAAGTTGGAGACTTTTATCTCCCTCAACAACTTTAAAAATCTGCTATCGCAGCAGCTAACCGATCGCTGCAGCTGTACATAGTCCATCTGTAAACTACCCACCCAATTTACCTACCTCACCCCCATACTGCTTTTATTTATTTACTTTTCTGCTCTTTGCACACCAGTATCTCTTCTTGCACATGATCATCTGATGATTTATCACTCCAGTGTTAATCTGCTAAATTGTAATTATTCGATTTATTGCCTACCTCATGCCTTTTGCACACATTGTATATAGATTCTCTTTTTTTTTCTACCATGTTATTGACTTGTTTATTGTTTACTCCATGTGTAACTCTGTGTTGTCTGTTCACACTGCTATGCTTTATCTTGGCCAGGTCGCAGTTGCAAATGAGAACTTGTTCTCAACTAGCCTACCTGGTTAAATAAAGGTGAAATAAAAAAATAAAAAAATAAAATCGGAAAAGTTATATCAGACCCTGACTTTTTTCACATTTTGCTACGTTTAGCCTCATCTTAAAATTGATTAAATGTTTCCTCATCAATCTACACACCATACCCCATAATGACAAAGCAAAAACAGGTAAAGAAATATTTGCAAATTTATAAAAACTGAAATATCACATTTACATAAGTATTCAGACCTTTTACTCATTACTTTAAGCACCCTTTTGGGGGGGGACAGGCGGAATTTTACCAAACCCTTTTTTTTCAAAAAATTTTCTTTTTTTTCTTTTGGTTTTATTTTTTGAGGGGGCTAACAACCAAGCTTGGCACACCTGTATTTGGGGAGTTCCTCCCATTCTTCTCTGCAGATCCTCTCAAGCTCGGTCAGGTTGGATGGGGAGCGTCGCTGCACAGCTATTTTCAGGTCTCTCCAGAGATGTTAGATCAGGTTCAAGTTCGGGCTCTGGCTGGGCCACTCAAGGACTTGTCCTGAAGCCACTCCTGCGTTGTCTTGGCTGTGTGCTTAAGGTCATTGTTCTGTTGGAAGGTGAACCCCATTGTTTGAGGTCCTGAGCCAGATTTTCATCATCAAGGATCTCTCTGTAACTTGCTCCGTTCATCTTTCCCTTGATCCTGACTAGTCTCCCAGGCAATTCCGCTGAAAAACATCCCTATGGTGAAGCATGGGGATGTTGGGGATGTGGGGATGTGCCCGGTTTTCTCCAGACGTGACGCTTGGCATTCAGGCCAGAGCTCAATCTTGGTTTCATCAGTCCTTTAGGTGCCTTTTGGCAAACTCATGTGCCTTTTCAGGAATGGCTTCCGTCTGGCCACTCTACCATAAAGGCCTGATTGGTAGAGTGCTGCAGAGATGGTTGTCCTTCTGGAAGGCTTCGTCATTATGGGGGTATTGTGTGTAGATTGACGAGGGAAAACAATTTAATCCATTGTAGAATAATAACGTAACAAAATGTGGAAAAAGTCCAGGGGTCTGAACACTTTCCAAATTGCACTGTACGTTTAAGCTTTGTCTTCTTAAAAGATTTCTTAAGAATGTTTATGCTTTGGTATTGCACTTGTACATTTAAGATATTCAACAGAACCAACTGAATGTGTAATTCCCTTTTTTGAGATACATAGTAAAAACGTGTGTGATAACTTCTTTGGAACACTGCCGCCTCCCAGTGGTTAAATTATTTTATTGCAGACTTATAAAATGTAGAGTACTGTATAAGACATTTTGTCTACTGAAACTGAACTAATCCAAATGTATACTTATCCGTCAGCGTTGCTGATACTAAACCAAGAATATTCCTAGTTTAAGTGTCCAATAAATATACCTTTTTTTGAGAAAGGGCATCGGCAAGATTAGAACCTGTGACCTTCTGTGCCAGTAAAGGGGAGGGCATCATAACACTTAAAAAAAACAAAAAAAAACAAGGTCAGTGAGTTAGTCATTTCCTATCTCAGTAGATTATAAAGTTGCATTGGGATTTATCAAGAGCGAACAACACTTTCGCAAGTAAAAACTCCTAAGGGGTGGATTAAATCTGTATCGCGGAGATCAGCGTTAAAAAGTAAAGGCAAGTTCCGATTGAGCCGAAAATATGCTGCATTTACCGTGAATGCAGTCTCCGCGAACGCAGGAATATCGCCTTTAAATTGAGCTATAACCTGGATATTCCACAATACTTCTGCGATACAGATTGAATCCAGCCCTAAGTCATTACTCCACGTGCTTGACATAGGCCTACATCACTTTGTTCTGGGCCAACTTCAACATCGGCTTTGAATGGGGCACCCGGCCCATCATGACTGGTGGGACAGCCCGGTTTCAAAACAGATGCAATCACTTTTCACCCACTGCAAACACCGCCCACCCCGACCAGCACGAACATCCTCATTACCAAACTGTGCTTTTATCCAACCAATCAATTTGTCCCCAACTACCTCCGAAGGTGGTCAGGAAGATCTGATCACAATCAGTTATTTTAATAGTCTACACCTGTCAAAAAATGTGGGCACAATCAGAATGTGGACAAGATCCGTACCGATGCTAGCACCAGGTATAAACAGGGCTCAATAGATGACACCCAATGCAAAGGTATTGGAGTTACACTCATCATCATAATGTCTTAAAAACAATCTGAAACAAATGACAGTATATTCCCAAATTAGTCAGAATAGTCAATAATAATTTAGTGATGCATAATGCTGGTTCATAATTGTTTTTAGGAACACGATTAAACAACCATTCCTATTTCACGTCTTAAAATTCATTAAATTATTAAGGGATTGTTTCCCAGACACAGATTACGCATAGTTCTGGACTAAAAAGCACTCTTATTGGAGATTCTCCATTGAAAGTGGTGGGCTATACTCGGCCTTGTCTCAGGATTGTAAGTTGGTGGTTGAGGATTTCCCTCTAGTGGTGCGGGGGCTGTGCTTTGGCAAAGTGGGTGGGGTTATATCCTTCCTATTTGGCCCTGTCCGGGGGTTTCTTCGGATGGGGCCACAGTGTCTCCTGACCGCTCCTGTCTCAGCCTCCAGTATTTATGCTGCAGTAGTTTGTGTCGGGGGGCTAGGGTCAGTTGGTTACCTGGAGTACTTCTCCTGTCTTATCCAGTGTCCTGTGTGAATTTAAGTATGCTCTCTCTAATTCTCTCCTTCGTTCTCTCTTTCTCTCTGAGAACCTGAGCCTAGGACCATACGTCAGGAACTACCGGGCATGATGACACCTTGCTGTCCCCAGTCCCGCCTGGCCTTGCTGCTATTCCAGTTTCAACTGTTCTGCCTGCGTTCGGAACCCCTACCTGTCCCAGACCTGCTGTTTTCAACTCTTAATGATCGGCTATGAAAAGCCAACTGAGATTTTCCTGATTATTATTTGACCATGCTTGTCATTTATGAACATTTTGAAATCTTGGCTCTCTCTAATTTTCTCCTTCTCTCTTTCTTTCTCGTCGGAGGACCTGAGCCCTAGGACCATACGTCGGCTACCGGCCGTGGTGACTCCTTGCTGTCCCAGTCCGCCTGGCCTTGCTGCTATTCCAGTTTCAACTGTTTGCCTGCGTTATGGAACCCTACCTGTCCAGACCTGCTTGTTTCAACTCTTAATGATCGGCTATGAAAAGCCAACAGATTTATTCCTGATTATTTTTGACATGCTTGTCATTTATGGAAATTTTGAAAATCTTGGCTCTCTCTAATTTTCTCCTTCTCTCTTTCTTCTCTCGGAGGACCTGGCCCTAGGACCATGCGTCGGACTGCCGCCGTGTGACTCCTTGCTGTCCCCAGTCCGCCTGGCCTTGCTGCTATTCCAGTTTCAGCTGTTCTGCCTGCGGTTATGGAACCGCCACCTGTCCCAGACCTGTTGTTTTTCACCTCTTGATGATCGGCTATGAAAAGCAACTGAAAATTATTCATGATTATTATTTGACATGCTTGTCACTTATGAACATTTTTGAACATCTTTAGTTCTGTTATAATCTCCACCCGGCACAGCCAGAAGAGGACTGGCCACCCCTCATAGCCTGGTTCCTCTCTAGGTTTCTTCCTAGGTTTTGGCCTTTCTAGGGAGTTTTTCCTAGCCACCGTGCTTCTACACCTGCATTACTAGCTGTTTGGGGTTTTAGGCTGGGTGTCTGTACAGCACTTCGAGATATTAGCTGATGTACGAAGGGCTATATAAAATAAAATTGATTGATTGATTGAAAGTGCTTTTGAGTCCAAGTTTAGGCTAATCGGTCGAAGAAATCGGCCTCGAGACGATCAGTTTGGTAAACATTATCTAGCCCTAGCTTATAGACAGCCTTGCAAGACCCCGTGGTAATGTCAGCCAACACTTTACACATTATTAACAGAGTATCATCTCAGACAAGCCGTATCTCTTAGCTCTCTAGTCTTTCGTTGTATCCTCGTCTTCGATCCATCTTTGAAAACACAGATGACAAAAATATGTAGCCCAATCCACGGTCCTTGAAACAAACAGCTTTTCGAAAAAGTTTCCCCAGAAAATAAATGAATTATCAGCATTTAATGTCTTATCAAAATGTGTCCTTTCAACACGGTGGTTTGGCAAGGTCTACTCAATACAACCAATGGTTTAGTATAGTTTTAGAAGATACAACAGTCATTGTTGAAATACAATGTGTTAATTCTAGAAAAATAGGATAATGATACTGTACAATACTAACCTCTGACCCAGGAGTCAGACCTAATAGACAGTGCATTCTTGGGGTAAGGTCTACCACACAGATCAGCTTTCACAGACAACCACATGAACTAACCAACCACACAAATGTATCTACCCACTCGCGGCACATTTTTGTATCCATTTCCATTGGTAATAAAATGCATAGTAGCCGAGTTAGTTAAACAATAATTGTGTATCTGAAATCCCTGGGCGTAACATCGTTTCATTTACTATAGGCTTTACCCGTCCTAGCCTAGCTAGTTTGCATCCAAAAGGGCACTCTATTGCGCACTACTTCTGACTAGAGCCCACCAGCACTACATAGGGGATAGGGTGACATTTTGGACACAAACCTAGACTGGCATGACGGTCTGAGCACCAGGAAGTTAGGTCCTTTGTGTCTCCATGGTTTCAATGAGCTTCCCAGTCTCCCTCTGGAGGGAACATCAAGTTACATTATGTTAGATAGTGACAAATGTCCTACAACTGCCTGCCTGCTACACTGCAGAAAGGAGTCAGATGAAGAACTCATCTATTGGGTCTGTGCTGTGTGTGGGTGACAGAGCCTTTGCTGCTGGCTTAGCAGGAGTCTGGGGCCCCACAGGCCCCCTGGAGTGGCTCTGACCCGGCGATGCCCAGTTGATAACACTGCTATCCCAGGCTGGTGACCCTGCCCTGCACCCGGGACTGGCAGCTTTGGCAGAGCTGCTCACAACCCAAGTCCTGTGGTGGGGTGGAGGTGTGTGAGCTTCCGGTAGACAGGCACTCAGCTCCCTTGCCAGGTTCTCCAGGGCAGAGGCCCCCACAGCGGCTGGTCTCTCGGAACGCGGCGTCACCGAGGCGCCTGTGTCCCTCGAGCTGGTCGCCATGGTGAAGTCTGTGTCCGAGTTCGGGGTCGTTGTCACGGGAACGCCCGTGTCCACGTTGGTCTCCGGCTCTTCCTCCTCCTCCTCCAGCAGTAGATGGGAGATGGACAGGGAGGGCCGCGCCGGGGAGGCGGAGCATGAGAGAGGGGAGGATTCGTGGGGGTGGTTAACGGATAGCGTGGCGGGACTGCTGCGCTGAGATGAGTAGCAGGAGCTGCCTGGAGGGGTGCTGTAGCAGCTGTCTGAGCCCATGCTTTCCCCCCCTCCCCCACACCGCAGACCCCCGGGTAAAACAGGCCTATCCAGGCCTGGGTCGGTGCGCGGCCTGTTCCCTGGACGGGTCACTGGGGTCATCTGGCCGCAGGGCTGCAGGGCGTGGGCTGCTTGCGGGGGGGACACGACGCTCCTCAATAGCCCTCTGGGCGAGACGCTGGGGCAGGTCAGAGGGAAGGCACAGGTCAGGGGTCGCTGAGGCTGCTCTGGGGCTTTCACCTGGGGGACAGAGATTGACAGTCTTAACTTTCTCTGGAAGACTTGAGGTGAAAGGAATGGACGGTTCAACAATTATGGAGCCCACAGAGACAGGAAAAGCAAACCTAAGTTCCAATTAAAGATGCACGATGCACGATGCAGAAATCGCCCCGCCATTTCCTGGTTGATAAAATTCTAATAGTTTGCCTAATTTCAGTTTCTGTGACAAAACAAGCAAGTAGGGTGTAGAGAATCATTGTACTATCTATACCGCTGTGAAATATATTTTCCATAACCAAAAATATTGTATTTTTAGCTGGTGTACAAAACCGAAAGTAAAAGGCAAAAATTAAGCATGGGAAGAATAGAAATAGTGCATATAGAACAGATCTACCGCTTCTTAGATTTGCTTTCAATGGGAATGACAGATTTTTAAACTCCCATTTTGGTCGGGTCGGCCAAAAAAGTACATATTGCAGCTTTAAGATTGACAACCAAAATCTTAGCTTGTATCCAGCCCATTCGGACGATTCATGCCTCTCAAAGTTAATATGCATTTATGCAGTGGTTGCAATGGGGAAAGTATGTTTCAATGTTAACCATTTTATGCTTTGCCTTCCTGAACCCAGCCTTGGCTTGGAGTGTTTCCATTTATTGGCCAACATGTCGTGAAGGAAAGGCAAATGAGAGTGTTTGATACTGTATAAAACCAGAGGACGCCTGGAGGCCATCATTCTGTGTGGGAGTGGGTGCATTTATAGAGTAGGGGAAACCAGTGCAGTGATATACAGTGAGCTCCAAAAGTATTGGGACTGTGACACGTTTTGTTGTTTAGGCTCTGTACCGCAGAACTTTGGATTTGAAATTATACAATAGCCATGAGGTTAAAGTACAGATTGTCAGCTTTAATTTGAGGGTATTTTCATCCATATCGGGTGAACCTTTTTGAAAGTATAGCACCAAATGTATTGGGACAAATACACTTATATGTATTAAAGTAGTCAAACGTTTAGTATTTGGTCCCATATTCATAGCACACAATGACTACATCAAGCTTGTGACTCCACAAACTTGTTGGATGCATTTGCTGTTTGTTTTGATTATTGCCTGAATCAGTTTATTGTGATTTCATGCCTGTATTTGAACCTGCTAATTGACGATTGGTTAATAATGGTATGGTCCATATTGAGGGTAGGGTATTTAAGCCTTGCCATTTATGTCTAGGCCAGGGAGGGGACAGGTGAGAGAGGCCTGGGTTGTTTGAGCACAACCTTTTATTTAGTTTATCCCCAGTTTATGTTCCTCTTGCAACTTTGTTTGTTACTTCCTTTTGTAAAAGTTTTCTATTGGCCACAAAATAATCTGAAACCCAAGCAAAACCAAGAGCAAATGCATCCAACAAATTTGTAGTCACAAGCTTGATGTAATCATTGCGTACTCTAAATATGGGACCAAATACTACACTTTTGACTAATTTAATACACATAAAAGTATCCTAAAAAAAATGGGGGAACCATGTTCAAAAAGTTCTGTAATTTCTAAACGGTTCATCCGAGATGGATGAAAATATCCTGGTCATTGTATCATTTCAAAGTGCTGGAGTAGAGGCAAAACAACAATAAACTGGTCACTGTCCCAAATACTTTTGGATCTCGCTGTATCTCTGTGCTGCACACACAGACTGCATTTACATTATTTTGCTACTGGCCCAGTCTTTATCCTGATGGTTTTACAAGACAATCAGCCTGAATGCAGAACAGTAGTCTCACTGTAGCTAAAAGATCATCATAGAGGGACTTCATCCAGTGTTACATGTTTTCCATAGGAGGCTGGTGGGGGGAAATATAGGAGGGGCTCTATTGTAATGGCTGGAATTTTATCAATGAAACGGAGTCAAACACATTGTTTCCATTTGTTTGATACCATTCCAGCCCGTCCTCATAGCTCCTCCCACCAGCCGCCTCTGGTGTTTTCACAGCCATAGAGGATTGCTTCCGATAGATCCTCAGGGGGCAGAAACCACAGAGGTTTCACATAGCAGCTAAACATTTACCACAACTCTAAACCCAAACATATATTTCCATCTCAAGAAGGAACTGGGCTTCGCACTTCTCATCATTTAAATGTAGGGAAAGAAATGCAGCAAGAAGACGCCGTGTGGCGAAGGTAAGACAAAAGGCAAATCATAAAATACACGGTAGCTTATTTCCATCTATATATTACTGGCACTATCTCTGACCACAGATCCACACAGGAGTCTGAATAAAAGTACTGTCGTGCAATGTAGGAAATAGTGTCATGTCAATTAAAATACCTGGAAGAGTATCTTGTTCCCGTCCAGGTCTTCGGTCTGCCAGCGTGTGGCGCTGATGGGCGTGCACGGATTGGGCAGCAGGGGCACGAGCTGACCCATCTCCTCCACCCTGAACTGCAGCACAGCTGAGTTGCAGGCCTCCACCCTGACCCCTGGGGAGAGCTGTTTGAGAGCCAGCTGCAGACACAGCCCCGGTTCCGTGTAGAGCGTAAACCAACAGAACCCAGTCTTCTGCTCCTCCACCTGCCTCTGCAGCACCGTCTCATAAAGCCGCACCGCGTCGTCAAAGTTATCGTAGCTGCTGTAGAGCGTCACCCGCAGCATCTCCCCGCCGCAGTGCACTGGGCGCACCCCCCACACGGGCATCCCCGTGCCCAGGCTGTAGAAGTCTCGGCTGGGCAGGAGGTAGGGCCGGAGCAGGGCATTGGCCGGGGAGGTGGAGGAGGTAATGTGGACACCCCCGGTCCTCCCACCGCAGCTCTCCGTGTGGTGGTACTGCCAGGGGGGGCGCTGCAGGAAGTCCAGCACCCGGAGGATGCGCTCCTCACCGTAGGCCTCATGGAGGAAGACGGTCACAGCCAGGGAGGGGTACCCGGCCACGGGGCACAAGCGGGAGCGGGCGTAGTCGCGGAGGGGGCAGGCCCGTTCGGAGACGTGGAAGAGGCGCAGGCTGGGGCACACCCAGCGGAGGAGGCGGTCCAGGGTGTGCTGCAGCAGGAGCGAGTCCCCAGGGTTGGCCAGCAGGTGCATGCTCATCATCAGGGGCTCCTGGACCCGACTGGCCAGTAGCTCACCTGACAACACAGCCACAGAGGAACCGGGTTAGGGAGGTAACCAAGACATGAGGATCACAATGAAACTGAAGAAAAACTCTTCCACTGACATTACAGAATAAGACAGTCAGTTTGAACAGAATATTGTCTGTATCAGAAGAGACACCAACAACGTGCATGTGCGAAAGAAATATAAATGGTATAATACTTACTGCTTGATGATGTCATCTTACTGCAATCAGATCTAGAAAATAAGTGAGTGGCAGACAATTATAAAGACAATTCCAAAAACACAATGGAAAAACAAATCAATAAGCCATTGTTTTAGCACACACTAAAACTATACCTTTGTACCATAATCTGTTCAGTAGTAAATGATCTAGCAGCCAGCTACCCCTCATGCTTGAAATCAAATGTAGGCACCATGGCAGCTAGGAACATACGGAGAAGAGTCATAATAACCAGGAAGTAAAGCCGCACTGGATTTTTTTTTTTTTGCATTCAAACACGATTTAAAATGTATTTTTGGAAGGGCTCTTCTCACTATATAAATCTCTTGGTAGTCAGGAGCCATTTTATATATTTTTTTCTAATTTTTCCATTATCTTCTCCATTTACATTTTATAGTAAACCTGTATTTTTGGCAGCCCTGGTGTGATGGGGAGGAATGGCAGAGCAGACAATCATATAACCCGAAATATTTTGATTTGCAACTTGTAATTACAATTAATATAGCGGGAAAAAAATCTCA
Organism: Salvelinus sp. IW2-2015; assembly: GCF_002910315.2. Taxonomy (NCBI): domain Eukaryota; kingdom Metazoa; phylum Chordata; class Actinopteri; order Salmoniformes; family Salmonidae; genus Salvelinus; species Salvelinus sp. IW2-2015. Next base: position 17,371,197 of record NC_036841.1, read on the forward strand.
CATCATGCGGTTTGGGAGCAATGTTGTACATACCGTTGTTTCCTTTTCAAAGCCCACTGGTGCACAAGTGGTACATTGTATCGTTTCGCTTGACTGTGAGAAGTGAGAACAATACGTCCTTTCAAGTTTCGCAGTGTATGTTCAGAACGTTTGCATTAAAATAACGTGTATAGGCTATTACATGTCACTGGAGTAGCCTATAGGCCTACTATTACATTTTGTCACGGAATCTAAACTGATTGGATCCCCCTCAACTACTGAACAAAGGCGCTATACAGCGCAAAGATAGCCACAATTACAAGCCCAGACCACCCACTCCACCACTGCTTTGATCTCCCATCAGGTCATCGAAATTAGACAATTAAATGGTGTGCACTCCACGCTTTGGGAGGATTTTCATCCCAGGTCTATCACTATTATGAACAACTCCCCATATGGGCAGGCATGGGATGGTAGGAAAGTTATCGTTCTGACTGTTCCTATTGTTTGTTTCCTGTTTTGTTTAGGCCTATGTGATGTGTGAGAAATGCTAAGATTTCCTCTTGTAGGACAAACATAAATCTGAATAGTTTCCCCTTTTCCATTATACGATCATCATCAAAATCAAATGAATTTTTTTGGCAAGTCGGTTAGGACATCTACTTTGAGCATGACAAGTAATTTTTCCAACAATTGTTTTACATACAGATTATTTCACACTGTATCACAATTCCAGTGGGTCAGAAGTTTACATACACTAAGTTGACTGTGCCTTTAAACAGCTTGGAAAATTCCAGAAAATGATGTCATGGCTTTAGAAGCTTCTGATTGACGTCAATTAGCCTATTGGAGGTGTACCTGTGGATGTATTTCAAGGCCTACCTTCAAACTTAGTGCCTCTTTGCTTGACATCATGGGGAAATCAAAAGAAATCAGCCAAGACCTCAGAAAAACCATTGTAGCCCTCCACAAGTCTGGTTCATCCTTGGGAGCAATTGCCCAACGCCTGAAGGTACCACGTTCATCTGTACAAACAATAGTATGCAAGTATAAACTAGAGGTCGGCCGGTTAGATTTTTCAAAACCGATACATGGAGGACCAAAAAAAGCCGATACCGATTAATCGGCTGATTGTTAATCGGCTGAATATATATATACACACTGCTCAAAAAATAAAAAGGGAACACTTAAACAACACAATGTAACTCCAAGTCAATCACACTTCTGTGGAATCAAACTGTCCACTTAAGAAGCAACACTGATTACAATAAATTTCACATGCTGTTGTGCAAATGGAATAGACAACAGGTGGAAATTATAGGCAATTAGCAAGACACCCCCAATAAAGGAGTGGTTCTGCAGGTGGTGACCACAGACCACTTCACAGTTCCTATGCTCCTGGCTGATGTTTTGGTCACTTTTGAATGCTGGCGGTGCTTTCACTCTTAGTGGTACATGAGACGGAGTCTACAACCCACACAAGTGGCTCAGGTAGTGCAGCTCATCCAGGATGGCACATCAATGCGAGCTGTGGCAAGAAGGTTTGCTGCTGTCTGTCAGCGTAGTGTCCAGAGCATGGAGGCGCTACCAGGAAACAGGCCAGTACATCAGGAGACGTGGAGGAGGCCGTAGGAGGGCAACAACCCAGCAGCAGGACCGCTACCTCCGCCTTTGTGCAAGGAGGAGCACTGCCAGAGCCCTGCAAAATGACCTCCAGCAGGCCACAAATGTGCATGTGTCTGCTCAAACGGTCAGAAACAGACTCCATGAGGGTGGTATGAGGGCCCGACGTCCACAGGTGGGGGTTGTGCTTACAGCCCAACACCGTACAGGACGTTTGGCATTTGCCAGAGAACACCAAGATTGGCAAATTCGCCACTGCGCCCTGTGCTCTTCACAGATGAAAGCAGGTTCACACTGAGCACATATGACAGACGTGACAGAGTCTGGAGACACCGTGGAGAACGTTCTGCTGCCTGCAACATCCTCCAGCATGACCGGTTTGGCGGTGGGTCAGTCATGGTTGGGGTGGCATTTCTTGGGGGCCGCACAGCACTCCATGTGCTCGCCAGAGGTAGCCTGACTGCCATTAGGTACCGAGATGAGATCCTCAGACCCCTTGTTGAGACCATATGCTGACGCGGTTGGCCCTGGGTTCCTCCTAATGCAAGACAATGCTAGACCTCATGTGGCTGGAGTGTGTCAGCAGTTCCTGCAAGAGGAAGGCATTAGGCTATGGACTGGCCCGCCCGTTCCCCAGACCTGAATCCAATTGAGCACATCTGGGACATCATGTCTCGCTCCATCCACCAACGCCACGTTGCACCACAGACTGTCCAGGAGTTGGCGGATGCTTTAGTCCAGGTCTGGGAGGAGATCCCTCAGGAGACCATCCGCAACCTCATCAGGAGCATGCCCAGGCATTGTAGGGAGGTCATACAGGCACGTGGAGGCCACACACACTACTGAGCCTCATTTTGACTTGTTTTAAGGACATTACATCAAAGTTGGATCAGCCTGTAGTGTGGTTTTCCACTTTAATTTTGAGTGTGACTCCAAATCCAGACCTCCATGGGTTGATAAATTTACACATATACACACACACAAAAATGACAATTACAAAAATACTGAATGAACACTTATTTTAACTTAATATAATACATCAATAAAATCAAATTAGTATCAAATAAATAATGAAACATGTTCAATTTGGTTTAAATAATGCAAAAACAAAGTGTTGGAGAAGAAAGTAAAAGTGCAATATTTGCTATGTAAAAAAGCTAACGTTTAAGTTCCTTGCTCAGAACATGAGAACATATGAAAGCTGGTGGTTCCTTTTAACATGAGTCTTCAATATTCCCAGGTAAGAAGTTTTAGGTTGTAGTTATTACAGGACTATTTCTCTCTATACCATTTGTATTTTATATACCTTTGACTATTGGATGTTCTTATAGGCACTCTAGTATTGCCAGCCTAATCTCGGGAGTTGATAGGCTTGAAGTCATAAACAGCGCAATGCTTGAAGCACAGCGAAGAGCTGCTGGCAAATGCAGGAAAGTGCTGTTTGAATGAATGCTTACGAGCCTGCTGCTGCCTACCACCGCTCAGTCAGACTGCTCTTTCAAATCATAGACTAAATTATAATAACACACAGAAATACGAGCCTTGGGTCATTAATATGGTCAAATCCGGAAACTATCATTTCGGAAACAAAATGTTTATTCTTTCAGTGAAATACGGAACCGTTCCGTATTTTATCTAACGGGTGGCATCTCTAAGTCTAAATATTGCTGTTACATTGCACGACCTTCAATGTTATGTCATAATTATGTACAATTCTGGCAAATTAATTACGGTCTTTGTTAGGAAGAAATGGTCTTCACACAGTTCGCAACGAGTCAGGCAGCCCAAACTGCTGCATATACCCTGACTCTGCTTGCACAGAACGCAAGAGAAGTGACACAATTTCCCTAGTTAAAATAAATTAATGTTAGCAGGCAATATTAACTAAATATGCAAGTTTAAAAATATATACTTGTGTATTGATTTTAAGAAAGGCATTGATGTTTATGGTTATGTACACATTGGTGCAACGACAGTGCTTTTTTCACGAATGCGCTTGTTAAATCATCACCCGTTTGGCGAAATAGGCTGTGATTCGATGATAAATGAACAGGCACCGCATCGAATTTATATGCAACGCAGGACAAGCTAATAGACCTCCACAAGTCTGGTTCATCCTTGAGAGCAATTTCCAAATGCCTGAAGGTACCACGTTCATCTGTACAAACAATAGTACGCAAGTATAAACACCATGGGACCACGCAGCCGTCATACCGCACAGGAAGGAGATGCGTTCTGTCTCCTAGAGATGAACGTACTTTGTTGCGAAAAGTGCAAATCAATCCCAGAACAACAAAGGACCTTGTGAAGATGCTGGAGGAAACAGGTACAAAAGCATCTATCTCCACAGTAAAACGAGTCCTATATCGTCATAACCTGAAAGGCCGCTCAGCAATGAAGAAACCACTGCTACAAAACCGCCATAAAAAAGCCAGACTACGGTTTGCAACTGCACATGGGGAGAAAGAGCATACTTTTTGGAGAAATATCCTCTGGTCTGATGAAACAAAAATAGAACTGTTTGGTCATAATGACCATCGTTATGTTTGGAGGAAAAAGGGAGACGCTTGCAAGCCGAAGAACACCATCCCAACCGTGAAGCACGGGGGTGGCAGCATCATGTTGTGGGGGTGCTTTGCTGCAGGAGGGACTGGTGCACTTCTCAAAATAGATGGCATCATGAGGGAGGAAAATGATGTGGATATATTGAAACAACATCTCAAGACATCAGTCAGTAAGTTAAAGCTTGGTCGCAAATGGGTCTTCCAAATGGACAATGACCCCAAACTCCTGTACGGACTCGGGAGAGGCGAAGGTCGAGAGCTGTGTGTCCCCCGAAACATAACCCAGCCAAGCCGCACTGCTTCTTGACACAACGCCCGCTTAACCCGGAAGCCAGCCGTACCAATGTGTCGGAGGAAACACCGTACACCTGGCGACAGGGTCAGCGTGCATTGCGAGTCACTAGAGTCACCAAACCCTCCCCTAACCCGGACGACGCTGGTCCAATTGTGCACCGCCCCATGGGTCTCCCGGTAGCGGCCGGCTGCGACAGAGCCTGGACTCGAACCAGGATCTCTAGTGGCACAGCTAGCACTGCGAAGCACTGTCAACCCCAGAGGACATCCCCCGATATCCCACAGACAGCTCCAGTTCTGACTGATATCTCATTGACAGCTACAGTTCTGACCGCTCACCAACGTTCCTGGACAGCAACCTCAGCCCAAGTCAAGTTGCCTAGCCAACACTAGAAACTTACCAACTCCAGCAAGCTCAAGGAGTCCCACAAAGCAGCCTGAGGAACGTAGGTATCCTGAAAGGATCTGTAATGTTCCGAAAACACGTGACCTGTAAGTAACAAAAACAAGACTGTTCAGTTCAAAGACTATTGAGTTCAAAGACTGAAAAAACAAATGTAACCTGTTGACATTTATTGATCTCTGTTAAAATGAATGGGGCTTAGTTAACAATTGCGGTAATGCTTAAAATGAATATGTGAGATGTTACGGTGTAAACGAGTGTAATAGATTGGTCTATTAACATGGTAATCTGCCTAGATAGGATTATCACTTACTTGATTGGTTAATACTGTGACCTCTTAATTTTGATACGTTGATAAAACGTGCTGCCTCGAACATGCCCCTGTGTTGTACTACCATGGTTTGGATTAGTAAAGTTTCCCAACGAAGCCCTTCTCTCCTGTCCAGTTATTAGTTATTCTATAGGTGATAAAACCAAAAACACTACAAATAGAACAGGAGAGAAATGCTGGTTAAAACTTCTTGTCAATAGGGGGGTGCTGTTTTCACTTTGGAAAACATCGTGCCCAAATTAAACGGCCTCGTACTCTGTTCTAGATCATACAATATGCATATTATTATTACTATTGGATAGAAAACTCAGAAGTTTCTAAAACTGTTTGAATTATATATGTGAGTAAAACAGAACTCATTTGGCAGCAAACTCCCATACAGGAAGTGAAAAATCTGAAAACGAGGCTCTGTTTCAGGGCCTGCCTATTCAACTGGCTTTTATTTATCGATATGTATGCACTTCATACGCCTTCCACTAGATGTCAACAGGCAGTGGAAGGTTGAATCGGGTGTCTAGCTTGATCTGAGGCCGAATAAGAGCTTTTGGAGTGACAGGTCAGCCATTTTGTCAGTTTTCCACGGCGCGCGAAGGAGCTCCACAATGTCTTCTGAAAAGCGTTCGGTATACACGGCGAATATCTCCGGCTCTGATTTTATTTGATACATATGAGAAAAACATCATAAAGTAGGATTTTTCAACCAAGTTTTATCAGTTTATTCAATGTTTATTGGGACTTTTGGAATTTTCCATTCTTTGCGCCAAGAGTTGATGGGCATGTTCGCGCCACATGGCTAGCCAAGGTTGCTAATTCGACAGAAGAAATGGACATTCTAAAACCAAACAACGATTTATTCTGGACCAAGGACTCCTTGYACAACATTCTGATGGAAGCTCAGCAAAAGTAAGACACAATTTATGATGTTATTTCGTATTTCTGTGGAATATGTTCACTCCAACAGGGGGTAGAATATGTGAGCGCTGTCTCACAATAATGCTTTTTGTATGTTGTAGTAAAGTTATTTAAAAAAATCTAACACAGCGGTTGCATTAAGAACCAGTGTATCTTTCATTTGCTGTACAACATGTATTTTTTAGTAAAGTTTATGATGAGTTCTTTGATTAGATGACTGTCCAAAATATCTCCGGAGATTTTGGTGAATTGTTGCTACATATTCACAATGTATAACCACGATTTGCAGCTCTAAATATGCACATTTTCGAACAAAACATAAATGTATTGTATAACATGATGTTATAAGACTGTCATCTGATGAAGTTGTCCAAAGGTTAGTGATTAATGTTATCTATATTGCTGTTTTTGTGAAATCTATGCTGGCGGTGGATAAATAGCTTTGTGTGTTTGGCTAATAGAAATATATATTGTGTTTTCGCTGTAAAACACTTTTTAAAAAATCGGAAATATTGGCTGGATTCACAAGATGTTTATCTTTCATTTGCTGTACACCATGTATTTTTCATAAATGTTTTATGATGAGTATTTATGTATTTCACGTTGCTCTCTGTAATTATTCTGGCTGCTTTGGTGCTATGTGTGATGGTGGCTACAATGTAAAACCAGGATTTGTAGCTATAAATATGCAAATTTTCGAACAAAACATAAATGTATTGTATAACATGATGTTATAAGACTGTCATCTGATGAAGTTGTTCTAGGTTAGTGATTAATTTTATCTCTATTTGTGGGTTTTGTGAAGGCTACCTATGCAGTGGAAACATGGTGAAAATATGCCATTGTGTGTTTGGCTATTGTGGTTAGCTAATATAAATACATAGTGTTTTCGCTGTAAAACATTTTAAAAAATCGGAAATGATGGCTGGATTCACAAGATGTTTATCTTTCATTTGCTGTATTGGACTTGTGAATTCATGAAATTATATTATATGATATCCCTGTCCCGTTAGGCTAGGCTATGCTAGTCAGCTTTTTTGATGAGGATGCTCCCGGATCCGGGATGGGTATGAAGTAAAGGTTAATGAGGAAGGCTTTATAAAATAATTGCCTCTATGTTGCTACGGATGGATTTTTGCAAGGCTACTTTGAGGCAAGGTACGGCATGTCTTATTATTTGAAGTAAAGTAAAATATTCAGGTTTCAAACAATTATACTGCCTCAAGCTCACACTGCAATGTGGTGGGTGACGTGCTGATAGTACTTTAATTACGAGTTGAGATTGAGAAATAAAAATAGCTCCTTTTAAATCGTGGCCACAAGTTAACACGTGATTGCATTTAGAATTGTTATTTGTTGCGCAATGACTGGTCTTACAAAAGTAGGTTTCACTCCAGTAGCCTACAGACTTTTTGAGGAGCTACTCTCGGGCTGTCTGACAGGTGGTAGGCTATTCCGCTCCCCAAACTAGGCTCTGTATGCTGTGATAAATAATATGCATGATGACTAGTGATGCACGATATATCGGTAAGCATATCGGAATCGGACGATATTAGCTCAAAATGCCAACGTCGGCCCGATGTCTAGTTTAGCGCTGATGTGCAAAACCGATGTCAAAGCTAACGTGCATACCTATATAACATAGGTAGATGATGTAATGACGCTACGAAAAATACAGCGCTACACAGAACAAAAGCAGAAAAATACCAAGCGCACACTTCCAAGAACTAAACAAGTTAAGTCGAGCAGTCATTTGAAAGAATAAGAAAATTTCAGCGAGACAACTCAAAAGGTGAAATGGAATTCATTGGGTATCAACCGATCTCTGTTGTGGATGATGTTGGCTTTCGCCGACTGGTCGAGCACCGGTACACACTACTAAGTAAGTGCAATTTTTCAGATGTTGCCCTACCGGAGTTACACAATATTGTTGAAACGCACATCTATGAGCTACTTGCTATGGGTGTCACTGCTATTAGCTTCACGACTGACATTTGGACCAGTGACGTCAGCCCCGTGATCATGCGGAGTCTGGCAGCACAGTGGGTCGACGAGGATTTCGTACTGAAGAATGCCGTATTGCATGTTGAAGATGGTGGCTGGTTCTCATACCGCTGCTGCCATTTCAATGGCATTCGAGAACATGAACACACTCCTAGCTCCATTTGAACAACTGACTCGAGAAATAAGTCTGCAGCAAAAGTGATACCCTCTGTCATGGCATTGAAACGCCTGCTCAGCAAAATTTCCGACACATACCGTGGGGTTAACTTGCAAAAGTACTCTACAAGAGGGTGTGAACAAGCGATTTGGTGGCATTATCTCTGAGCCTCTTTACTATGTCGCCACCATGCTCGATGCTAGGTACAAGTACCGCTACATCGATGCAGACAAGAAATAGGGTTTACGTGAAACGTTGGACACAGTGACAGTGCGCACCGAGGAAGAGAGGTCACGGACAGACAGAGCTGAAACTTCACTGCTTGATATGTATGATGAAATCCTGGTTGAGACTGAACAAATGAACAACGAAACAGCACAGCAAGTAAGTGAAAGAAATGTTTTGATTATGTTTTACTGGTAATGGGGACAAACGTAAATGCCAACAAAATAACATTTTGGTCAGTGTGTGTATTACAACTATTTAACTGTACTAGAATGCTTCAAAGGCCGCAGAAAATTGTAATAGCTGTATAGTTTTTTTGGCAAGGAAAATATCGGATATCGGCCAAAAATGTCATATCGGTGCATCCCTAATGACGACTAACGAAAATACACATGCACCAATTTAATTCCACAAATTATGCAAATGTCCTATAGACCGATAAGCATGACCGGTCAAATGTATTTTCAGCAGCTAACCGATTAACGGTTAACATATGTACTCTTAATAGACATTGGTGATTTTACCACTAATCAGAAAGAAATTATTAGTCATTGAATTGATTTGCCCAATACCCAAGTTAAATGTGTAGTGTAGGGCTATGAATTGGGCAGCTAGTAACCTATTTGCTAATAGGCTAATTATAGTCTGGCCGCCGACAAGCCCAGGAACAAATTGGCTGGAGGTCAAACCAAGTTGCCGAACCCTGTTGTATATTTAAGCAAAATCGAGGAGGTGTGAATTCACATTATAAACTGGGTGGTACGACCCCTGAATGCTGATTGTCTGATATAGCAGGGGTATGACAAAATGTATTTTTACTACTCTAATTACATTGGTAACCAGTTTATAATAGCAATAAGGCACCTTGTAAATGGCCAATATACCATACCACGATGCAACGCGGAGTGCTTGTACACCGCCCTTAACCATGATTTAACCTGTGTTTAACTAGGCAAGTCAGTTAAGAACAAATTATAATTTACAATGATGGCCTACCAAAAGACCTCCTGCGGGGAGATTAAATAAAAATATAGGACAAAACAGACAAGAGAGACGACACGAAATAGAGAGACCTAGGACAACATAGCATGGCAGCAACACTTGACAACATGGTAGCAAACAACACCGCAGCAGCATAAAACATGGTACAAACATTATTGGGCACAGACAGATGTATATATTTAATGTATTACATGACTGGTGACCACAACCCTCCCGAAAATACATTTACATAGTGTATTAACGCGACTTTCTCCACCCTGCTCAATGTATTCAATTTCAAATGTGGCTCCCAGTGCGACTTTACTTCCTGACTATTATGACGCATCTGGCAGCTCCTTCTCTGTGCGTTCCTAGCCCAGCAGTGTCAACTCGCCGTGGAAACATGCATCTTTCGTTACTATGACAACGGCTATGTGGTGAGTTAGAGAAGCCTAGCTGGTAACTAACAATCAAGCCAACAGTACATTTTTTGCTAGCTATTTAAGGTTAGTAAACCACATTAAAGTTATCTTACTTGTAAGTTGACATAATAAGATTAATCATAAGTGTAACTGTAGCTACCTAACTAATTTAGACCAGAAAGAGGTTGACCATTTACAATTGCCTGTTTGGGCTGTTGTTGCATGCAAAAACGTTCGGCAAGCTATCTTTAGCTATTGTAGCTAGCTAGTGATTCCCACCCACTAAGTTGTATGTGACTCGTTTTAAATTACTAACGTTAGCCAATCACACCGCCTGTAACGTTGATATAAAACACTGAAGTAGATTTAGCTGGGGAACTTATACTGCACAAAGGGAAATGGTAATGATTCACATCTTGCCAGTACTTGGATACCGCAAACAAATGCTAGCTAGCTAACTAGCTTAAGGAACCTACTCGGCAGTCTCAGCTCCCGAATCCACGTTTTCATCAACGGTTCCGTTGAATAGAATCGATCTTCGTAGCATTGTCCGATAATGCCACCGGACTTCAATCGAGTCCTATGGAGAAAAGCACATTTTTGTAGTGGCCCTAACTTCTAGACTGATGACAAGAATTGGCACCGTTCAGTCAGCCCGTTAGCGAAGTCTGTTGTTTTTTCACGAGCATCGTTCTAGCTGGGACACTGACGTCATCTGCTGTACTGGTACCTTTAGACATAGCTATTTTATACAGGGAGTAGAATGTCATTTAGGAAGGCTGCAAAAAAAGGATAAATAGAAAAGTCGTGTCTACTCACCAGCACATGAATAAAGACGTGCAGAGTTGACCAGGAGAAATGAAAAATGGGAGAAAGGGCTTAGTCTACTCTAAATGAGGAAAATAATATGCAGAATAGCGCCAGATGGCAGTCGTCTCACCGTCACGTATGAGCAGACAAAGGATAGTCCAGACGGGTTAACTAGACTTTGAGGGGCAAAGGAGGTAATACCACTTCCGTAATGTAAATGAGAATGGAATCCTGAGAAAATGAGGCCATCATCTGTCACATTTCTGTTAAAGAGCATTAACAACCCTGGCACCTATGCCCCATTTTAGCCCTTGTTACATTGCCACATTCTTAATGTGTTCTAGCATGTGATTTGTTTGTAGACATAGCAAATATAATGATTCTAGTTCTGTGGTAGCCATTCTGGAACATTGGAGACTATAATTGGCATCTTCTATTGGCCACAAATGTCTCATTAATACATTTTTATTTTCTAATAATCAACATTAACTTGTCATAGCAGCTGTCTGTAGTATTTGTGAGATGCACATTTATCCCATGTCATGTGGCCTCAACCAAATTAATTGCACACTGAGAAATAACATTTACTTGAGGGGATTCAGTAAGAAACATTGCAGTTCTAAAGCAAGTGCAGACTCAAAGTTGGCTACCACTGTTTGAAAGCAATACAAATGGTTATTTTGAATTCCTCTTGGCTGCGTAACAGTTCGACTGTGGTTCCCTCTATGCATTAGGCTTCAATTATGGTCAGAGGAACAGATATTTCACAGTAAAGACAATTTTAGTGTGGCTTTCTCTGCTCTCAGAGAGGAATACACAAGGCAGAATTGTGAAACAGGTAGGAGGCAAAATTCCCTTCGTTGTACAATTTATTTTTCTACACTTAATATGATGAAAACTAGGCCCTGTACAGTCCACTTTAGTGAGTACAATTATTTACAATTTATACACATTAAAACATGGTGATAAATTGGTTCCAATTGAAATGCAATAAGAAAAAAAAAGAACTTCCCTTTGTGATCTGCATTGGGAAGAACCTACAATTCCAAGGAGAGAAATATTTTCTGGGCTGACGATCCAATTTTACAATAGGCCCCATTGAAAAAGAAAAAGACAAAAAAAACATACACCTTGTATAGAGCACTCCATAAGATAAAGCATGCTATCAAGCAACTGCTCCTGTTCTCTGCAAACCAGCAACAACATCCATGTCCTCTTCTCTTTGATTAAAGTCCTAGAGGGGGGGGGTGGGAAAGGCCAATAGTGTCTGACAACCTGTACAACCAGCATGGTGCCACGAAAAAACACAAACACATTTACATCAACATTTAAAACGGGAGAAATTTCAAATATTTTCTTGGTCTTTGTGTAGCCAACCCACATTCGCTTGGTATATTTTTTGTATTATTTTGTTTATGCTAGTTTTCTTTTCCTTTGTTTATTGGGCTTGAATGCAGTACACTTGATGCATTCCCACTCTCCGCCCAAATTCTCCCCAAGGCCACATAAGTAACATGAAACTGTAACAAAGCTATATCCAATCCCTCCATTTAGCTAAAATATATTTTAAAAAAACCTTGTCTTTTTTTGCCAATGAACGAAAGGTAAGCTTCCCAGTATCAGACAAACTTCCAAGGTCATACACAACACAAGACCCCCCCCCCCCCCCAAAAAAAAGTATTGTTTGATTGAATTCACGCCTTTATGCTACATAAGTGTACACTTTGCGATCCTCAGGTGTCCGTGCCAAATATTCCCGCTCAATGAGTCCTTCAATGCGCTTCTTGATGACTACAGGACTGGGGAGGAATCGCGATCGCAATTGCTGGGTGACCTGGAGAGATGGTACAAACAGACACAATCAGAACCGGATCTTACATCTAATTACTGACGTAAATGAAATACTGAGAGGTACAGACAGAAGTACCCCGAAACACCTCAATGTTCATACACTGTATTCCACTGACCTCTGCTACCAACACGTTATGCTGCATCTTCTTTCTAGACTTCATGATGCGGACGATGGCCGCCTCGATCTCGTGCTTCCTATCATCGTCCACTTTCTGCCGCGTCTCCTTCCTCTCCGGGTCCGTCTCTCCTTGCTTAGCGGCGACTAGCGACCAACACACGGAAACCAGTTTCAGCCGGGCACCTCATATGACAGCTACATGCACAGGACTATATCACTGGGCTCCCGAGTGGCGCAGCGGTCTAAGGCACTGCATCTCAGTACAAGAGGCATCACTACCGTCCCTGGTTCGTATCTTGGCTGTATCACATCCGGCCGTGATTGGGAGTCCCATAGGACGGCGCACAATTGGCCCAGCATCATCCGGGTTAGGCCGACATTGTAAATAAGACTTAGTTCTTAACCGACTTGCCTAGTGAAATAAAAATAAATTCACGCTACACAGGTAAATCTTTGGTTGGGCTATCCAGACGAGTGGAGATCAGTGGGGTTTTCACTACAACTATCTGAGAGGTAGAATCAGATAAATAGAATCTCATTATAATTCTGTGGTTAGAATGACCCTAGAAGGTTGGTATGCATACAGTTCAACGCCATGCTTCAGAAACCAATGTTGAAACAAAATAAATCCTGGTTGTTTTTGTGCCATTTTGGTTATGCATGCCCTAGCTCTTTAAATCTGTGTTCTACAAGACCGGTCTGTATGGCTAACTGGGTTTGTCTACCTGTCTGGATCTTCACGCGGTGCAGCTTGGAGGTGAACTGGTCGTTGACGGTGAACACATGACCGTTCTCGATCTCCTTGGACTTGGGATCCTTGGTGAGGACCCGCTGGGTGGGCTTCCCGCAGGCCAGCGACTGCAGCGCTCGCACTAGCTCCCTCTCCGGGATGTCTGTCTCCTGCTGGATCTCCTACACAGCAGAGAGCGAGAGATGGGGACAAAGAGGAGAGATGGAGATGAGGCAGAGGGATCCTTTGATCCATGACTGCACTATACTGAAACCAAAGAATACATAGACCCTCGTGTTTCTCTAAAAAACTAACTTTTTCAGTTCAATATAACTTTATTTATTCCCTCAGGGAAAGACATTGCCAGACCACGACTATGAACATCCTGCACATATAATAAAGACATCACTTGGCCCAAATACATCCCTCCTTACAAACTTGACTTTATTCTGTGATGTGCTACGCGGCTGTACCTCAAACATGGACTTCTCCCGGTTGTTGAAGAGCATGAGTATTGTCATCTGGAAGGTGGACACTTGCAGTATGTGCTTCCTGGTGTTGGAGCCTGTTACTTGGGCGCCGCCCACCCCCACCTCCAAGCCGTCCTCCTGGGAGGAGAGGAGAAGAGAGGTCACCACCGGCCGGCAGCCTTCAGGTAACTCAGTCACACAGGAGTAATCAATGTAGCCTCTGTTCAATCACTGACTATGTCATGCTTATATAAACACATACAGTTGAAGTCGGAAGTTTACATACACCTTAGCCAAATACATTTAAATTCAGTTTTTCACAATTCCTGACATTTAACTCTGGTAAAAAAAAAATCCCTGTTTTAGGTCAGTTAGGATCACCACTTTATTTTAAGAATGTGAAACGTCAGAATAATAGTACAGAATTATTTCAGCTTTTATTTCTTTCATCACATTCCCAGTGGGTCAGAAGTTAACATACACTCAATTAGTATTTGGTAGCATTGCCTTTAAATTGTTTAACTTGGGTCAAACGGTTCCGGTAGCCTTCCACAAGCTTCCAGCAATAAGTTAGGAGGAATGGGCCAAAATTCACCCGACAGAGCTGGTGTAACTGAGTCAGGTTTGTAGGCCTCCTTGCTCGCGCATGCTTTTTCAGGTCTGCCCACAAATTGTCTGTAGGATTGATGTCAGGGCTTTGTGATGGCCACTCCAATACCCTGACTTTGTTGTCCTTAAGCCATTTTGCCACAACTTTGGAAGTATGCTTGGGGTCATTGTCCATTTGGAAGACCCATTTGCGACCAAGCTTTAACTTCCTGACTGATGTTTTGAGATGTTGCTTCAATATATCCACATCATTTTCCGTCCTCATGATGCCATCTATTTTTGAAGTGCACCAGTCCCTTTTGCAGCAAAGCACCCCCACACATGATGCTGCCATCCCCATGCGTCACGGTTGGGATGCTGTTCTTCGGCTTGCAAGCATTCCTCTTTTTCCTCCAGACATAACGATGGTCATTATGGCTAAACAGTTCTATTTTTGTTTCATCAGACCAGAGACATTTCTCCAAAAAGTACGATCTTTCCCCATGTGCAGTTGCAAACCGTAGTCTGGCTTTTTTATGTCGGTTTTGGAGCAGTGCTGAGCGGCCTTTCAGGTTATGTTGAATAAGGACTCTTTTACTGTGGATATAGATACTTTTGTACCTGTTTCCTCCAGCATTTCACAAGGTCCTTTGTTGTTGTTCTGGGATTGATTTGCACTTCTCGCACCAAAGTACGTTCATCTCTAGGAGACAGAACGCGTCTCCTCCTGAGCGGTATGACGGCTGCGTGGCCCATGGTGTTTATACTTGCATACTATTGTTTGTACAGATGAACGTGGTACCTTCAGGCGTTTGGAAATTGCTCTCAAGGATGAACCAGACTTGTGGAGGTCTACATTTTTTCTGAGGTCTTTTGATTTTCCCATGATGTCAAGCAAAGAGGCACTGAGTTTGAAGGTGGGCCTTGAAATACATCCACAGGTACACCTCAATTGACTCAAATGATGTCAATTAGCCTATCAGAAGCTTCTAAACCATGACAATTTCACCAAGCTGTTTAAAAGGCACAGTCAACTTAGTGTATGTAAACTTCTGACCCACTGGAATTGTGATACATTGAGTTATAAGTAAAATAATCTGTCTGTAAACAATTGTTGGAAAAATGACTTGTGTCATGCACAAAGTAGATGTCCTAACCAACTTGCCAAAACTATAGTTTGTTAACAAGAAATTTGTGGAGTGGTTGAAAWTTTTTTTTTAATGACTCCAACCTAAGTGTATGTAAACTTATGACTTTAACTGTAGCCCCCCCACACATCAATGTTCATCCCATATTCAAAGGCAAGTACAGCCTTAATAGACCTGCTGTTATCAAGGCATGATGTTGACATTAGTGGTGCGTGCGTGCATCAGTCTGTCTACCTGCCAGCCAGTCAAAGGCTGTCCCCTGCATACCTTTTTGATTGGGCCGTAGAAGGTGGCATTGAGGTCTGCAGAGCCCATGTGATGCTGCAACGTGAGCTGCCTGCCGCTGTGTTTTGCCAGATAAAATCTATGGCCACAAAATCAGAGGACAGTCACACACTACACCGTTAAAGATAAACACAGACAATGGACAGCGCCCCGCTTCCACAAGCTGCAGCAGAGAATTACATGGCCTCGCTATGCAGAGAATTACATGGCCTCGCTATGCAAAGTAAATGAGATACAGTGAAGGACAAAGAGGAGATAGACAAACCTTCTAAAGACTTCAAATGCATGTCGAGGAGAAGGGGGGATATTACATTTGGGTGTGGCGGACTGCGTTGGCCAGTAACCTGTCGTCAAAACCCTCACTGTGAGATCGACTCCACCCAACGACACCTGGGGATGGAAGTTAGATCTACGTCTTTCACTGAGGTTCCCAATGGTCAGAATGACCATCAAAAGCTCCATAAGATGTGCTCTTCGCTTTGAGAGAGCTAATGCAAGGTTAAATAGAGAGCAATAGTAATGGTGTCGTCTTTGGACAAAGCCAATGGGAAAATGAATGGCGTTTTTGATAAATGCTGAAAATAAGGTCTGTAGTAAACACAGGATTAGGTGATCTTATATGTTTTGTACCAAAACCATATTCTTTCCCCATAGGAATGGCTGAACGAACCAGAAGTAACTCATTTCAATTTTTTTAGGACTACAAGCTGGCGAGCTCTATGTTCCCCAGAACCAACACTGGACTGGTTCTGTGAGTGGGTGTCTCTGTGTCTCACCGCCGTTGACTGTAGATGTTGGCGGAACTCGTCCATGGTTGTGTTTGAGATGCTCATGTCTCGGAACATGCCTTCCAGTTTGGAGGTGAACTGGCAACCACACTCCGTCTGGCCAGGTGAACCAGAGAAAGAGCGAGAGGAAGAGAAAGAGAGATATACGGGATGATACAGATCTATTAAACACTTCACTCGCGCTATCATTTCTGTCACACTGACTCTTCACTCAGCTGAGCTGTAGTTCAACATACAGTTTGTACAGTTCAAAAGGTGTAAAGTACTTAAGTCGTTTTTTGGGGTATCTGTACTTTACTATTTTTATTTTTACTATTTTAATTTTACTTCACTTACATTCCTAGAAAAAAGTATGTACTTTTTACTCCATACATTTTCCCTGAACCCCAAAAGTACTTGCTTAGCAGCATCGAAAAATGGTACAATTCACACACTTATCAAGTGTCATCCCTACTGCCTCTGACCTGGCGGACTCACAAAACACAAATGCTTTGTTTATGAATGATGTCCGAGTGTGCCCCTGGCTAGCCATAAATTTAAAAAACAAGAAAATGGTAACGTCTGGTTTGCTTAATCTAAGGAATTCGAAATTATTTGTACTTTTACTTTTGATACTTAAGTATATTTAAAGCCAAATACTTTTAGACTTTTACTCAAGTAGTATTTTACTGAGTGACATACCTTTTTAATAGAAAATAGTATCTTTACTTTTACTCAAGTATAACAATTGGGTACTTTTCCACCACTGGTGCAGTTCAAGTAAAAAATGTATTACATTGTGTAATGTACCAGAACTGGGATCAAAATACAATTTAAAATAATTAAAAATATTTTAGCTTTGCAATTGAACCAAATCGAAAATAACCAAAAGTGCAAACCCCGCCCACATGACACCACAAGCAGGCTAACGCAAATGCTCAAAGTATTTGAAATAGTATTTGCACACAGGTCTGGTATATACTTATATTGCAAATCTTAAGGTTGTACTTATTAGGTATTGAAGGTGCTACAACACAATGCATTCAGAAAGTATTCAGACCCCTTGACTTTTTCCACATTTTGTTATGTTAAAGCCTTATTCTAACATTTATTTTCTCATCAATCTACACACAACACCTCATAATGACAAAGTGAAAACAGGTTTCCAGAAATTGTTGCAAATGTATTAAATCTATAAAAAACAACATATACCTTATTTCCATAAGTATTCAGACCCTTTGCAATGAGACTCGAAATTGAGCTCAGGTGCATCCTGTTTCCATTGATCATCCTTGAGATGTTTCTACAACTTGATTGGAGACCACCTGTGGTAAATTCAATTGATTGGACATGATTTTGAACGACACCCACCTGTCTATATAAGGTCTCACAGTTGACAGTGCATGTCAGAGCAAAAAACAAGCCACGAGGTCGAAGGAATTGTCCGTAGAGCTACGAGACAGGATTGTGTCGAGGCACAGATCTGGGGAAGTTTACCAAAAAAAATTATGTAGCATTGAAGGTTCCCAAGAACACAGTGGCCTCCATCATTCTTAAAATGGAAGAAGTTTGGAACCACCAAGACTCTACCTAGAGCTGGCCGCCAGGCAATCTGGGGAGAAGGGCCTTGGTCAGGGAGGTGACCAAGAACCCAATGGTCACTGACAACCATCTCTGTAGTACTCCAGCAATCAGGCCTTTATGGTAGAGTGGCCAGACAGAATCCACTCCTTAGTAAAAGGCATATGACAGCCCGCTTGGAGTTGCCAAAAGGCATCTAAAGTACTCAGACCGTGAGAAACAAGATTCTCTTGTCTGATGAAACCAAGATCGAACTCTTTGGTCTGAATGCCAAGCGTCATGTCTGGATGAAACCTGGCACCATTCCTACGGTGAAGCATGGTGGAGTCAAGATCATGCTGTGGGGATTTCTTTCAGCGGCAAGGACTGGGAGACTAGTCAGGATTGAGGGAAAGATAAACAGAGCAAAATACAGAGATATCCTTGATGAAAACCTTCACCAACCTCAGACTGGGGCGAAGGTTCACCTCTAACAGGACAACGACCCTAAGCACACAGCCAAGACAACGCAGGAGTGGCTTCGGAACAAGTCTCTAAATGTCCTTGAGTGGCCCAGCCAGAGACAACATCTCTGGAGAGACCTGAAAATAGCTATGCAGCGACGCTCCCCATCCAACCTGACAGAGCTTGAGAGGATCTGCAGAGAAGAATGGGAGAAACTCCCCAAATACAGTTGTGCCAAGCTTGTAGCATCATACCCAAGAAGACTCGAGGATGTAATCGCTGCCAAAGGTGCTTCAACAAAGTACTGAGTAAAGGGTCTGGATGCTTATGTATATGTGATATTTCCGTTTTTTATTCGTAATAAATTTGAAAAAATTACTTACATTAATTTTAGAATAAGACTAAGGTCACAACATGTGGAAAAGTCAAGGGGTCTGAATACTTTCTGAATGCACTGTATATCTGAAACAAACAATTGATGAATCTGTTAATGGATGGAAGATCTTAAGATACGAAGCTACTGCTCTTCCTCCTCCTGTTTCCTCACCTTGAGCTTAGAGATCATGTTCTTCTCCGAGTCGTCCGAGACGCTCTTGTTGGTGAGCAGCCTCCTGGCCAGGTGCTGTTTGTAGTACCTCTCAAACACATCCTTCTCCTGCATGAACCTGAAGAGCACCATGGCCTTGTCCAGGATCGACTCCACCTCCTGCTCCGTCAACTACACACACACAGAACGAGAGGACAGCGAGCTTTACACGAGCACACATACACACTTTAAATGATTACATTTGAAACACTGATTTAATCAAATATATTGAACTCCTTATACAGTGAGCTCCAAAAGTATTTGGGACAGTGACCAGTTTATTGTTGTTTTGGCTCTGTACTCCAGTACTTTGAAATGATACAATGACTGAGGTTAAAGTGGAGTCCGTCAGCTTTAATTTTAGGTCATTTTCATCCATATCAGGTGAACCGTTCAGAAATTACATCACTTTTTGTACATTTTAGGGGACCAAAAGTATTGGGACAAATTTACTTATGTGTATTAAAGTAGTAAAAAGTGTAGTATTCGGTCCCATATTCATTGCATGCAATGACTACATCAAGCGTGTGACTCTACAAATGTGTTGGATGCATTTTCTGTTATTTTTGGTTGTTTCAGATTATTTTGTGCCCAATAGAAATGAATGGGAAATAATGTATTGTCATATTTGTGCGTATAACTTTCTCACTCATCATTATTCACAATTCATTCAGGATTATCTGTAATCATGGTAGCATCCAAATGAATGTAGAAGTGTTTAGAAATATATTATATTCTTATTTACAATAAAAGTGACTCCAAAATGATACAATACATTATTTACCATTAATTTCTACTGGCACAAAATAATCGGAAACACAACCAAATATGTGTCACAATCAAATGGCACCTATTCCTTATATTGGGCCCTGATCAAAAGTAGGGCACTATGTAGTGAATATGATGCCATTGGGCTCTGGTTAAAAGTAGAGCACTATATAGAGAATATGGTGTCATTAGGGACGCAGCCTGTGTGCCCTGAGGAGAGGAACATTCCTCCCCATTACATCAGAAAACGACTCACTCCTTTTACGCCTTTCTTCAGCTTGTCGTCGATGAACAAGGAGAGGTACTCGGGGGAGCGCGAGTTGAGGTTGAGGAAGTATTCAAAGTCCCCTGCGATGGTCTGCTTGAAGAGCCGGTCGTTGTTGAACGACTCTAGAAGGAAGCGGTCGAAACGCGACTTCAGATCCAACAGACCCTGCAGAGAACAAAAACCAGAGGAAGGAAGAACACATGACATTATTGGAAAGCAATTGCACTTACTACATGCTCTTGTGTATCTGCCATCTAGTGGCAATATGGAGTATAACAACAGAAATTGCATCCCTGCAGTGGATTTAAAAGCATTGAATCGGTACAAGCATTCACTGGAGTTTCCCCTATTGTTAAATCCATGACCAGGGAGTGTGGAAATGCACGCTTTGGGAGAATGGGAAGGAATGGGAATGTAGCCAGAGATCAATTTTTTGTGGGCCCCGTGCCAATGATGTCACTTCCGGTGTAAATTACCTGGATGTAATCCACAGGGTTTTTGCCCTCGCCTTCCTCTGACACCAGCGCCTTGCCCTGCTCGCGGAGGTAGGAGCTCATGCACTCACACATGGTCTTCAGTCCGTTTGGCACTCTGCTAAAGAGCTTATACATACACGCCAGGTCTGTGTTCACACATGCACGCACGCACGCACACGGGCCCACACATCAGTACAAACACATTAGTATCCAAAGACCACCCACTAATATCTTTCACAATAAATATTGAATTGCTGACATTGATATCAAAACAATGGCACGGGTGGTGCCAAGTATGCACACGACAACAATACACATTCACACAATGTACATTACTAAATTATTCTGCTCTGCAAAAGACCTCTTAAGAGGTATGCAAATGTCTGACAAACTTTAACATCGGGGGAAAATATCCCTTTCACGAAAAAGAAACAAAGGTTGGTGTCCCAAATGGCACCCTATGCCCTATATAGTGCACTACTTTTGACCAGAGCCCTATCGGCCCTGTCAAAGGTATTTCACTGCATAGGGATTAAGGTGCCATTTGGGACGCAAAGTATAGCTGGGACTGGAGTAGTAGTAGTGTGGCAAACTGACCCTCTGTCTTTCCGTTCTTGAGCATGTGGACGAGGCCCGAGTTCTCCATTTCCACGATGGTCTTCATGTGCTTGGAGATGAGCTCCCGCTCCACCACCTTCACAATGGGCTCTTCCGTCGTCTTGTCCAGGCAGTGCAGCACGCGCTCGATCTCCTCGTTTATCCGCGCCTCCACTTTCTTTATGTACACGCTTGCACTGTTCTCCGCCAAAAACTTTTGACTTTCCATCTGGAGGTCAAACAAACACGGGGTTAGGAGCGCCTTGGGTGACTGAGAGGGTATACACATGATGTACATATTATGATAATAGTAGGCAAACAACAAATATCAATGCAAGTCAATGCATGACACATAGCATTGATGTGAATGAAATGTATGAATAGATGTGGGGGGGGGATTATTACAAACCTGGAAGAACTCTGCAGACATTTCTAAAAACGGGGCCTCAAAGTCCTCTTCGTAAACCGACCTCCCTTCGAGGCCTAAGATCATTAACATCTGGCAGGCATTTCTGATCGCCCCCCTGAGAGAGAGGGAGAGAGAGAAAGTGAGAGTGAGACAAACAGGGTCAGGTTAAAAGACACCTCTACAGATTCATTCTAATTCAGTCCATGTGTCAAGTACAGTTGAGTCCCAAATTGCATTCTATTATGTGCCTGTCCATGACAGACTGACCAGGTGAATCCAGGTGAAAGCCATGATCCCTTATTGATGTCACTTGTTAAATCCACTTCAAAATCAATGAAGATGAAGGGGAGGAGACAGGTTAAAGAATAATTTTTAAGTCGAGACATTTGAGTGTGTCAAGAACTGCAACGCTGCTGGATTTTTCACACTCAACTTTCCTGTGTGTATCAAGAATGGTCCACCACCCAAAGGACATCCAGGCAACTTGACAACTGTGGGAAGCATTGGGGTCAACATGGGCCAGCATCCCTGTGGAACACTTTCAACACCTTGAAGAGTCCATACCCCGACGAATTGAGGCTGTTCTGAGAGAAAAGGGGGGTGCAACTCCTAATGTTTTGTACGCTCAGTGTATAGGATACCATTTAGGTCTGGGTCAGCTCAAAGACTGTATCAGATACTTTTTAAATTCAACAAAGAGCACAATGAAATAATCATGGATTACGGTTGTGGTTTTTTTTCATCGGGAAAAACACTGCTTCCTTCAGCTCAGAAACTCTGGCTCTGTTTGAATTACTTCCTTACCTCCTCCCTTCAAACAGTCGATGCTTAGACATGACTGGACAGACGAACACAAGCGTTCCGCCGCATGGCTTTCAGTCATTTCCAGTGATTACACTTGTCAAGTCATTTCAGTGATTCCTTCAACGAAGCTAGGCGTTTGTACACGTTTAAAGACGTCGAACAGGCCCTGTGTATAGACGGGTCATATTATTATACCTGTCCACCACTTCGCCCTTCCTCTCTCGTGCGATCATGTCCAGGAGGGTCTGTCGGAGGTGGTCTCGGATGCAGCCGTAGCGCACCACCTGGTCTCTGAAGATGATCAGGCCCAGGTTGTAGACGTTCTCCACATTGTTCTGCTGCACGTACACCCGGTCCTGGGAAACAAGAGGAAGAGAGGGTGAAGCTTTGTCATTCAAGGCTGATCTTGGGCAAGTTTTGCATTTCCCCCACTAATGGTTATGTTTAGGATTGGTGGATGGGAAGCTGATCTCAGATCTGTACCTCACCCCGGAGCGCGTTTGAGACCTGCAGCCAGGAAGCAATGCATTACCAGTCCAAGGGAGGGTTACGAGATGACACTGTATTGAGAAATACAGTCAAATCCTAATAACTAAGAAGTGTGCACGTCTGATAAGCACAAATTGTGCATGTCAGCAGTTACGTTTTCTAAAAGTGTGATGATGCAAAACACAATGATGCAAAACGTAGCATCACTTTTAGATTTGTGCTGTATCTTGAAAACGTATCTGCTAACTGGAACATGAATGAACAAAATACTAAAAACATGTTGTTTTTTTGTAAAACATCCCTGGTTTATGACTGCACCTTGTAGCTGTCAGAGCCATGTATTTAGAGAGTTTAGACATTGAGGTTTCTGCATAATGATGCATTTACATGACCCTACAATACTATGGCAGCCATGTTAGCACCCCATAAACTTTACATGGGGAATATTAAAATAATGCTATGTATGTCTAGAATTAAAACATAACTCTCTAAATACATGGCTCTGGTAACTGGTGGTGCCACTCACCATGTACATGAGGATGTCTCTGATCATGACCATGGCTGTCTGGTGGTCGTTCCAGGCTTGGTTTAGTGTTTGGAGGAAGTTGTTGTTTAGTGAGTTGAGGACATCTTCCCGTACCTGTGGGGAAGCAGCAGCACAGTCAGGCAGAGAGGCATTCGTTTGATACTACAACACCACACTGATGACTTGGCACACTGAGCCCATCTCGCTTTCTCTGCATGACACACTCTTTCTGTCCGTGAGTCTCTCCCTCCACAAGCTCCTCTCTCTGAGTGTCCTCTCTCTGTATGCGACGCTAAAGAACACTGTGCTCATCAACATCAGGCAGAGAAACATCATCCATTTAGTGAAACAGTGTGTCAGTGTGCTGGGCACTATCTCAATGGAAAGTGAACCCCTCTCAGCTCACTATAATCACCTACTGATGAATCTGTTGTACTTACAGTGCATTCGGAAAGTATTCAGACCACTTGACATTTTGTTACGTTACAGCCTTATTCTAAAATGGATTAAATACAAAACATTCCTCAGCAATCTACACACAATAACCAATAGTGACAAAGCGATAACAGGTTTAAACATTTTTTGCAATTGTATTACAAATAAAAAACTATTTATTCACGTAAGTATTCAGACACTTTGCTTAGAGTCTCGAAATTGAGCTCAGGTGAATCCTGAGCCTGATTATGCGTCTGCCGAACCTTTCGCCAAATGCAATTCTTGAGGTGGAGTAACTCTGCAAGATCACGGTCTGAACCGGTTTTAATTAAAATGTTCTTTATGGGGGCGTGTTTGTTAACAATATCACTGAAGATATCACAAAACAAGGTCCAAGCTTCTTCGACAGAGGGGATCAATTTGATTCTATACCAATTTACAGAGGCCAGGTCATGAAGGAAGGCTTGCTCATTAAAGTTTTTTAGCAAGCGTCTATGACAAATCAGGACAGGACGTTTCACTGAGCAGCCATTGTGAACACAGGCTGTAAAACAGTGAACACTAAGGTCATTACAGAAAACACCAGACTGGTACCTATCAGGATTATTTGTGAGGATAACATTGAGGAGAGTAGCCTTTTCTGGGTGTTTGGAGTCATACCTTGTGGGATTGGTAATAATCTGAGAAAAATGTAGGGAGTCCCATTGCTTTAGAACTTGGTTAGATGGTTTAAGCATGTCCCAGTTTAGGTCACCTAGCAGGACAAATTCAGACTTAGTGTAAGGGGCCAGGAGAGAGCTTAGGGCAGCTAGGGTTCAGGCCGGTGCTGAAGGAGGACGATATAAACGCCCTGCAACAGTCAACGAAGAGCTATTTGAAAGTTTAACGCTTAAAACCAGCAAATCAAATTGTTTGGGGACAGACTTGGTGGAGATAACCGAGCACTGAAGGTGATCTTTGGTAAAGATTGCCACTCCCCCACCTTTGGAAAATCTGTCTTGCCGAAAAAGGTTATATTCAGAAAGGTTAACACCAGTAATCAAAATGCTCTTTCTTAACCACGTTTCAGTTTATCTCCTGAATGCCAAAACATACGAGTCTCCAGCTTCAGTGATTTTTGCCACTTTATGACCACTTCTTCCATAGCAAAACATGTTTGGAAAGTTTTGTTTAAATCAAAATGGATGCTGTCAAAAAGGGATTGATGGATTTACCCTATTACTCTGATTGCAAATGTGGGGGACAAGAACAGAATGTCAATGGGAGAGAATTTGTTTTAATTCTGAGATGCCAATTGGGTGGTGTTTTTTTTAAGGCCAGTGCTGAAATATTGACATCCAGAGCGATAATTGGTCATCTGAAAAGGTATACATGCCACCCTACATAGGGCTATGGTGACCGTAGTACAGCCACACTGGCAGTCAGGAGTCATGACCACAGTCATCTGATGCCTCTGATTGTCATTAGTAGCCTACCAAACTTGCTAATGGCCGGTACTCAGCACTCTATTGTCCCTCTAATCACTCTGACATCAATACAAATTAAATCTAAAAGTAAATGCTTCATGAGAGCCCTGGCATTCAGAGTTTGAGCAGAACAGGATCACCTTTTGCGCAGGGAGAGACAGCTTCTCATAACTGGTTGATGCATGGAATGAAAGTGTTCCTGTTGCGTTTCTATAGGCTATGCAATCTGTTAAAAAGAGGAGAATCCCATCAGCTTTCTATAGGCTTGGACTACTATATGTACGTCTCAGCTTTCCAAATATTAAGCAAATTGCTTCGCTTTACAACCAAAGTTGCCTAACTGGCTTGCATGAAAATGAACCACGGGAAAAGCGTACTCCATTTGCTATTCAAGTGCATATGGAAAACATCTTTTTTTTTTTTTTTCCCCCTGCCTCTGTTCCGACAGGTGCATAATAGTCGCCCATTCTGAATCAAAACTAATTTCACACATTATTTAGTATATGTAAAGACAATATTAAAATTGAGAATAGTCTGAATGATGAAAATATTATCACTTGTTAATGATTCACCCAGCAAGCATTTTTTTGCAACTTTTTCAAAAAATAGTTGCATGCATTATGTAACCTAGTCCATAGGCCTATATGCTTTGCTAAGGTTTGTATCACAACTGAAGTGGCCAAATATATCCAAAACGTAGCCTATATGCTCAAGACCCCTGGAACATGGTTGAAGAGCCCATAGCCTACACAGCCTGGTGAAACGTGTTCCGACTGAGTTTTGACTGGCCACTATTTAATAAAAGTGTATCCCACCTTTCTCGTGCTGCTATATTTAAAGCACATTCATCTGCTTTCCAAACAGTGTAGCCTACCTGGCATATTAAAAAAGTAACTGCACATAACCTCCATTCGCTATTCGAGTGCAGGCTATGGATGATTTTCATTTTTTTGTGGGCCATTCTAAATAAAAAAATAATTCCACACATATGTAAAGACCAGATTAAATGGAGAATACTGCGTGAAGATATTATCAAGTGCATGTCAAATTCTGAACGTGAGACTGATGACGTGTGTGTAGCCTGCGCAAGAAAAAGAGCAGAGCACTTCCCTTTCATGCAACTTTTTTCAAATCATCATTCTTTGCTTCATGTAGCTACTAAAGTTGAATAAATAACTGTAAATTAAGCATATAGGAAGACCTGTTTCTTTGTTAACCGCTCAACACCGAATAGCCGCATGTGCACACTCCCTCAAATCGTTTGGGAGAAAAAAAATACCTTATTTTATTCAGTTATGTTCAATTGTATTGTTCTTACTATAAAATAATGCCACCGGAATTATAAGCAAATATTGCCTGATAAATGAACAAGTGTACCCAACTGCCATATGGCACAGCCAGATCAGGGCCTACCATAAGGAATATGCTATTCTGTTCTTCTGGAATAGGCTACATTTTCTTCATAGACCTGCCTAAAAAAAAAAGATTTATTGTGATGTGCTGGCTATATTAAATTGATTTATTAGATGTTTTAAAATGTAGATGTTCCAAAGGTCCGGATCAGTAGCTTGTAGGCTATAAGTGGAAACCGGAGATGCAAAGCATGTTTATGTTAATTAAATGGTCAATTACCGTGAGACCGGCAGTTACTTAAATGACGATCAACCAGTTGAAAAAAAATGTAATGACCGCCAAAGCCCTAGCCCTGCATAGATAATTAATTGTCCCAGTAATGTCATTGTTTCCAAATAGTTTGCAGACGCCACAGAAACCTGTCACGGCTTCAAGATAATCTGATGCTGCTTCCTGCTGCTACTCATTCAGTGGAATATGTTGGCCTACATGGTGTGTGGTTTAAACATGAGCGTTATAGGGATCATGTGATAGAAATCTGTCTGAGGATAGTTTGTGGAACTAAATCACACAATCCCAAGGTCAAAGGCTATCACAATCACTGATTAAAGCACCAAAAGGCAAATTGATCTGCTTCCTAGTACCTACATAATTCGATAAAACAACAGAGCAAAACCAAAAACACAAATCCTGCTTCACTCTCCGAAACAGGATACTTTTTCAATCAGCTGAGCTTGTCATAGATCAGGACTGTGTGTGATTACTGAAAGAGAGCATTCAAATCTCCAGTCAGATGCCTTTGGGCCCAAGTGGAGCTGGGCCTTCTGATAGCCCCATTCCTCAAACTTAACTCATTTAAATTCCAACCACTAAATATAAGGCTTCTGAATGAATGGAAGCAACTCATGTTTTCCAGATAGTTTGCTTTCTTTTGCAAGTCCGCCGCATCCAGCCATAGTCAGACAGATTCTCTGAGCTTTCCACAGTAATTAGTTTAATATGAGCACTCCACTTCATCACGCTGTCAGCATACCAAACAGGCCCAACACTGTAATTTAATATCGCCTGGATTCGATTGACAGACGTTCACAAGGTTGCTTTTCAACAATTAAAATGTTATTATGGTCAAGGTGAGTAACATCTTGTGGTCAAGCTCAGTGACTATTCTACCACTTTAGAGATCCTGTAAGTGTACTGACGGAAAATACGCTGCCAGTGATTTTACAAGGGTGATTACTGCCATACCCGCACAAATCCAGCAAAGGGACGTTAATCCAGACCCGGGTAAAACCAAACGAAAGAAAACTGGCTGAAACAGGGAGGGACTACCTGGACTGGTCCAATAAGAAACACTCGTTTTCATTGTCTGTTGTAAAATGTTTTAACATTATTCAATCACATGCCCTCATGAACAGCAATCAGTACTGAATCAACTCCCCGACTTGCGCTGGGATGAGCATGAGTCTACCACCCTGCGTTCATTGGCCTTACTTTGTTGATGAGGTGCTCGGTGACCACCTCCCGGAGGCCCGTGTAGAGCTTCTCGCCGTGTTTGTGCAGCACCATGGTGTAGGCGTTCCTGTAGAGCTCCTCGAAGCTCAGCCCGCTGTTGTTCTTCCTCTGGATCTCCTGGATGGCATTCTTCAGAAGGTCCCAGATGTTGTTGACATACTTCTCGTCCATCGTCATCTGCAGTGGACAAAGGAAGTAAGAGTGAGAGGAGAGCAGACAAATAGACTGACAGGCCAAAGTTTCGGGGATCTTTGGCTCCCTCGTTTGAGGGAGAACTGGAGCAAAGCAAGCTTGATAGACCCCGTGTGCATAGCCTCCATTTTTATCACAGTCTCCTGCTAGGCTAGCCTACTTCTTTAGGTCAGCAACCTGCGAGAGAGATGAGACAAGTCACTTGCTACACTTCTGCAACCCAAAAACCCCTACTTATTTAAAGAGTAGCCAATATTATATTGCAATATCTTACAGTTTGAGTGTAACATTGATAAAAGAATGCTCCTCCTGAAAATTAATGATTTATATTCCTACTTTTGATCCTATATGTAAAAGTATATTAAAACAAATCACTAAAGGGAAACGGAGGGTGTCCCGATTTTTGTTCCTTGTGATGAACTAAGACTGCAGGACTGCAATATCATGACAATATTCCCAATAAGGTTCCATCCAGTCCACAGCATGAATGAAAGCGTTTTATATTTTCCATATCATATTGCTCAAGGCCACCTCTATCTGTACCTAGTAACATTTGCCTTTACCCCAAATTCTCATTTTAACTGGACAGACAGTAATTTCACTGTAGCCAACCATCACACTCAGATAAACATGGCCATATTCACAGCTTGACAAAAATCCCTTGTCCCCTTTGGCTGTCACACTCAACCATGGTCTGTTAAACCTGGAGGCTCTCCAAAGTGAAGCTGGCCGAAAGCTGCATACAAGGTGTCTGGATATGGCACCATCCAAACACAAGCATATTTCACAGGAAGTATCGTGTGATTGGACAGGGTTCACAGGGATCCGGGAGGTAACATAGCAGGACAATCCATGACCCTACTCAACCCGAGAACAATTATGCAAGGTTGGTATTTGGATTTCTTATTGGAGTGAGGGACAGGGATCCCGATGTAGTGAAACCCTCTGCATCTAATAGGCCTTTTACTCACAAGTCATTTTTATAAAACCTAGTAACTTACCACAATAAATGAACTGTCATATATCCCACTAATAATCCAGGTACAGGGCTTGAACCTTATTCGGCCCATGATTGCACCGTTTTGTTTCGCTCTGGTCAACATTAGTAGAGGAAGTGCACTAACACCCTGGACCAGAACTACACAAAACAGTCCTATTTTCTGTGGTACTCAACATCATTTTAGTCTGTGGCCAGACTAATTGCTGATTCTGAGGACATCTCTGAATGTCTGAAATGGACTCTAGGAAGTCCCAGCCAAGACATAAAACAAGACTTTCAAAGATCTATTCTACACCATCTATTCTCTGCATATCAAAAGTGTGTTCCAAAGTGGCTTCAGCCACTTCACATGGGTTAGTGTGACAGTCAGTAGATGGCAAACTGGATAGAATCTGAGGAGCACTCATATCCTTCCCATCCCTTTCATGATAATGATTTAAAGTTTCTGAACAGCCAGGGAGGTAACATTATCTGATGACAGTGAACTTTCAACTAAACACTGGGCTTAGCACATGATCCTTTCATTTAAGGCCTAAGGTAATTTGACGTTTATGAGTCACTGCCTTGGTGAAGATTAAACTAACAAAACTGGCAAAACTAGCTACCTGATGTCACAATAATTCATTTAGCCCATTCATAGACGCTAACTACCTTTAGCCCGATGCTTGCTCAAAACGTTAACGCGAAAGTGGTACGGTTTTGGAAACACAAGTAATGTATAGCTCATATTCTCATATTCTTTTCTAAAAACAAAATGTTAAATTACTACACACATTTGTTTGCAGAAGACAGACAAGAGGAGACCAACTGTGCCAATTAGCTATCTAGCCTTCAAAAAGAAAGGAGGACCAAGGCACTCTTCATATAATTAATTTAAATGCCTTTATTAGTATGGCATGTTCAATAGAAACAAAGTTATTTTTAAAACGACGCGTTTCGGCTGCATGGCCTTCGTCAGGGAGTACAAAAAAAAAGAAGAATACAATGTTCTCTTTTTAACAGCTTTTCCAATTAGCCCTAATTGGAAGAGGGAGTGGTTACAAAATTGATTGGACACGTCAAGCATTTCATTAACTGTAAAACCACTCATGTAATCTATAGATTGGAATGTCCACAGTGCAAGGTGGTCTACATTGGACGGACAAAGAGACGTCAAGACCGCTTAGCGGAACACAAGTACGCCATACGGGTAGTCAATGAAGACTACCCCATGGCAAGGCACTACAAGTCCCTAGACCATGGCAACCCTGCCTCCCTACAAGCTATGGGTATTGATCATATTCCGGCCTCTATTAGAAAAGGGGACCGTCTTAAACAGTTAAACCAAAGGGAAAGTTTTTGGATTTACAAACTACAGGCCACTAAATACCCTGGTTTAAATGAAGATATGGATTTCTCACCCTTCCTGTAGGGTCGTGATAGGTCCATTTGCTGTCATCTAGTGGACATTTTGCTCAATTGCCCTCAGCTATGTTTAGACTGTTGTTCATGTTTTGCTGTGTACTATGGAATATATTGCTTTCTTATTCTAGACACTTCTCCCAGTCATATAAGGTTAGAACTACCTTCTAGTGTTCTGATACATCTAGCTTGGAGTTGTATTTTTATGATAACATAGCTACAGTATTTCACCTTTTAATGTGTATAGTATTGCTTACTAGGTGTGTCCAATCAATTTTGTAACCACTCCCTCTTCCAATTAGGGCTAATTGGAAAAGCTGTTAAAAAGAGGACATAGTATTATTTTTTTTGTACTCCCTGACGAAGGCCATGCAGCAGAAACACGTCGGTATAAAACAATAAATAATAATAAATAAAAAAACGTTTCTATTGAACATGCCATACTAATAAATGCCTTTTAATTAATTATATGAAGAGTGCCTTGGTCCTCCTTTCTTTTTGATGGCCAATTTACCCCTTTTACCAAAGAGCACCTTCTATCTACCAAAATGTACTATTGTGTACCTTAGTAGCGCTTCCCTTCCTCCTCTTTCTACTAGCTATCTAGCCTGTTCCGAACACCTGTGTAAGCATAACTGGGAGGAAGTGTAGTTCATCAACTGGAGGCACACACAGTATATGGATCTGTGCAAATCTGCTACAGTAAGTGTATTGTTTTTATTTAAAATATATTTTCTCAGGCCTCCTGAGTGTTGCAGAGGTCTAAGAAACTGCACCAGAGTGCTAGTTGTGCCACTAGAGATCCTGGTTCAAGTCCAAGCTCTGTTGCAGCCGGCCGTGACCTGGAGACCCATGGGGAAGCACACAATTGGCCGACAGGGATGTTCTTGTCCCATCGCGCACTAGCGACTCCTGGGCCAGGCGCAATGCAAGCTGACACTGTTGCCAGGTGTATGGTGTTTCCTCCAACACATTGGTGCGGCTGGCTTCAGGGTTAAGCGGGCACTGTGTCAAGAAGCAGTACGGCTTGGCTGGGATGTGTTTCGGAGGACGCACCGCTCTCGACCTTCGCCTTTCCTGAGTCCGTACGGGATTTGCAGCGATGGGACAAGACCAACTACCAATTGGATACCACGAAATTGTGAAGGGGGAAAACTACAAATATATATATATATATATATATATATATATATATATTTTTTTTTAAATAGATTATTTGACTGATATGAAAGGGCCATTTGTTTCAAAAACCTTTTCGCAAGCAATGATTATTTACTTTTCTAAACTTTAATACACGGAGTCGGAATTGTAGTTCACAGAGCAAACAGTGGGCGAAACTCACTGCTGGAAACACTATGGAGAGAAGAGTTATCGAGAGCTACTTTAGGGGATCATTGAGGATGCAGTGGAGGTACATCCGTCATAACTGAATACTGATCTTCTGAATACTGATATCAGCCAATAGCTTACTTCCATTTAGCTTTCGTCCATTAGTTTTAGCAAACTGTTTACAAATTAAACTTAGGCTAACGTTAGCTACTTCAATCTTGAAAGACAAAGTATCTAACGTTACATTAACTAGGTGTAACAGTCGATGCAAAATGTTAGCTAAAGTTAGCTATCTATCCAACAGTTAAAGTTAGTCGGGGTATCGCAAGGTTTTATTGGCATGTAACTAAAGAACGTGTTTTTTTTTTTATTAACTAAAATAACGTGATTCAGCAAACCATGTCATGCAGAATAACGTCACCCAACAACAATTATCTCCAGTCCAACCCACCAGTTTCTGAATTTCCCTAACGTTAAATACAACAAGTCATTCAGCCACAAACAAAGCTACGACGCCAAATATTTAGTTAACGTTAACTAGCTAGAAACCATGTTTTTCTCCGGGTAAAATGACAGTTGGTCGTTCGCTAGCTAATGTTAATAATTGTCTGACAACAGTAACGTTACTAGCTACTGTATCTAACAGTAGGTAGCAAGCAAGCAGCTAGTAGGGGGTAGCTAGCTATCTACTTGTTTTTACTGAAAGACCGGCCTTGCAAACTGCACTCCCCAGCTAGCTAGTTACTCGAACCTCGGTGGTCCAGTCACCGCCTGCTGCTGGCAGGGACAGGTCCTATATGCGGTTTGTACTTACAGGAAAAGCTCGTATCCTCATCTTGGTATCCTTTTTTGTGCCGCCTTTGCTGAGATTGGACATGGTTACCTCGTCTGTGTGTTCTGTATTTACATGAAAATATTATCTGGTTAGGTACAGGGAAGTATACTTGTGGAGCTTCCACTCGACCCTCGCTAGTCCGTAGTTGGTTGTTGACAACCAAACGGCAATGTTTCTCTAACGTAGATCTCCACACTCAGCAATGGCGGACTACCTAGCTGCAGTTCTCACTGTGCAGAGCGCACACGATGCAACTCACGCGAGACTAAGGGTACTGGGCTGGGAAGGGGTAATTTTCTCATGAATAAAATGTTTTGATCAATAAATTCCATTGGGCTTTGCCAAACACTTAAATAATAATATATGACATTTAGCAGACGCTTTTATCCAAATGACACATGACAAATCCAAATGCTTAAATGTTTTTATAACATACCACCCACTCCATCCTAGTTTACTAGGAATTATTTGGGCTCTGCCAGTGGAGGCTCCTCAGAGGAGGAAGGAGAGGACCATCCTCAGTGAAATTTCATAAAAATAGTGAAACAAAAAAAGGTGTTGCTTTTTAGATAAAACTATACTAAATATATTAATGTCACCAAATATGTGTTGAGAAGCTTGGTGAGTTGGTGACATTATTGGATAGAGATTGAAAATAGTTGAGCATTTTTTTATTATTCAAATTAGTTTCTTAAAATTACAGGAGATGGAGGTTAATTATACATTGTTTTCTTGGTTTTATTACTTTATTTGTGTCCAGTTTATTTCAATTTTCCCTGATAACAAGCTAGCTACCAGTTCGAGTGTGCACCTTTCGCCGCCAACGCTACCTCAACAAAACGTAAAAACAATTTGAACCCCTTTCATTCTCTGGGGTACACGGAAAAGGTGCGAATTAAAACAGAGGTAAAGAGTTTCAAGTTCGATATTCAACGGATATTTGCACTTTCAAACCTCAATAGCTTTCAAACCACTTGAGCCACAGACTCCAAATAAGTGTCATGATGTTGGAAAAATTGCGCACAACATTGCACAGGTCTTATTTTCACGATTTAGACATTAATTTCCTTTCCAAAGCGAATAAACATGTGGAAATGTGAGCAGCATCTTGTATTCCTAGTTGAATTAGTTAGGGAGTGTGAACAAAGTACAAACTTTTTTTACATTCAAATTTCAATAGCTCCTTGATCATGTGACATACTTACTTCAAACAAGGTTCAGAATGTCCACTGACTACTCTTATATATTGCACACCCTTTAGTTTGTCAATTTTCATCTCACAACATTTTACATGAATTTTTCCAAATGTAAAGTTTCGATAGCTCCTAGGTCGTGTGACTTCAAACAAGGTTCAGAATGTCCACTGAGTGGGTCTACATATTGCACACCCTTTAGTTTGTCCATTTTCATCTCACATGGTTTTACATGAATTTTTCAAAATGTAGAATTTCAATAGCTCCTTGGTCATGTGACCTACTGACCTCAAACAAGGTTCAGAATGTCCACTGACTATACCTTCATATTGCACACTCTGATGTTTGTCTACTTTCATCTCATGCTATTAGACTTAAATCTGTAAGCTTTGCAGGCCTTAATTTTACATGGGTGTTTAAAAAAACAACTTTTAAGTCAAAAAATGTTCCATCCTCGCAATAACTGTCTTTCACATGGACACTGAAAAGATCCGCAAATGGTTGTATGTGGAATGGATGAAGGACAGGAGAGGTGCTTAAAGGAAGGCGCACAGGTAGGCCTCATGAACAACACTGTTTCATATGCTCTTTTTAATCACAGTAATAGGCAGTGATTTGTCAGTCACAGTGAGCTTGATAATGTGAAATAATCATTTTTATAGCATCACTTTCATATACTGTACATTAAGACAAATCCTTCTACGTTGAGTATTAGAACGCAGTTTACATAACCTGATGACTTGATATTTGAGTGCATTCACAACAAGCCACCGACAGACAACTTACAAAATGCAATAGTGCATTTGAGGGTTCGTTTTTCTGATGAAAATAGTTATTTGATGCATGGCCTACTATTTCTAACTGGGAAAATAAATTCCTACGTCTTTTGTGAGTAAAATCCTTTTTCCAAAATTGATTTAGGTACATTTTTGTGAAGAGGTATGAGGGTTGTGATATGGATCATTTAATAGTAAAATCATTTAAGGGATCAATACATTTCTATATTGCTTCCCCAGTATCTGCATGAACCATCAGGCCAAGTGTTTTTGGTTGACCCTGCTGGACAGAAAGAGAAGGAGGAATGGGAACACGCTGCAATCAAATTCAGGTCTTAGTTATTCCATTGTACTGGATCTAATACATATTAGCATTTTACATACATTCATAAGCCTAATACTTTTTTATGATATACTGTGAAAAACTCTCTTGGCTGCTGGCTCTGTCACTTTCAGACATGCGCAGAGCAAATCAAATCAAATTTATTTATATAGCCCTTCGTACATCAGCTGATATCTCAAAGTGCTGTACAGAAACCCAGCCTAAAACCCCAAACAGCAAGCAATGCAGGTGTAGAAGCACGGTGGCTAGGAAAAACTCCCTTGAAAGGCCAAAACCTAGGAAGAAACCTAGAGAGGAACCAGGCTATGAGGGGTGGCCAGTCCTCTTCTGGCTGTGCTGGTTGGAGATTATAACAGAGCAGACTTGAACCACAGGGGTTTTCTGTAAAGAGAGAGTAATCCAAAAGGCACAGACACACCCCTTGACTTTCAATTGGCACTGTTGACCTGTATGTATTCTCTCCTGATTGGCTCTGTGGTGCACAGTCTGGCAGTCTGACTAAAGTGCCAGAGGTATGAGGAGAGACATCCTCCTTTGTATTTATGGGAACAAATATTTCCGAACACTTTGGATTCTATTTTTGGACAGTTAGAAGACACAATGCATCAATGCAAAAAAAAAATATTACTAATTACTGTCCATGAGTAACCTCAACCTTGTGGGTCTATGGGTGTTTGGGCCAATAAAGTGCCAACTCAATTCTACCACTGACTAGTCTCTCATGCCCCTATGAACGGGGACACAGGGCAATAGTTTTTAATCTAAACCAGCCATTTTTTTATGGAGTACACTAACCTCTAATTGGGGCTCTTTTCTTGACACATAGTAGCAGTTTACCAGATAACAAGTCAAGAAGAACAAAAAGTAGATTGTTGTAAGGGTGTATCCTGTGCTGGCCCCATTGTCATATCCATTCTGGATTCTGAGTGGTAAAATCATAGCTGAAAATAGCCTTGATGTATGTGTATACATTTTCCGCCAAGACAGAACTGCCAAAGGGGGTGGAGTTGCAATCTACTGCAGATACAGCCTGCAGAGTTCTGTCATGCTATCCAGGTCTGTGCCCAAACAGTTCGAGCTTCTACTTTTAAAAATCCACCTTTCCAGAAATAAGTCTCTCACTGTTGCCACTTGTTACAGACCCCCCTCAGCCCCCAGCTGCGCCCTGGACACCATATGTGAATGAATTGCCCCCCATCTATCTTCAGAGTTTGTAATGTTAGGTGACCTAAACTGGGACATGCTTAACACCTCGGCCGTCCTACAATCTAAGCTAGATGCCCTCAATCTCACCCAAATTATCATGGAACCTACCAGGTACAACCCCAAATCTGTAAACTCGGGCACCCTCATAGATATCATCCTGACCAACCTGTTCTCTAAATATACCTCTGCTGTCTTCAACCAGGATCTCAGCGATCACTGCCTCATTGCCTGTGTCAGTAATGGGTCCGCGGTCAAACGACCACCCCTCATCACAGTCAAACACTCCCTAAAACACTTCAGCGAGCAGGCCTTTCTAATCAACCTGGCCCGGGTATCCTGGAAAGATATTGACCTCATTCCGTTAGTAGAGGATGCCTGGTTATTCTTTAAAAGTGCTTTCCTCACCATCTTATATAAGCATGCCCCATTCAAAAAATGTAGAACCAGGAACAGATATAGCCCTTGGTTCACTCCAGACCTGACTGCCCTTGACCAGCACAAAAACATCCTGTGGCGTACTGCATTAGCATCGAATAGCCCCCGCGATATGCAACTTTTCAGGGAAGTTAGGAACCAATATACACAGGCTGTTAGGAAAGCTAAGGCTAGCTTTTTCAAACAGAAATGTACATCCTGTAGCACAAACTCCAAAAAGTTCTGTGACACTGTAAAGTCACCTCCTCCCAGCTGCCGACTGCACTGAGGCTAGGAAACACTGTCACCATCGATAAATCTACGATTATCGAGAATTTCAATAAGCATTTTTCTAAGGCTGGGCTTGGTTTCCACCTGGCTACCCCTACCAGCTGCAGCAACAGCTCTGCACCCCCCACAGCAACTTGCCCAAACCTCCCCCATTTCTCCTTCACCCAAATCCAGATAGCTGATGTTCTGAAAGAGCTGCAAAATCTGGACCCCATACAAATCAGCTGGGCTAGACAATCTGGATCATCTCTTCCTAAAATTATCCGCCGCAATTGTTGCAACCCCTATTACTAGCCTGTTCAACCTCTCTTTCGTATCGTCTGAGATCCCCAAAGATTGGAAAGCTGCCGCGGTCATCCCCCTCTTCAGAGGGGGAGACACTCTAGACCCAAACTGTTACAGACCTATATCTATCCTACCCTGCCATTCTAAGGTCTTCGAAAGCCAAGTTAACAAACAGATCACCGACCATTTCGAATCCCACCATACCTTCTCCGCTATGCAATCTGGTTTCCAAGCTGGTCATGCGTGCACCTCAGCCACGCTCAAGGTCTTAAAAGATATCATAATCGCCATCGACAAAAGACAATACTGTGCAGCCGTATCCATCGACCTGGCCAAGGCTTTTGACTCTGTCAATCACAGCATTCTTATCGGCAGACTGAACAGCCTTGGTTTCTCAAATGACTGTCTCGCCTGGTTCACTAACTACTTCTCAGATAGAGTTCAGTGTGTCAAATGGAAGGGCCTGTTGTCTGGACCTCTGCCAGTCTCTATGGGGATGCCACAGGGTTCAATTCTCGGGGCGACTCTCTTCTCTGTATACATCAATGATGTAACTCTTGCGGCTGGTGATTCTCTGATCCACCTCTACGCAAACGACACCATTCTGTATACTTCTGGCCCTTCTTTGGACACTGTGTTAACTAACCTCCAAACGAGCTTCAATGCCATACAACTCTCCTTCCGTGGCCTCCAACCGCTCCTTAATGCAAGTAAAACTAAAGGCATGCTCTTCAACTGATCGCTGCCCGCATCTGCCCACCTGCAGATGTGGACAACTACAAATACCTAGGTGTCTGATTAGACTGTAAACTCTCCTTCCAGACTCATATTAATAAGCATCTCCAATCCAAAATTAAATCTAGAATCGGATTCCTATTTCGCAAAAAGGCATCCTTCACTCATGCTGCCAAACATACCCTCGTAAAACTGACGATCCTTGACTTTGGCGATGTCATTTACAAAATAGCCTCCAACACTCTACTCAGAAAATTGGATGCAGTCTTTCATCAACAAAGCCCCATATACTACCCACCACTGCGACCTGTATGCTCTCGTTGGCTGGCCTTCGCTTCATATTCATCGCCAAACCCACTGGCTCCAGGTCATCTATAAGTCCTTGCTAGGTAAAGCCCCGCCTTATCTCAGCTCATTGGTCACCATAGCAGCACCCACCCATAGCACGCGCTCCAGCAGGGGTATATTTCACTGGTCACCCCCAAAGCCAATTCCTCCTTTTGCCACCTTTCCTTCCAGTTCTCTGCTGCCTGCTACTGGAACGAATTGCAAAAATTACTGAAGCTGGAGACTCATGTCTCCCTCACTATCTTTAAGCATCAGCTGTCAGAGCAGCTTACAGATCATTGCACCTGTACATAGCCCATCTGTAAATAGCACATCCAACTACCTCATCCCCATATTGTTATTTATTTTATTTATACATGTATATATATTTTTCCCTTTGCACCACAGTATCTCTACTTGCACATTCATCTTCTGCACATCTCACTCCAGTGTTTATTTGCGAAATTGTAATTATTTCGCCACTACAGCCTATTTATTGCCTTACCTCCCTAATCTTACTTAATTTGCCCACACTGTATATATACTTTTGTATTGTGTTATTGACTGTAGATTTGTTTATTCCATGTGTAACTCTGTGTTGTTGTTTGTGCCACACTGCTTTGCTTTATCTTGGCCAGGTCGCAGTTGTAAATGAGAACTTGTTCTCAACTGGCTTACCTGGTGGAATAAAATTGAAATAAAAAATACTGTATGTGGGAATGTCCGTCCTACATGTAGTGTTGGTACATGGAATATTCCTCAACTGCATGTATCATAAATTGCTATTGCAAATAGAAGTATTATGTTCAACAACTGACATTTTCAGATATTATTTTGATAAACACACTTTGGTGCTTACAATTTGTTCTCTATTGTCATAGATTTGGTGGGCACTGTCATCTGTGATCTTTGTGATATGACTTTCTTTAAGCACGTACTGATGAAACTGTCACTTAATATTTTTCTCTTAAAGTCTACAAACGCTCTACAGCTGTGGCCAAAAGTTTTGAGAATGACACAAATATTAATTTCCACAAAGTTTGCTGCTTCAGTGTCTTTAGATATATTTGTCAGATGTTACTATGGAATACTGAAGTATAATTACAAGCATTTCATAAGTATCAAAGGCTGTTATTGACAATTGCATGAAGTTGATGCAAAGAGTCAATATTTGCAGTAGAAAGAGGAGGAAGGGAAGCACTAATAAGGTACAAAATAGTACATTTTGGTAGACAGAAGGTGCTCTTTGGTAAAAGGGGTAAATTGGTCATCAAAAAGAAAGGAGGACCAAGGCACTCTTCATATAATTAATATTAATTAATATCTTCATTTAAACCATTACGTCAAGCATTTCATTAACTGCAAAATCTCTCAATATTTGCAGTGTTGAACCTTCTTTTTCAAGACCTCTTCAATCTGCCCTGGCATGCTGTCAATTACCTTCTGGGCCACATCCTGACTGATGGCAGCCCATTCTTGCATAATCAATGCTTTGAGTGTGTCAGAATTTGTGGGTTTTTGTTTGTCCACCCGCCTCTTGAGGATTGACAATAAATTCTCAATGGGATTAAGGTCTGGGGAGTTTCCTGGCCATGGACCCAAAATATCTATGTTTTGTTCCCCGAGCCACTTAGTTATCACTTTTGCCTTATGGCAAGGTGCTCCATCATGCTGGAAAAGGCATTGTTCGTCACCAAACTGTTCGTGGATGGTTGGGAGAAGTTGCTCTCGGAGGATGTGTTTGTACCATTCTTTATTCATGGCTGTGTTCTTAGGCAAAATTGTGAGTGAGCCCACTCCCTTGGCTGAGAAGCAACCCCACACATGAATGGTCTCAGGATTCTTTACTGTTGGCATGACACAGGACTGATGGTAGCACTCACCTTGTCTTCTCTGGACAAGCTTTTTTCCGGATGACCCAAACAATCGGAAAGGGGTTTCATCAGAGAAAATGACAGTACCCAGGTCCTCAGCAATCCAATACCTGTACCTTTTGCAGAATATCAGTCTGTCCCTGATGTTTTTCCTGGAGAGAAGTGACTTCTTTGCTGCCCTTGACACCAAGCCATCCTCCAAAAGTCTTTGCCTCACTGTGCGTGCAGATGCACTCCCACCTGCCTGCTGCCATTTCTGAGCATGCTCTGTACTGGTGGTGCCCCGATCCCACAGCTGAATCAACTTTAGGAGACGGTCCTGGCGCTTGCTGGACTTTCTTGGGCGCCCTGAAGCCTTCTTCACAACAATTGAACCGCTCTTCTTGAAGTTCTTGATGATCCGATAAATGGTTGATTTAGGTGCAATCTTACTGGCAGCAATATCCTTGCCTGTGAAGCCCTTTTTGTGCAAAGCAATGATGATGGCACGTGTTTCCTTACAGGTAACCATGATTGACAGAGGACGAACAATGATTCCAAACCCACCCTCCTTTTGAAGCTTCCAGTCTGTTATTCAACTCAATCAGCATGACAGAGTGATCTCCAGCCTTGTCCTCGTCAACACTCACACCTGTGTTAACGAGAGAATCACTGACATGAGTCAGCTGGTCCTTTTGTGGAGGGCTGAAATGCAGTGGACATGTTTTGGGGATGTTCA
Organism: Salvelinus sp. IW2-2015; assembly: GCF_002910315.2. Lineage (NCBI taxonomy): Eukaryota > Metazoa > Chordata > Actinopteri > Salmoniformes > Salmonidae > Salvelinus > Salvelinus sp. IW2-2015. The sequence goes on from NC_036841.1 coordinate 17,412,492, forward strand.
GTTCATTTGCATGGCAAAGAGGGACTTTGCAATTAATTGCAATTCATCTGATCACTCTTCATAACATTCTGGAGTATATGCAAATTGCCATCATACAAACTGAGGCAGCAGACTTGGTGAAAATTAATATTTGTGTCATTCTCAACTTTTGGCCACAGCTCTACATTTATTCACTCTGTGATAGGGTTGGATCCTATATGCTACTTTTATTATTGTCCTGTAAATGGTTCAGTGCCTATAATTTAGGCTGTGTGTAGAATGGGGCATTAAGGAAATTACCTCTACTACTAAATTACTACTAGGTTATAGTGATAAGGAAAACAGCATACAAGTTTGGCTTGTGTATTCAGTTGCCTATAACTAATCATGATTCCATTATTTTTACATAAAAAAGAGAGTACTTCAAAATGAGAAGATCCTGCCATGGAAAAGATGACTGGGTGGACAAAGGAGGGGAAATAACTCACACCATGCAGCAGGACACCTTCAGCTGTGGGGTCTTTGTAATGCAGGTTTGATAGTTATATTTTCAATAATGAATGGTTAGCTGTTATGTGACAATTAGGTAAAAAACTCTATTTTATTTTTTGGTGTAGATTGCCAAGGAAGTTGCACAGAACTTCCCCAACATCCCCTCCCAAATTGATATGGAACCTTCAAAAACACATGGAGCAACTGTGAAAAATGGCTCCTAAAAATGTCTGGTAATGACATTTAATTCAAAGTAAATGTAAATTCTTTATTTTTATGTAGTTTTGTGGGACAGCCATATGTTCAGTTCATGCCTATGATTTCAGAGTTCAACAAAGCCAACAACTGCTTCTTGTGTGCCACTGATAAAGAACCTGGATGTGGCCCAAAGACTGACTGGGTTAGTAACTTTATTTAACATGTTTATAGCCTTTTGACAACAGTAAGACAATTTATGATATAACACAATGGATGGCTAATTCGTCATTCGTCATACTGCATTGATATTTGATATTATTTATAACGTGTTACACTTTGTTTAGTTTTGACTGAATGTTTTGCATGCCAACTGAGGTTCCATGTGCTGTGCCTCGGAATGAAGACAAAAGAGTTCAACAGAGTAAAGAACACAAACTGGAAGTGCAGTCTTTGTTGTTGAAAATGTATGCTATACCCCATCCACACTGAAGAGGCTCTGACATGTACATCAACCAGGGATAAAGAGAAAGTTAACACGGTGAAATGTTTCATACTTAATTGAAGTTAAGTGTCTGTTGACATGTTGGAAAAGATTAAAGGTCTACAATTTGTTTAATTTGTCAATATTATATTTTTATTCATTGATTTACTGGCCACCATTACTGTGGTTACATGTTCAGTATATGTATTGACCAGCAAACCCACTGCAGCCTACCTCACTAGCTCACTCTCCATCCCTGCTTTGGACAATTAATAGCATGACTCTCGTACCTTGCCCTTTTCCTTTATGGTTGATATTAATGACGAAAGGAGGTATTATCTGTCTCTCTCCTATTGTGTACCACTGTTAAATACTGTGGGGGGTAAAAACAGGGAAAATAAGTACTTAGAACTACCAATTACTGTAGATAAATATTAAAGAAAAGGGTAAACACAACACTGGACTGAACCCCCTAATTGTCAAACTAATAATGTACAACAATATAGAAGATACATGACTAGAGGTTACGCAATATGGGTGTGTATCCACTGCACGCTTCTTAGGTGTTTAATTGACATGACCTAGGAGCTATTGCAAATTTGAAACTATGAAAAATGTACGTTACACCGTGTGATTTTACAGTACACAAACAAGAGTGTGCAATATAGAAGGGTAGTCAGCGGACATTAGGTCACATGACCAAGGAGCTATTGAAATTCTACATTTTGAAAAATTACTTATTTTAGAATCTTGAGATGAAAATGGACAAACTAAAGGGTGTGCAAATAGAAGGTAGTCAGTGGCCATACTGAACCTTGTTTGAAGTCATTAGGTCACATGACCAAGGAGCTATTGAAATTCTAATTAAAAAATCATGGAAAACCATGTGCGATGAAAATGGAACAAACTAAAGGGTTTGCAATGTGTGACCCACTGATGTGGACATTCTGAACCTTGTTTGAAGTCCACTAGGTCACATGACCACAGGAGCTAGATTGGAAATTTC